>NC_064632.1:591316500-591629139 GCF_023864275.1 Schistocerca cancellata | reverse complement strand
AAGATCATAGTTCTGTATTACTGAATCCTGTTGAAACAAACGTAGAATGACACGAGAAGATGCTTTGCCCCATTGCAAGCTTCGGAAATTTTACATTCAAGTAACTATATTTACTTCATCCATTTTGTTTTCGAAACTTACCCCAACCCCCTTACAATAAACTCGTTTCTTTTATTTATTTTCGTTTGACATCGTCGCTGGAAATGTGAACTAATTTACATGTTTAAATGTCCAACTGTTGCCAGTCATTAGATTACAGTCGTTTTCAACGAAAGGAATTCTAAACAGGAAACAAAATAGCTTCATACATCGAAAATACTGCTGAGCTTAAACTTTTTTAAACATGCACATTAGAAAAGATAAATATTCCCCTATTGCAACTGAATGGAGAAACTTTATAAGATACAAAAAATTTAATTTGATAAAACAAGTATCTCTCTTTTGCCTCTTCTTCTGTCCCCCACCCCGTACCCCAACGTGTACAATCGCAAGATATTTCATTAACATTAAGTGCTCCTCACCCCATAGTCAACCAAGAAATCTGAAGAAGAGCACCAATATGTTCACAGTTTCTTGTAAAAGCAACCCAGTATAAACGTAACTTCCTCAGATTTACAAGTAAGGTAAAGAACAACGAATTCTGTTGCTGCTGGACCATGAAGTTGTTTTTCTATGTTAATCCTTAAATCAGGAGGAAATTTAAGTTCAGGACTACACTATTTGTTAAGAAGTGTAATGAACTGCACATTTAATTGATTGCAGAAATCTCTCAGAGCAATGTGTGTTGGTCAATTACCGCCAATAGCTTCACATTTTCCTGTGTGAGACAGGGAGACACCACCATTATGAGTGTGCCAGTAACAGACCCGGCGTTCGCCGTGCCTAGCTGACGTGACGTCACGAACAAGCGCCGAGGCCTTCCTCTGAGTCTTGGGGAGGGCCGCTCAGAGTGCTGCAGGGGAAGTGCCGTTCGAAACTGGAGCCTACGCTCACATTTTTGTAAGTATTAAGCGGGGCACCTCCAGGCCCAGACTTGCATGGTGACCATTCAAAAAGATCTACTGTCATCTCTGTTTTTGTTCATATTTAAAAAGAATTCCGCCGAAAATACAGCCATTTATTTACGCCTGGCTTGTTAACCATTTGTAACTTTCAAACGACACGGCTGGCGAATTTTGAGTAATTCCTGCACATTTCTCTGACTGCCAAGTCAAAACTTGCTTCCTTCCCCAAAACACAGCGGATTTTACACTGTCTCTTCTCATTACTTAGTTGTACAGACACAATTGCAAATAATCCTGAACCAGAGGTTTATTAAGGTTATTAAGTAAGGAACTGAGGAAAAGTAAAACCAGCAGCTTATGAAAAAGCACATCCTCGGTACAAAAAAAACCGTGTAACGTCTTCACATACGTTGTTCCAAAATCCATAGCCTTTCTCGATTCACCAGCTATCGGTGTCCTTTAATAAATACAGTCCTTCACTGAAAAAGTCTGTAGTTACTGGAATAACACGGTAGATAATGAAGTTTCTCCTCTTTGCGTGTTGTTATTTGACAAAATCTCACTTCGATACCTCAAACTATTTATGAAATATGAGAAATGTTGGGAATATTTCATTATGCCTTGATTGCTGGCTCTGCGTGATCGCAAATGATTGTGCTACACCAGATCAATTTTCTCAAGATTGGTGACAGATAGATACCTCCACCCAAGTCTGAAGAGAAATTCAGTGTGTTAGCCGAATTTCGTACGCAACAACATGTTATGTAATACTCACCAAATGCAAAATCATAGCGACCTCTATTTTTCATTCCACAGTTTTCCGAATTTCGTGCTGTCTTACTTTCACGTAAATATCACAATAATTATGACCATTAACGAAATGATGGGCACATCTTCATGAACCTGACATATAAAGCTAAAGTGAAGAAAAAATGATTTTGTTTTACTGAATAGTTTCTGTAAAATCTTTTGAGAAAGATTGTACGGTGTGCGCCTCGATTCTGTCATCGCTGACCGTCCGAAAGGTGAAAAACATGTCCACTATGTGATCGAGAGTATCTGGACGCACCCAGATAACATAGTTTTACATATTAAGTGCGTTCTGCTGCCACATACTGCCAGGTACTCCACATCAGGGACCCCGTTAGTCATTAGACATCGTGAGAGAGCAGATTGGGGCGCTCCGCGGAACTCACGGACTTCGAACGTGGTCAGGTGAGTGGGTGTCACTTGTGTCATACGTCTGTACGCGAGATTTCCACACTCCTAAACATCCCTAGGTTCACTGTTTCCGATGTGGTAGTGAAGTGGAAACGTGAAGGGACACGTACAGCACAAAAGCGTACAGGCCGACCTCGTCTGTTGACTGATGGACCGTCGACATTTGAAGAGGGACGTAATAGGCAGACATCTATCCAGACCATCACAGAGGAATGGCAAACTGCATCAGGATCCACTGCAAGTACTATGATAGTTAGGAGGGAGGTGAGAAAACTTGGATTTCATGGTCGAGCGGCTGCTCATAAGTCACACATCACGCCGGTAAATGCCAAACAACGCCTCGCTTAGTGTAAGAAGCGTAAACAATGGACGATTATTCAGTGGAAAAGCGTTGTGTGGAGTGACGAATCACGGCACACAATGTGGCGATCCGATGGCAGGGTATGGGTATGGCGAATGCCCGGTGAACGGCATCTGCCAGCGTGTGTAGTGACAACAGTAAGATTCGGATGCGGTGGTGGTGTTACGGTGTGTGGGCTTGCACGACTTGTTGTTTTGCGTGACACTATCGCAGCACAGGCCTACATTGATGTTTTAAGCACCTTCTTGCTTGCCACTCGTGAAGAGCAATTCGAAAATGGCGATTGCATCTTACAACACGATCGAGCAACTGTTCAAAAAATGGTTCAAATGGCTCTGAGCACTATGGGACTTAACATCTATGGTCATCAGTCCCCTAGAACTTAGAACTACTTAAACCTAACTAACCTAAGGACAGCACACAACACCCAGCCATCACAAGGCAGAGAAAATCCCTGACCCCGCCGGGAATCGAACCCGGGAACCCGGGCGTGGGAAGCGAGAACGCTACCGCACGACCACGAGATGCGGGCGAGCACCTGTTCATAATGCACGGAGTGTGGCGGAGTGTTTACACGACAATAATATCCCTGTAATGGACTGGTCTGCGCAGTGTCCTGACCTGAATCCCAAAGAGCACCACTGGGACGTTTTGGAACGCCGACTTCGTGCCAGGTCTCATCACCGACCGACATCGATACCTCTCCTCAGTGCGGCACTCCGTGAAGAATGGGCTACCATTCCCCAAGAAACCTTCCAGCACCTGATTGAACGTATGCCTGCGAGAGTGGCTAAGGGTGGGCCAACACCATACTGAATTCCAGTGTTACCGATAGAGGGCGCCACGAATTTGTGAGTTATTTTCAGCCAGGTGTCCGGATATTTTTGATCACTTAGTGTATCGGCCTCCCCTTCAGAACATGCAAAAGAACTCGACCAGCGTTTTGGACGCAAACTGGTCACCGCGCACCGACCGCCGTATCCTGCGCGAGCTGTACTGTATACCAGGAAGACAATGCCTCGTGTCACCCGGTTTGCAGTGTACGTGCGTGAATCGCGGAGCTCCAGAGCGAGTTTACCGTACTCCCCGGTCTGAAACCCGATCGAGAATCTGTGGGACAACCTCGATTGGGCTGTTGGCGTCATCGATCCTCAACCTAGAAACCTGACGAAGCAGACTACGCCGCTGGGGTCGGCACGGTTGCACATCCTTCCAGAACCTCACTGACACACTCCCCGCACGCCCGCGGTGCAAAAGGTCGTTACCTAGGCTTCTGGCAGATGGTCACCTCATAACGTGACTGCACCGCGTATAGCATATTGCAGATTGTGCGTTGGTAGACAAAATGTGGCAAGTCAAAAATTCAACTGCCAGCATTGTAACTGGAGCAAAGAAACGTAATTAAAACGAAAATATTAAGTTTATTCATAAAACGAGAAAATGCCTCTCTTACATGCATTAAAAACTATTTATTTTTATTTATTTAGCGTATGGCAAGTACAAATCACGTATGAAAAGTCTAAAAGTACATAACACACAAAACAGTTACAATATCACAGACAAACATCTAGGTTAGAAATATAATCGATTGCACTGTTACTCGCATCCATGAAGTCCCTTGTTGGCCCAGGGTAGGCCCTCAGAGGGCATTCTACCACGATATGGTGAATTGTCTGCCTGTCGGCGCCGCAGTCGCACTGTGGTGATGGCACTATGCTCCATTTGTACAAGGAGTCCGCACAACGGCCGTGGCTCGTCCTGATCCTGTTAACGGTAGACCAGATTTTGCGGGGCAAGTCAAAGCCCCGAGGTCTGTTAGATGTTCCCAATAAGGTGTTAACCTGAGGCGGTGTCTTTTCCCCCCATACTTCTCTCCAGCGGTCCTCAAGAATAAAAGCGTTCTTTACCAGATCTTTGGCACTTGCGAGAGGGGGGTGTCTGGATTTCAATCTATTTTGCTCAATTCCATTACTCAGGGTGTGGATAGGAAGATCTGGGCTATTTTGGATTTTTGACACTCCCTGACAAGTGCGTGTTCTCTGCGCAAGTGTGGCGGCGGGATATGGCTCAATACAGGCAGCCATTGGACAGGAGTTGACCTGATCGTTCCAGAGATAATCCTCATCGTTTGGTTCAAGACTGCATCCACCTTCTTGATGTGAGCACTATTTAACCATATTGGGGAAGAGTACTTTGCTGCAGAATAGACAAGTCCTAGCGCAGAGCTACGCAGAACGGAGGCAGTGGACCCCCAACTAGTGCCACAAAGCTTTTGGACAATGTTGTTTCTAGTTCTGACTTTTTCAGCAGTGTTTACAAGGTGTTGTTTATAGCTCAATGTTCTATCGAGTGTCACGCCCAGATACTTTGGTGTTCTATTATATGGAAGAATGCCGCCATCAAAGCGGATCTTGAGCTCTTTGTTTGCTAATTTGTTATTCAGGTGGAAAATTAAAAACTAATCTTAAATACATGAGAAAAGGAGGAAATGGAACCTGTACACTTTCGCTGATATTTTTGAAGTACAAGAACACGGAATGCACTTGCCTTTAAATCCTTTACTACTAACTGTGGTGCCGTGTATTAGCGTTTCTGTCATGAGGTACGAAATGAGGTAGACTGTGAGAGGTGAGTGCATTAGTTAATGAACAGAGAACACACTCGAATGGGGCCCTTTCGTGCGAGATGGACGTATGGAGAGAAGGGAAACAGCTTAACATCACGCTCTTCAAGCCACTAGGGCCTCCACACAGCGACCAAATACTTTTCAGTTTCCGGATAGGATTACGCATTTCCTATTTTTCGAAACAATAACGCCGGCCGGAGTGGCCGTGCGGTTCTAGGCGCTGCAGTCTGGAGCCGAGCGACCGCTCCGGTCGCAGGTTCGAATCCTGCCTCGGGCATGGATGTGTGTGATGTCCTTAGGTTAGTTAGGTTTAATTTAGTTCTAAGTTCTAGGTGACTGATGACCTCAGAAGTCGCATAGTGCTCAGAGGCATTTGAACCATTTTTGAAACAATAACACTTTATGTGCGAAACCGTTGTGGCACGTAGAAGAAATTTTCGTGCCTGTTCCGCCATAGGTACCACGACGTCCTTCAATTCAGAATTTTATGGCGTCAGTTTTGACATCTTACAATTGTGGACTCACAATTAAGTGAGCTTTATTGTACTAAAACTCCCTTTCCTAAACATGTGCTGCGGAGCATAGCACAAACGACGTCGGCCATCTTGTCAAATCTGCCATCAATCAAATTTTTTGTCAGACACGGTCTAACGAAGTGGCACACATTCGACAAATCTATAGTTGGAGTCACGAACGATAGCGATCGAATTCAGGCTTGTTCTGCGCACCTGGGGCACACGTGCTCCGGCAGCAAACGAGCGTTCAGTATCTCCTAAGCACTCTTCTGTGAATGTCACAGCTAAATGCGAGCATTAAACGTGATCGTAACGAGTTCGTTAGTGAATTTCGATTTCATTTGTTGCGAGTTGCCATTGCTGATTGTGGTGGTAAGTGATAAATTCTGCATAAGTAAACGAGTGACAATTTGCAGCATATAGCGCTGAAAGCACGCGCTTGCGCGTACTGCAACTGCCGCTTGGAATCTTCAACAATGCAATGCTCGTCCATGGCTCGACATGCGCGAACCGCCATCGTTGGTGGATGGGATTACAGTGAAGTTTGAAAAATTGTTTGATAGTTTACATAGACCTTTATAGCATTGTTGCTGAGGATTCTGCCTGTGTAGTCGGTTACTGCAGAAAGTGCAGTAGGTTGTTCGTGCTCGCATTATTATTATTATTATTTGCAGTACTTAGATGTCGCTTCGCACCACCACGAAGCCCAGAAACAAGCCACTCTGAGTACTTGGAGTATTTGTATGTACAATATTCCGCATCAGTGACAGTAATAGCTCGAGATAACAGGTAGGTTACCTTAGGGAACCAATGATGGCAACTGCTGTGACGCCTCTCCCTCAAACGGAGGTTTGAAACGAAATAATAATAATAACAATAATAATGCACATATTCTGTAAAATCACCGTTTGTTACTGGAGTGTCCGAAGAAGTCAACACAACCTACAGCGAACATACCGCCACTGGGGCAATATATAAAATGATATATTGTGTTGCGAAAGCAAATATCGCCGAAATTAGATGGACAATAGAACGTGTTAAAGAGCACGAATGCCATATACCTTGACGACAAAACGCAAAATCAGCGGTGGTGGAAGCACCAAGAAGAATGTAACCAGGTTATGATTTTTAAGAATATAAGAGTTCTCGCCAGAGAAAGTAATATGGACAATTTCAATGGATATAACGGTACAGGGTTCCGTCTCCGTGTTTACCCGCCACCACTGGAGTAAACACCCAGTAATTCCAAGCTCAATTGATGCCTTTGCCCAAATGTGCGTGTTGGCATCTGGGGGTCTTATCTCAGAAGTGGCGTCTGCGAGTTTTCCGAGCTCGCGGTTAGTACGCCGTAGCGACGCTGCCATTTCCGCGGTCAGCCAATCGTGACGGCAGCTGGCCCTTTTAGTTTCACCACGTCATGCTGACGTCGGCGCTCCATACTCGTTTTCTGCTAAGCCTTTTCTTTCCGACGAAATGCGGCTTCGTAGAGCGCAATGAAGTGAGCGGTGACCGGTATGGCGTTATAACAGCAGCTCTCGTCGACTGGAGGTCCACCCACGACATGAGAGCGACCGTAGCGCGGAAACTGCCTCATAGCCTCCTGTGTGGCCGAGGGAATCATCTCCTTCAGACGTATCGGCACGTCACTCATTCATTCATTGCAAGTTGTCCGCATTGCACATACAGACATACTGCTGCTTACGCCTGCTTTGTTTTTTAGTTTTAGTCTTAACGTGAGCACACAGCGTTCGAAGTCTTGCTCCTTCTTTTCGGGAATTTTGCTGGTCAACAAATAGAAACTTTTTTGCATCCCGTTTCTAAGTGGGATGGATTTATCTGATTCTGGGATGCGGTAGACAGAGTTGCAACCAGAATTTCTGTACAGCGTCACATTTTTGAGATAGAAAATAATTACAAATTGCACTGATGTTATTTTCAGTATGTGGTGAACGTTAGTAAATAAATATGTCATCCACGACATTTACATAGAAACACTGGTCACAAACCATTTTGCATCTGGTGTGCGCTACATCAACTATGTATTTTTTTCACAGCCACAATGTACTCTCAAGGATGGATCAGTAGGAGAGAGTGAAAGAAGGAAAGAAAGAAAGAGAGAGAGATCCGACGAACAACGCTACATTTCGCTTAGTATAGTTTACGCAGATGCATAACAAACTCAATTGGCAGTCACTATAGAGATGCGCTGTGCATCATAAAGATGTTTACTGCTAAAATGCGGAGCTCTTACTTCCCACGAGGTGTCAGGTAACATATTACTTCCTCCTACATCCCGTATCGCCATCTGACGACGACGGGAGAGTCAGAAAACGTGGAGCTAACGCGGAGTTTTACCAACAGTCGTTACCACGCTCCATTCGCCAACACGAAAAGGAGGGGGATAGATACCTGAAGTACCCTCCGCCACACACCGGAAAGTGGCTTGCGGAGTTCCGATGAACACGCGTCGGGCTGCACACTTACAACCAGTAAACATGGACCATGTCTAAGGGTGTGAGGAACACAGTTTCACGACGTCAAGTTAACTTCACAGTTAAGCTCTGCAGATAAAACATACGAATTATTTCGACCTAAAAGACACACTACGTCCCGTGGCACTGGCGTTTCCCGGTACTGTGGTCTTCCGATACGACACTTATCAACTCTTGAGATTACCAAAAAAACAATCTTGACATAAAATGACATTTTAGCAATACTAAAACGCACGCTTTCGCTCTACGTGCAAAGACTGCTTTAGCCGTGTGGCTTGCTTTAACAATTTCCCTATGGTGGCCGAAGAATTGGCTCAGTTGAGGTAAAAGTGATTTCACATCCTGCCCAATTACCAAACACTATCGACCATCTGAGATCGGTTCGATAGGAGAATCTGGTCAACGTTTCGTCCAAGAAAATCCAAATAGATTCTGGTCATCTGTCAAGTACACCAGCGGCAAGTCACAATCAAGAGTCTACCAGTACTGCGCGATGGCGGCACTAGAGTGGAGTTACTAAACTCGGTTTTATGAAATTCCTTCACCAAAGATGACGAAGTAAACATCCACAATTCGAATCAAGAACAGCTGTCAACGTGAGTTGCCTAGGAGTAGATAGCGTCGATGGAGCGAAGCAAGTCTTCCTGTCCAGACAGTATACCAGTCAGGTTTATCTCAGAGCATGCTGACAAGGGGACCATCAAAAGTGAAAATAACGGTTTTGATGGGTTCACTCACTAGGGAGCGCTATGGGACTTAACATCTGAGGTCATCAGTCCCCTAGAACTTAGAACTAATTAAACCTAAGGACATCACACACCCATGCCCGAGACAGGATTCGAACCTGCGACGGTAGCAGTGGCGCCGAGAACCGCTCGGCCACCGTGGGCGGCGGATTTTGATGGGTCTCGGACATGTAGAGGGACATGCCCTGAGTATGAGGCTATCCGCTTTTTCAGCGACGGGCCTTGGTTTTCAGCCGCGCGGCGTAACTGCCCGGTCTCAGGCGTCTTGTCAGGGTCCGCGCGGCTTCCCCCCCCCCCCCCCCCCCCCCCGGGAGGTTCGAGTCATCCCTCGGGCATGGGTATGTGTGTATCGTCCTTAGCGTAAGTTAGAGTTAGATTAAGCAGTGTGTAACCGATGACCTCAGCAGTTTGGTCCCATAAGACCTTACCACAAATTTCCATTTTCCTTGGTTTTCGAGGAAATTGATTTTGAAGTTCACTGCGCGCTGTAATACGCGTATCAGTAGTCATGTTCCAACCAAGTGAGCGTGGAGCGGCGGTTAACTTCTACAGGTACTGGAGGTACCGTGTTCGGGTCCTTTCCGTGTTTTTGCTTTTTCTTTAATCAGAGTAGTCCGATATTTTTTCCATTTTATTTTACAGAATAATAACAAACAGTGTACATTGTGTGGAATTGTTAAGAAATATTCAATTTTGCTGTAGTAATTTAATTTTCAGGTCATTATTACAAAATCTTACTCGCTATCGCTTGCTATGCCACAACAGAAATCCGGATGACATCTGTCGTAAAGGCAACCGAAACACACTGTTCTACAGCACCGAGCACATTTCATAAAAGCTGCTGTCTTGCAGGCGCATGGAGTTTTTAAGAACGACACCGGAAAATATTGTTAATTTACATTCAAAAAGGCTTCTCTTTCATCCGTTACCTTTGATGCGAACAGTGTGTACTTGATCATATGCGAAAAAAGCAGGTGCCCTGAATTGATGCAAAATTAAGGAGTGTAGTTTTATGGAATCGTCCCTCGACGCAATTGCTGTGTTGGTCTTCAGCAAATCGGGAGCATTCTGAACTTTCTTCGTGAAAACTTTAACCTGTCGGTAAAAATATACGTCACAAGGCTGGCAAAGTGGAGTACACCTTGGTGGGATAACATTTACGGTGTAGGTGCACGCTTTCCTCTCATCCACGAAGATGTGATCGTATACAGATAGATCCGTCTGCCCTCTCCACGTGTCAATGGATATAGAAATTTTTCCTGTCAAACGTACGGAAGAATCACAGATTTTAAAAAGTCTTCGTACACCAGTTTAGTGAACTTCCTGATTTCGTGCAGGACACAACTAAGTTTTTACATGTAACTGTTAATTCATCCACTCTTTTCTGAACATCCGGGCTTAATTTTCCCGACGTTCCTGCATACATAAAGTACTGTATCACCTTTCTTGACGCAGTTAGAGTGTACTGTGCTGTGTACAAATGACTTATCTTATTTAAATCTTTTGTCTGAACGACAACGGTCCTCGCCCCTCTTCGAGAGGGATCTATTGCTCTTTGATTGATACTGACAGCCCGTTTGATCGGTGTTGGTTACGTAGTGGAGATTAAAATTACCAATAAGTATTTTTGTTTGTGTGCGAAATTCTTCAGCAGTTACTAATATTTCTTCCATCGTTGCATTTTCTTTGGAACTGATGAACTTGGTAATCTTCCTGTGCCTGATTTTATGCTTTTGTTTAAACCGTTCGACCCAAGCCGTGCTGGCCGCGAAATTAAAGGTGTCCGATAAAAGTGGTACAACGGCGTTCATCGCCCATTGCTGTGAACTTCTGGTTGTCACCTGCTCGGCGGAAGAAATGATATTTTCGCAAGCCAGTCACTTTCTTGCAATGTATCTGACATATTTTGATATGATTTACGTGTTCCAAATTCTGTCCCGCTTCGACGAACCGTTCATGCGTCTCACGATCGACAGTGTTCCATTTATCACGACGAGTTCCACCTCGTTTCACATCTTCTTTCCATCGATGTAGCATTGATTTATGTTTTAATCGAGAGACGCCGTGGGACTACAAACTATTTACGCTCCATTTTGGATGAGCTACTGCAAAAGCGACTGCTCGTTTTTTGTGGGACAGAGGCATATAATCTGCTGCTCCATGTGCGAATTGGTCGGCGACGAAATCGCCTTCTCCCTTTACTCTCGTATACTGCAAAGTAAATAGCTTTATATTACGTCAGATTGTCCGCAAGAAAGACAACAGCCACACAAAAGTGAAACTTACCGCCTCATATTCGTGCGCCTCGCCTTCTTCGTTGATGTTTATTAATTCATCGCCATCGATGATCCGTTTCTCGGCCAACAGGTATTTTATTGTGACACGTACCTCACGGCCAATTGCAACTGAATTAGGAGAGATCGTGCTGAGCGGTGTATTTCTTAGAAGATTTAAATCACGAAGCAACTTTTCAGCGTGTTTGATGGTGTTAATGATTTCGTCTCTCGATTGTTCATTCAACTCCTTTACCTCTGATGTATCTTCTTCTGGCTTCAATTCTGTAGACACACTTGGGTCGTCCATTTCACTGCATTCTTCGAACACGCACGGCACCAACAACGCGTTGCGAACAACGGAAGTTGAAGACAAATGCAAACTAGCGGTTTAGGAGCTTGGTCACCGCCGTTTCTTTGACCATGGCGACACGTGTTCATAATACACAAAGGACTGTCCGTGCGAACTCTGTGTATTATGAAATTATATCGCCGAAGCCAAATAAAAGGCGATGACCAGGGTGATACACTGTCACAATGCATAGATTTCACACCGGATGTCCGCGCGGACATTCCGCTTTCTGTTTGACCGAGCCTACACAACTTAAACTTCTTAATAATTTCACACAGTTTAAAGTGTTCGTTCATATTCTGTAAAATAAAATGGAAAAATGTCGGACTACTCTGATTTTTTATAGATCTTAACCGCTGCGCCACGCTCACTTGGTTGGAACATGGCTAACGTTACGCGTATTACGGCGCGCAGTGAACTTCAAAGGCAGTTTTCTCGAAAACCAAGGCCCGTCGCTGAAATAGCGGATAGCCTCATACTCAGGGCATGTCCCTCTACAATACGTCCGATACCCATCAAAATCCATTATTTCCACTTCTGCTGGTCCCCTTGTAAGGCAGTAGCTCCATGCTCATCTCGCTCGACTAAATAACTGAGGATTGGAAAGTGCTGTCGGGGGTAAGAACCGCCTACCTATCATAGTTCAGGAGGTATGACATCATAAACTATGACATGCGCGAGAAACTGCCGCACTGTACACGACTGTTTAAACGTATTACTTCTTTTGTACTAATTCTATTTGCAGCAAATAGTATACACGTATACGCCATTGTACGACAACCAATTCAAGAGGTAAGACGTTATGAACACCTTGATCTACGAAAAAATGCTGTATCACAAATGAAGTTCTAATACATTTATTCTTTATTACTAAGTCACTCTACAGAGTTATGAAGAGCGTTACCTTAGAGGCGTTTACAAAACTGGATTGTAGACACGAAGCAGCTGGGATCAGGTTTGTTAATTCGGATACTGTACTCACGCATCCGTTCAGTACACACGTTTCTTTGTACGTCTTTTTCATAGCAGTTCTAGGCGCTTCAGTCTGGAACCGCGCGACCGCTACGGTCGCAGGTTAGAATCCTGCCTCGGGCATGGATGTGTGTGATGTCCTTAGGTTAGTTAGGTTTAAGTAGTTCTAAGTTCTAGGGGACTGATGACCTCAGATGTTAAGTCCCATAGTGCTCAGAGCCATTTGAACCATTTGACTGTTTCATAATTTCAAAGGTGTTTTCACGAATACACGGAAATCAAATATTTTACGATACTTGAGTAACGAAATTCATTTTTTGATTTCGTTTCCAACAGAAAATTGGCAAAATGAATACCCAGTCAATGCCGGATTTGTCAGCTCTAAGAGAACGATCAACACAGTCAGCAATGTAAGAACAATGTAATGAAGGACACAGTTAGGATGATCTGGTGGTAGAGGTCAGGCCTTAGTAGTAGTGGTAGTAGTAGTAAAGCGATAAAAATAGCCCATCTAAGTGTAACGGAAATGCAATGAAATTACAGAATCGAAGAGCTGAAATGAACTTACCAAAATTTGAAATGAAAAATACATTTATAGAAGATGTTGAAAGCGAGCCCGTGCAACATCAATACATAGCTGTGCAGGTCTACGCATATTCAGTTACACCAGTTGTGAAGTTCGGATATCGATGGCGGCAACTTCACGGCTGATGCTGTCTTTCTGTTCCAGAGTTGTGTGTGGGTTTGTTTCATAGAACTTGCTCTTCAAGTGCTCCCCCCCCCCCCCCCCCCCCCACAGGAAGAAAAAAATCAAATGATGCTACTTCCGGCGAACGTGGTGGTCATGAATGTTTGCATGTTTGCTGGCAGTTCGTTGCTCAGTGAAGACATCATGGACTCGTTCCAGGGATACCTCGGAGGTGTGGCATGTTGCCCCATGTTGCTGGAAGAAGCAGTATTGTCTTTCATGCTCAGTGAGTTGGGCACAAAACGTTTCAAAAATTTCCATAAATACACTCCTGGAAATGGAAAAAAGAACACATTGACACCGGTGTGTGAGACCCACCATACTTGCTCCGGACACTGCGAGAGGGCTGTACAAGCAATGATCACACGCACGGCACAGCGGACACACCAGGAACCGCGGTGTTGGCCGTCGAATGGCGCTAGCTGCGCAGCATTTGTGCACCGCCGCCGTCAGTGTCAGCCAGTTTGCCGTGGCATACGGAGCTCCATCGCAGTCTTTTACACTGGTAGCATGTCGCGACAGCGTGGACGTGAACCGTATGTGCAGTTGACGGACTTTGAGCGAGGGCGTGTAGTGGGCATGCGGGAGGCCGGGTGGACGTACCGCCGAATTGCTCAACACGTGGGGCGTGAGGTCTCCACAGTACATCGATGTTGTCGCCAGTGGTCGGCGGAAGGTGCACGTGCCCGTCGACCTGGGACCGGACCGCAGCGACGCACGGATGCACGCCAAGACCGTAGGAGCCTACGCAGTGCCGTAGGGGACCGCACCGCCACTTCCCAGCAAATTAGGGACACTGTTGCTCTTGGGGTATCGGCGAGGACCATTCGCAACCGTCTCCATGAAGCTGGGCTACGGTCCCGCACACCGTTACGCCGTCTTCCGCTCACGCCCCAACATCGTGCAGCCCGCCTCCAGTGGTGTCGCGACAGGCGTGAATGGAGGGACGAATGGAGAAGTGTCGTCTTCAGCGATGAGATTCGCTTCTGCCTTGGTGCCAATGATGGTCGTATGCGTGTTTGGCGCCGTGCAGGTGAGCGCCACAATCAGGACTGCATACGACCGAGGCACACAGGGCCAACACCCGGCATCATGGTGTGGGGAGCGATCTCCTACACTGGCCGTACACCACTGGTGATCGTCGAGGGGACACTGAATAGTGCACGGTACATCCAAACCGTCATCGAACCCATCGTTCTACCATTCCTAG
The DNA here is from genome assembly GCF_023864275.1 of Schistocerca cancellata. NCBI lineage: Eukaryota > Metazoa > Arthropoda > Insecta > Orthoptera > Acrididae > Schistocerca > Schistocerca cancellata. The sequence goes on along the minus strand of NC_064632.1, from coordinate 591,614,619 downwards.
ACCGGCAAGGGAACTTGCTGTTCCAACAGGACAATGCACGTCCGAATGTATCCCGTGCTCTAGAAGGTGTAAGTCAACTACCCTGGCCAGCAAGATCTCCGGATCTGTCCCCCATTGAGCATGTTTGGGACTGGATGAAGCGTCGTCTCACGCGGTCTGCACGTCCAGCACGAACGCTGGTCCAACTGAGGCGCCAGGTGGAAATGGCATGGCAAGCCGTTCCACAGGACTACATCCAGCATCTCTACGATCGTCTCCATGGGAGAATAGCAGCCTGCATTGCTGCGAAAGGTGGATATACACTGTACTAGTGCCGACATTGTGCATGCTCTGTTGCCTGTGTCTATGTGCCTGTGGTTCTGTCAGTGTGATCATGTGATGTATCTGACCCCAGGAATGTGTCAATAAAGTTTCCCCTTCCTGGGACAATGAATTCACGGTGTTCTTATTTCAATTTCCAGGAGTGAAGAACCCGCGTTGAGGGTAGCGTCAAAAAATATCAGTCCAATGATGCACGTTCCTGTTGTACCGAACCAAAGGCCATTTTTTCCGCCACGGAATCGTTGCTGACATACAATGTTAGGGTTCTCCGTTGCCCAGTGTGTCATATTTTGTGAATACGAGATTGAAGATGAAATTTATTACTCATAATGTAATGGATACGGTCTGACATACAATCGCTGATTTACTCAAAAGCCACATGTAGTAATCTACGCGTTTCTTACTGTCATCCTCCCGTAATTGCCGCACAACCGTCGCACTACATGGCTTCATATTAAAACTTTTCAATATCCGCTGGCAACTTCTCCCGCTTACATGCGCCTGTTGGGCCAATCCTTTACGTGCAGACTTCTTTGGGTTCTGAATCACTCGTCGACGAATGTCTGTAATAACTTCTGGCTTGCGAACTGAAGGAATTCTTTGTCGTTTTACATGTTGCTCAGATCCATAGGTACGCCAACTTTTATACAGACTGGTTCTAGGCGCTACAGTCTGGAACCGCGAGACCGCTGCGGTCACAGGTTCGAATCCTGCCTCGGGCATGGATGTTTGTGATGTCCTTAGGTTAGTTAGGTTTAAGTAGTTCTTAGGGGACTGATGACCTCAGAAGTTGAGTCCCATAGTGCTCAGAGCCATTTGAACCATTTTATACAGACTCTATTGCTCCCATTGCTGGGAGCACTCTATCCGGATACTTGACCCTGAAAATTTTGCGAGTTTCCTCAATCGAACGTATTTTCACACATGCTTCCACAATTTCAATTCTTTCTTCTATCGAGAAAGCCATTTTGCAGAGCGTAGGGAGAAACGTCTAAATTCACTGATGAAATAAACTGTAATGCTGACAGAACAATGCTAACAATCTATTGTTGCATAAAAGTGTCCACTGCTGTAAAAAACGTCCACTCTGCTTCAGAAGTCGAATTATTGCATTCGCATTCAAAGGGGAGGCGGACTGCTTTTAACCGTAGTCGCTATGCGCAGTTACAGAGCGACGGCACGCTGCCTCTCTCTCTCTCTCTCTCTCTCTCTCTCTCTCTCTGTTTACGGAGGAACACGTGTGATGGCGCGGCTCTGCGCTGCAGATGGTACCCGATAGCGATAGTTCGTCCTGCACGTGTCGTCAATTCACTTCCGCGCTGTCGGGTGTCGGAAGCTAAAGTGCACCAAGTCTAAACCACGATGTACCGTCATCATACCGCCACTGGAGCAAACAGCAAACACATCTAAGTACAGCCGCCCGCCCTCTCTCTCTCTCTCTCTCTCTCTCTCTCTCTCTCTCTCTCTCTCGGGCGGGAGGCGCGCCCACACAGCTTACATGGAGAGGCCACGATGTTGGGAATACCGATTTACTTCAAACTCTGCACATCTTTAGTAAGCCATTGTAATAACATAGTATGCACGTAGTAAGGTGCTCTACTCTGGCAGTTCCGAGAAAATCGCAAGAGAAGTCTTACGCTCTGTTTTGTAGCTGATACATCTGTTTGAAGGTGCAAAGTTTAAGAACTCATTGTGGTCACGTGGTTAGCTTTCGCGCTTTGAGAGGATGTCCTGGACGAGACAACAGTTCGAATCCCGGTAAAACTTTTTAATCTATATTTTTTTTATCACTGGTCACATTATATAATTAATATGACATCTGAGAGGTAATATAATGAAGGAAAAAACCACATGCCTTTTCATGAATTTGTAGTTAATATGTTAATTAAATTTTCAAGGACTAACGACAGGCTTGGAAACTCCAACTCAAACCTCGATAAACTATGGTGCGAATGAGGGCATTCACGATCAGTAATATAGTAAGTTACAATGTGCATGATGATGATGATGATGATGATGATGATGATGATGATGATGGGTTTGTGGGGCGCTAAATTGCGCGGTCATCAGCGCCCGTACAAAGCGCCAATTTTTACACAGTACAATTCGCACACAATGCAATCGAATCACTGTCACGAATGATGATGAAATGATGAGGACAATACAAACACCCAGTCCCGAGGCGAAGAATAATCCGCAAGCCGGCCCGGAATTGAACCTGGCACCCCGTGATCGAGAGGTAGCAACGCTTGCCACTAGACCACGAGCTGCGGACACACAGCGTGTAGACCACAAGAGTAATTCAAAATTACTCGTCGGATGTGCTCTCGACATCACACGTTACAGGATGGTATTTGTTATGCAGACCTGGAAACAAACAAACTCGTACAAATATACGCTTTGGTTTTTTTCATTATATTACCTCTCAAATGTCACAGATTAAATAATGTGACCCGTGATGAAGAACAAGAGAGCAACATTTGAGCGGGATTTGAACCGTCCTATCATACACGTTCGCATTTCTTTTATCTCATTTTGATCGTTACTGTTCGTTGCATTTGTTCTGGGCGGACGTTCCACGACACCCGTCCGAGTTCGTCATCCATTCGTCCATCAGTCTTTACGCAGACACACATTAGGTACACCACAGACGCGTAAAACTTCTCTTACGATTTCCTCGGAATTGCCAGAGTAGTGCACCTTACTAGTCATGCATTACGTTGCTTTAATGGCCTACTAAAGGTGTACAAATTTCGAAGTAAATACTTGATCCCAATGTCGTGGCCTCCCCTTGTGAGTATAACTGGGGGCTCTGACCGCAGACTGCGTTCGAGCCCCAGCTGTGCACATTGGATGAAAGCTTCAGCTCAGTTCACTGCTCGTCGTCATCAGTGCGCTGCAGTGTTTCCGCCACGGTGGCACTCCGCTACTAGAGATGGGGGATCCGCTCTTGAACTAATTCATAGAGTTGAATCTTTCAAAGGAGTGAACAATCAGTGATTCAGAAAAAAAGAACGGTAGCTCCAAACGTTTCCCACGGCAGAGAGAGAGAGAGAGAGAGAGAGAGAGAGAGAGAGAGAGAGACGGAGCATATCAGCAGCGCCTCTGCTGGTCAGAGCACAGTGCACGCCACACAACACAGCCAGCGCCGGCCTCTGCCCTGCTTCTACCTTGGCTGCCTGCATTGTGCAGTGCCCCATTGGATTTTGTGTTTCACATATGCCGTGCCGTCTTTGTGCGTCGTCTGCCGTGCGCAGTGTCTGGCGCAGCTTAACTTCGCATCGCACTCTGTCGGCGAACGTTTCAGTCGCACGTCCTGCCCTCTGGGCAGTTGATGCGAGCAACAGGACAGAGAGCCACCTAGCGGATAACATAGGAACTACTTGCAACAACCTGCTCGCAAGGGAATGGACGATTTGTCTCGGAGCGGGTGAGTTCACCGCTCCCCCCACCCTCGGAACTCGCCCGCTCGACGCTCACCCCACCGTCTCGACTCTAGCCAGAGCGTTGAGCAAAGCGACTCAGGTGTCACTCTGGTCTCTGCGGTCTTAGCTCACGCAGTAATACAGCTTGAAGCTCGACCTGCTTGACTCAGTGCTTCTGCATCGGAGTTCGTCTCTACTGGATATTGTTTTTCGTAGTAATACCGCTATGTATATTACATTATTATGTTATGTATACATCATTTGTTTTTATTTTATTTTTATTTGTTTAAACTGATTAGATTAGGTTCCTGATGACTCCTCTTACTATAGGATTTTTATTATGGACACTCGAATTTACGCTTTAATTACGAGCGAACCGATAAACGTATCGCAAAAGTGATACACCAATATTTTCCTTGTTTTATTCTGCGTAAGGCTATATGCAGCACTTTCGTTTTACAGTCAAATTTATATTTTTTTTTCTTATTCTGGTATGGATTTTGCGATTTTAGGCGTCTTCGGAAGGAAACGTTCACTTTAAAAATATATGGCTTGCGATGTATTTGTATGAGGTTAATGAAATTTTAATACATTATAGCCAAATATATTGTTAATGTAAATCTCAAGTTACAACATTTTACGATCACCCAAAAAACGACGATAGAGCAAAATAAATCAATAATCAAAAACTTTGTCATATCGTGGAATATTCAATAAACAATACAAAATTCTTACTCATTATCTGTGTTACTTCAAAATAGGATCAAATAAGATCAAAATACAGGTATAGTACTGGAATAAACCAAGTTTAAAGGGCAATGTGCCTTCCATTTATTTTCTATTGTAAATGAGTGGTGAGTCATGAAAAAGAGGTAATTCATTTCAGGGAGTAAACAGTTCTGATCCAATCTCTGAAAAGAACAGTTTTGCCCCTCTCTATCCGCTACACACGTCTATCAAGCAGCAATTACGTGTTGCGACATCCACCATCACGCCTTAGCATCTCTGCCTCCACTACAAGCCTCAGGTACTTGTATATGTTTCGTCTTCACTTTTCGCTGCCACCTCATTCTGAGTCTTCCTCTTAGCTGGTGCAGCTTGGTCGGACATGGGATTCTCTCTCCACACATTCTTTCTAAGTCACGTTTCTACCGTGCTTTATTTTGTTCCGTCTATTCATTAATATCGGCCGGCCGCTGTGGCCGAGCGGTTCTAGGCGCTTCAGTCCGGAACTGCGCTGCTGCTGCTGCTGTCGCGCGTTCGACTCCTGTCTCGGGCATGGATGTGTGTGATGCCCTTAGGTTAGTTAGGTTTAAGTAGTTCTAAGTCTAGGGGACTGATGACCTCAGTCCCATAGTACTTAGAGCCATTTGAACCATTAATATCGTAAATACCTAGTTCGTGCCTAATATCTTCATTACTTATATGGTTTTCCCTAGTAACACCTCTCATTTTCCTAAGAAATCTCATTTCTGCTACTTGTAGTTTACTTTCATTTCTTCTGGAATCTTTTGTTTATCATTTCGCATATTGATTGATATTTGTTTTAATCTTATTTTCTATGTCCTTGTCCAAGTTAGATAACATTTTTACTTCATTATCTCTTTGTCCACATTGTATAACATTCATTTTGTTATTGTGTTGGTTAATCACGTTTTCGGATGCACAAACTTTGTACTTACGTATATATATCTCATCGGTGGTCGCTATCACTCTGTATTCCCTTAAAGCGTGGTGTAGGTTTACGACCCAATTTGCTGTAAGCTGTTTTGTGGTTAGTTCCTGTTGTTAATAGTCCTTTCTAGTAACTTATTATCTGTTGTTTTATGGTGAAATTTGACAGATTGCAGTTGTGACAGTTCGCCTCAGATGCTATACGTTACAGTTGTTATGGTGTCTTGACATCATTTCGCAGATGGTCTGAAGATACTAATCGAGATAAAATGGATCAGTCCATAATAAACACATTAAATTACTATGGCAGCAATCTGGATTGTAATACATAATGTCTCTAAGACATATCTTTTACGCTGGGGCCGATTGAGTTGCAAACAAGTAATAATAGTTGACGATCATATTGTGAAACCGAAGAGAGTATAGGAAGGTGTACGAAGTTTAATTAAAGCCAAGCTTAAAGGCACTGGAGCCCTGTCCTCCATGGGTATCGCAGTAGGAGGCAATGTAGTGGAGCTCCAGTCTCCATAAGCAATGGAAGTATTAACTGACTTGGTCTATTGTAGACAGATCTATCTGTAACATAAGAGCAAGTGAAGTGAGGAGAAGATTACTGCATGTTATTTTGACGATGTACTGATAACGGCTTGGTGTAGCATTAGGCGCTGCGCTAAACAGACGTGATTTTACTGACGAAAAAAGTCGCAACGCCAAGAAGCAGTTGTGAGACTAAGGAAAGTTGGTAGGCGTATTTCTACATCTGAATGATGATGTCTGTTCATATTTCGTACCAGTCGCATAAGATTGGCGCTAGTAGCGCCACTATTAGGATGCAAATCAGGTTTGATTTAAATACGCACTGTAACGGTGGTGGGCGTTAGTTACCTTTGAGTTTGGGCAATGTGAGTTTATCTTGGTCAAGAATGGTTTTAAAGCGACGAGGACGCCAGCTCACTGAGTTTTGATGAGGTCGTGTAATATGGCTGGATGTTCCTTCTGCAATACTACATAAAGACTGGGCAGGCACGTGGCCGCTGTACACGAGTGCTGGCACCGCTGGTGGTGAGACTGAATGGTCGCAAGACTGTGCTACGGACGGCCACGTGCCATTAGCGCGAGGGTAGACCATAGAGATGGGGGATCCGCTCTTGAACTGACACATAGAGTTGAATCTTTAAAAGGAGTGAACAATCAGTCATTCAGAAAAAAAAAACGGTAGCTCCAAACGTTTCCCACGGCAGAGAGAGAGAGAGAGAGAGAGAGAGAGAGAGAGAGAGAGAGACGGAGCATATCAGCAGCGCCTCTGCTGGTCACAGCACAGTGCACGCCACACAACACAGCCAGCGCCGGCCTCTGCCCTGCTTCTACCTTGGCTGCCTGCATTGTGCAGTGCCCCATTGGATTTTGTGTTTCACATATGCCGTGCCGTCTCTGTGCGTCGTCTGCCGCGTGCAGTGTCTGGCGCAGCTTAACTTCGCATCGCACTCTGTTGGCGATCGTTTCAGTCGCACGTCCTGCCCTCTGGGCAGTTGATGCGAGCAACAGGACAGAGAGAGCCACCTAGTGGATAACATAGGAACTACTTGCAACAACCTGCTCGCAAGGGAACTGACGATTTGTCTCGGAGCGGGTGAGTTCACCGCTCCCCCAACCCTATGAACTCGCCCGCTCAATGCTCACCCCACCATTCTCGACTCTAGCCAGAGCGTTGAGCAAAGCGACTCAGGTGTCACTCTGGTCTCTGCGGTCTTAGCTCACACAGTAATACAGCTTGCAGCTCGACCTGCTCGACTCAGTGCTTCTGCATCGGAGTTCGTCTCTACTGGATATTGTTTTTCGTAGTAATACCGCTATGTATATTACATTATTATGTTATGTATACATCATTTGTTTTTATTTTATTTTTATTTGTTTAAACTGATCAGGTTAGGTTCCTGACGACTCCTCTTACTATAGGATTTTTATCATGGACACTCGAATTTACGCTTTAATTACGAGCGAACCGATAAACGTATCGCAAAATGTGATACACCAATATTTTCCTTGTTTTATTCTGCGAAAGGCTATATGCAGCACTTTCGTTTTAGAGTCAAATTTATATTTTTTTGCTTATTCTGGTACGGATTTTGCGATTTTAGGCGTCTTCGGAAGGAAACGTTCACTTTAAAAATATATGGCTTGCGATGTATTTGTATGAGGTTAATGAAATTTTAATACATCATAGCCAAATATATTGTTAATGTAAATCTCAAGTTACAACATTTTCCGATCACTCAAAAAACCACGATAGAGCAAAATAAATCAATAATCAAAAACTTTGTCATTTCGTGGAAATTTCAATAAACAATACAAAATTCTTACTCATTATCTGTGTTACTTCAAAATAGGATCAAATAAGATCAAAATACAGGTATAGTACTGGAATAAACCAAGTTTAAAGGGCAATGTGCCTTCCATTTATTTTCTATTGTAAATGAGTGGTGAGTCATGAAAAAGAGCTAATTCATTTCAGGGAGTGAACAGTTCTGATTCGATCTCTGAAAAGAACAGTTTTGCCCATCTCTAGTAGACCATCATGTGTTTAGTGTGTGGTCCTGAGGCATTGTACTGCGTGTGCAGCAGCTGTCTGAGCAGCGGTTAGCATCACAGTGACAACGAACTGTTACAAATAGGTTACAGTAAAGAACAGCTCCGAGAAAAACGCCTTGTAGCGTGCATTCCACAGACCCCAAATCACCGCCATTTCCGACTTCAGTGATATCAAGCGAGGGCTCATTGAAGGGCAGAGTGGAGGCCCGTTGGCCTGCACGATCACCAGACATGTCTCCAATCGAGCACGTGGGACAGCGTCGAACGACAACTGCAGCGTCATCCACAAACAGCATTAACTGTATCTGTATTGACCGATGAAATTGCAACAGGTATGGAGCTCCATCCGACAAACTGACATGAGGCACCTGTACAACACAATGCATGCACGTTTGCATGCTTGCATTCACCATTCTGGAGATTACAACGGTTCTTAATGTACCAGCATTTCACATTTACAATGGCTTATCTCGCAATTCCATTAACTTGTGATCTTGCAACGTTAATCACTTAAATATATTACCTAGACAAATGTATTCCTGAAATTTCATTACTCTACATTGATCACCTCGTGGTGCGATTCCCGCCCCCCCATATATATATATATATATGCTGGTTCATTAATGATATTAGATATTATTACTAAATTGTTTTATTTTGACCCGGCCGTTGTGGTCGAGCGGTTCTAGGCGCTTCAGTCTGGAACTGCGCGACCGCTATGGTCGCAGGTTCGAATCCTGCCTCGGTCATGAATGTGTCTGACGTCCTTAGGTTAGTTAGGTTGAAGTAGTTGTAAGTTCTAGGGGACTGGTGACTTCAGATGTTAAGTCCCATAGTGGTCAGAGCCATTTGAACAATTTTCTTTTTTTTTGATTTTCCATATCACTGCGACCTTTTTTTTTTTACTATTACTGAGACATTTCTCGCGTTTCCCCTTTTCTAAATCGTGTGGAATTTTACATATGACTACCTTCCTGTTGTTAGCTGTTCGGAGGCTCAGGCTGCGCCATATGTCACGGTACGGTCAGCGTCCTCTCCTCTCAACGTGCAGTTCATTCGCGCGAGCGTCACCTGTGGCTCAGCCACTGTTGCCTCTACCGCTACAATGACAGCAGTAACTCGACCTGCGTACGACTATTAAATTACTCGCTTGTTCTGATCGTTCTTGTTTCACATTGTTTCCAACTGCAGCTGCGTTTGCGTCCCAAGAGTGAAACATGGCGGGAGTTCGCTGATTTGCGCAGCCATATCGTGGTATTCCATGGGCCCTGTGGTTATTCTTGCAAGGTCGCATTGCTGCCGACAATTATGTGACATTTTGGTTTAACTGGTCCACCTTATGGTACAATGTTTGCTCCCCAACGGTGGTGCTGTGTTCCGAGACCACACGAGCCCTGTTCACGCAAATCGCATCGTCCAGAACTGAGTTTGTGAGCGCAGTGGTGTATTGTCACATCTCCCCTGGGCGTCGCAGTCACCAGATCTCAGAATCACTGGGACTTCATGGTCTAGAGAGAAGAGTCCGTTATCGCATACCATCTCCACCACCAGTACCTGAACTTGCCACTATGCTGGGGGAAGATTGTGGTAACTGTGGTGTCACCGCCAGACACAACACTTGCTAGGTGGTAGCTTTAAATCGGCCGCGGTCCATTAGTACATGTCGGACCCGCGTGTCGCCACTGTCAGTAATCGTAGACCGAGCGCCACCACACGGCAGGTCTAGAGAGGCGGACTAGTACTTGCCCCAGTTGTAAGACGACTTTGCTGGCGACTACACTGACGAAGCCTTTCTCTCATTTGCCGAGAGACAGTTAGAAGAGCCTTCAGCTAAGTCCATGGCTACCACCTAGCAAGGCGCCTTTAACCATATCTGGAGAGAGTCTCATTTGTATAGTCAAGAGCGATGTACCCACAAGGATGAATTAAAGTTAAGTAAACCGACGATACGTACTTTTCTTTATAACATTAATTACGCATCCTGTTCCAGACTTCACGCCAGTCGGCGTGAGTTGACGCGTGCCCTTTCGGTAACCTCACCCTGTGTCTAGACTGTCTTGTCTAGACACAACAGTAACATTCCCATGAAAACCAGACAGAACCTTTACTTATCCAGTCCGAACGGCTGCAAGCTGTTTCGAATACCAACGGGTTTCCCAAACCGTGCATGGTAATGTGTTGCTCTTTTGGTGTTTCCCTATTGTTAGCACTCTCTGTATATACTCTAAAAGAGCGACGCTCCACGAAGGAATTATCCAAATGGGATGGAAATCGGTAAATTTAATGTACGTCTACAGACAAGAAAATGATTACAATTTCAGAAAAATTGGGTGATTTTTTCAAGAGAAAGGGCTTCACAAAACGAGCAAGTTCATGGCGCATTGTTCCATCTCTGCCCCTTTTACAAGCAGTTATTCGGCTTGGCTCTGACAGTTGTTTGACGTCCTCCTGAGGGATATCGTGCCAAATTCTGTCCAATGGGCGCGTTAGACTGTCATACTCCTGATATGGTTGGAGGGCTGTGGCAGTAACACGTTTTCGCCATGAAATCTCATTGGCTGGAGTACAATTGTCTTCAGTGATGAGTCGCTCTTCGAACTGAGCCCCGATAACGAGCAAAGATGTGTCGGGAGGCGCCCAAGACAGCGATGGGATGGGAACCTGAATTTTGCCTGCCTTATGGTCCAAGAACCAGGAGGGACGGTGTGGGGTCGCGTTTCTTCTCACAGCAGGGCTCCTTTGGTTGACATTCGCGGCGCGCTTACAACGCAGCGGTACGTCGACGATATTCAACACCCCGTTTCGTTGCCCTTCGTGGCAAGCCATCCGGGGCTTACATTTCAGCAATATCATGCCCGCCCGCACACGACGAGAGCTTTTACTGCTTATCTTCGTCCTTGAAAAACCCTGCCTTGGCCATCAAGGTCGCCGAATCTGTCCGTAACTCACAAGATTTAGAGCGTTATGGGCAGGTACCTGAAAACAGCTCGGGATTTTGACTCGTCAGTTGGGCAGAATTTGGCACGATATACCTCAGGAGGGCATGCAAGAGCTCTATAAATCAATGGCAAGTCGAATAACTGTTTGCATAACGGCCAGGGCTGGCCGAGCGCGTTACTGACCTGCTCAGTTTGTGAAGCTATTTATTTTCAACAAAGCATTAAATTTTTCTGAAATTGTAATCACTTGTTTTCCTGTATATGTACACCACATACAGCTATTTCCGGCCCATTCGGACAATGTGTGGTGTCACCGCCAGACACCACACTTGCTAGGTGGTAGCTTTAAATCGGCCGCGGTCCATTAGTACATGTCGGACCCGCGTGTCGCCACTGTCAGTAATCGTAGACCGAGCGCCACCACACGGCAGGTCTAGAAAGACGGACTAGCACTCGCCCCAGTTGTACGACGACTTTGCTAGCGACTACACTGACAAAGCCTTTCTCTCATTTGCCGAGAGACAGTTAGAATAGCCTTCAGCTAAGTCCATGGCTACGACCTAGCAAGGCGCCATTAACCATATCTGGAGAGAGTCTCATTTGTATAGTCAAGAGCGATGTACCACAAGGATGAATTAAAGTTAAGTAAACAGACGATACGTACTTTTCTTTATACCATTCATTACGTATCCTGTTCCAGAATTCACGCCAGTCGGCGTGAGTTGACGCGTACCCTTTCGGTATCTCCGCCTTGTGTCTAGACTGTCTTCTCTAGACACAACACAATTCCTTCGTGGTGAGTCGTTCTCTGTGTCTTATAGTGCGTGTTGTGAAAAGTAACGGTTCTGTGGCAGCCTCTTTGGTGCGGCGAAGTTCTTTTTAATCCTGAAGAACAACGGAGCAGCAGGAGACTGTTGTCGTGTGCCTGCGAGCCTGATCGTTAGAGAGTGTAGTTTAGCAACCTGTGCAGCAACTCATTGCACAAATGGTGCAGCGTAGTCCTGTTAGCAGGATACTGCTGCTTTCTCCACGTATCACTGTCCCACGAACATGAGTATGGCGAACACTACATGCAGGGATCTTGTACACATTTCACACAGGTGCGTCGACAGTTTTCATACTGACAGTGCCATACGACTTGGATTTCGTCACTGGTAAAATGACAGTGGCCAGCTGGTTCCATTAATACTATTCACTGATGAAGTCACGTTTACACGGAATGGAAACAGCAACACACGTAATAATCATCGATGGTCGCAGTAAAATCGAAACGCTATAGTGGATACCAACTCCCAAGTTTTATCACTGTCCGGTGTGGTATGTTGAATAACATGCTGATAGGTCCAGTCACACTGGAAGAGCGAATAACGAGATGGAAGTACTTGCATTTTTTCGAAAATTCATTTGAAGAACGCCTTGAGGTCGTTCTTTTGGTCGTGCATATTGCAGTGTATTTCCAGCATGACCGAGCCCCTCCACATTTTACCTCGTGAGGGGACATCTCAACTGCACTTACTGTAATTGCTGGATTGGTCGTCGTAGCACAATTAACTGGCCACAGTAATTGACAGACCTTACGTCATTACATATTTGTTTATAGGGTTGGTGAAGTCTCATGTGTGCAAACGAGAGGTGAGTACGGGAGATGAACTGCTTGCTCGCATTCTGCTGCTCTCATTAGGGAACAGGCAGACACACTCAGACAAACAACACAACTCCCTGCCGCCGTTGGATAAGCAGCTGCAGCAGCAAGTCGTATACTCCTAGCTCACTCATTTGTTACATAGTTTAATTCTTAATTTCTTTGCGTGTTTTTGGTACTTGCATTGTTTAATTCATAAATTTTGGGCGTATTATAGTATTTGAGAGTTGTAGCATCACGTTTTAGTACTCGAATAGTGTTAAATCGCGTAGTCTCCTTCCGCCGCCGAGCAGTGTGTCAGCAGTGCACAAGTGGCAGCATTACTGCATTTACTAGGCAATCTTGTATTTTAATAACCGCTTCAATTTTGTGTCGTTTTGTTTGCGCTCTCTGTAGATTAGTTCAGACGTTCTTTGCACAGTTTTTAGCATGGATAGGGACTGCAACTGCTGTGTTCGGATGCAGGCTGAGTTGGCATCCCTTCGCTCCCAGCTTCAGGCAGTGTTGGCTTCGGTCACACAGCTTGAGGCTGTTGCCAATGGGCATCACTGTGGGGGTCCGGATGGGGGTTTGTCGGGGACGGCCAGCTCGTCCCACGCATCCCCCGATCGGACTACGACTGTGGTTGCCCGGGATACTGCCCGCATTGAGGCTGATCCCTCACCTGTGGTAGAGTGGGAGGTCGTCTCAAGGTGTGGCAGGGGGCGAAAGACATTCCGGAGGGCTGAACGGAAGGCCTCTCCAGTTTGTCTGACGAACCGGTTTCAGGCTCTGTCTCAGGCTGATACTGATCTTCAGCCTGACATGGCTGCTTGTCCTGTTCCAGAGGTTGCCCCTCAGTCTGCAAGATCCGGGCAGTCGCAGAGGGTGGGCTTACTGGTAGTTGGGAGCTCCAACGTCAGGCGTGTAATGGGGCCCCTTAGGGATATGGCAGCAAGGGAGGGGAAGAAAACCAATGTGCACTCCGTGTGCATACCGGGGGGAGTCATTCCAGATGTGGAAAGGGTCCTTCCGGATGCCATGAAGGGTACAGGGTGCACCCATCTGCAGGTGGTCGCTCATGTCGGCACCAATGATGTGTGTCGCTATGGATCGGAGGAAATCCTCTCTGGCTTCCGGCGGCTATCTGATTTGGTGAAGACTGCCAGTCTCGCTAGCGGGATGAAAGCAGAGCTCACCATCTGCAGCATCGTCGACAGGACTGACTGCGGACCTTTGGTACAGAGCCGAGTGGAGGGTCTGAATCAGAGGTTGAGACGGTTCTGCGACCATGTGGGCTGCAGATTCCTCGACTTGCGCCATAGGGTGGTGGGGTTTCGGGTTCCGCTGGATAGGTCAGGAGTCCACTACACGCAACAAGCGGCTACACGGGTAGCAGGGGTTGTGTGGCGTGGGCTGGGCGGTTTTTTAGGTTAGATGGCCTCGGGCAAGTGCAGAAAGGGCAACAGCCTCAACGGGTGCGGGGCAAAGTCAGGACATGCGGGGACCAAGCAGCAATCGGTATTGTAATTGTAAACTGTCGAAGCTGCGTTGGTAAAGTACCGGAACTTCAAGCGCTGATAGAAAGCACCGAAGCTGAAATCGTTATAGGTACAGAAAGCTGGCTGAAGCCAGAGATAAATTCTGCCGAAATTTTTACAAAGGCACAGACGGTGTTTAGAAAGGATAGATTGCATGCAACCGGTGGCGGAGTGTTCGTCGCTGTTAGTAGTAGTTTATCCTGTAGTGAAGTAGAAGTGGATAGTTCCTGTGAATTATTATGGGTGGAGGTTACACTCAACAACCGAGCAAGGTTAATAATTGGCTCCTTTTACCGACCCCCCGACTCAGCAGCATTAGTGGCAGAACAACTGAGAGAAAATTTGGAATACATTTCACATAAATTTTCTCAGCATGTTATGGTCTTAGGTGGAGATTTCAATTTACCAGATATAGACTGGGACACTCAGATGTTTAGGACGGGTGGTAGGGACAGAGCATCGAGTGACATTATACTGAGTGCACTATCCGAAAATTACCTCGAGCAATTAAACAGAGAACCGACTCGTGGAGATAACATCTTGGATCTACTGATAACAAACAGACCCGAACTTTTCGACTCTGTAAGTGCAGAACAGGGAATCAGTGATCATAAGGCCGTTGCAGCATCCCTGAATATGGAAGTTAATAGGAATATAAAAAAAGGGAGGAAGGTTTATCTGTTTAGCAAGAGTAATAGAAGGCAGATTTCAGACTACCTAACAGATCAAAACGAAAATTTCTGTTCCGACACTGACAATGTTGAGTGTTTATGGAAAAAGTTCAAGGCAATCGTTAAATGCGTTTTAGACAGGTACGTGCCGAGCAAAACTGTGAGGGACGGGAAAAACCCACCGTGGTACAACAACAAAGTTAGGAAACTACTGCGAAAGCAAAGAGAGCTTCACTCCAAGTTTAAACGCAGCCAAAACCTCTCAGACAAACAGAAGCTAAACGATGTCAAAGTTAGCGTAAGGAGGGCTATGCGTGAAGCGTTCAGTGAATTCGAAAGTAAAATACTAGGTACCGACTTGACAGAAAATCCTAGGAAGTTCTGGTCTTACGTTAAATCAGTAAGTGGCTCGAAACATCATGTCCAGACACTCTGGGATGATGATGGCATTGAAACAGAGGATGACAAGCGTAAAGCTGAAATACTAAACACCTTTTTCCAAAGCTGTTTCACAGAGGAAGACCGCACTGCAGTTCCTTCTCTAAATCCTCGCACCAACGAAAAAATGGCTGACATTGAAATAAGTGTCCAAGGAATAGAAAAGCAACTGGAATCACTCAACAGAGGAAAGTCCACTGGACCTGACGGGATACCAATTCGATTCTACACAGAGTACGCGAAAGAACTTGCCCCCCTTCTAACAGCCGTGTACCGCAAGTCTCTAGAGGAACAGAAGGTTCCAAATGATTGGAAAAGAGCACAGGTAGTCCCAGTCTTCAAGAAGGGTCGTCGAGCAGATGCGCAAAACTATAGACCTATCTCTCTGACGTCGATCTGTTGTAGAATTTTAGAACATGTCTTTTGCTCGAGTATCATGTCGTTTTTGGAAACTCAGAATCTACTATGTAGGAATCAACATGGATTCCGGAAACAGCGATCGTGTGAAACCCAACTCGCATTATTTGTTCATGAAACCCAGAAAATATTAGATACAGGCTCCCAGGTAGATGCCATTTTCCTTGACTTCCGGAAGGCGTTCGATACAGTTCCGCACTGTCGTCTGATAAACAAAGTAAGAGCCTACGGAATATCAGACCAGCTGTGTGGCTGGATTGAAGAGTTTTTAGCAAACAGAACACAGCATGTTGTTCTCAATGGAGAGACATCTACAGACGTTAAAGTAACCTCTGGCGTGCCACAGGGGAGTGTTATGGGACCATTGCTTTTCACAATATATATAAATGACCTAGTAGATAGTGTCGGAAGTTCCATGCGGCTTTTCGCGGATGATGCTGTAGTATACAGAGAAGTTGCAGCATTAGAAAATTGTAGCGAAATGCAGGAAGATCTGCAGCGGATAGGCACTTGGTGCAGGGAGTGGCAACTGACCCTTAACATAGACAAATGTAATGTATTGCGAATACATAGAAAGAAGGATCCTTTATTGTATGATTATATGATAGCGGAACAAACACTGGTAGCAGTTACTTCTGTAAAATATCTGGGAGTATGCGTGCGGAACGATTTGAAGTGGAATGATCATATAAAATTAATTGTTGGTAAGGCGGGTACCAGGTTGAGATTCATTGGGAGAGTCCTTAGAAAATGTAGTCCATCAACAAAGGAGGTGGCTTACAAAACACTCGTTCGACCTATACTTGAGTATTGCTCATCAGTGTGGGATCCGTACCAGATCGGGTTGACGGAGGAGATAGAGAAGATCCAAAGAAGAGCGGCGCGTTTCATCACAGGGTTATTTGGTAACCGTGATAGCGTTACGGAGATGTTTAACAAACTCAAGTGGCAGACTCTGCAAGAGAGGCGCTCTGCATCGCGGTGTAGCTTGCTCGCCAGGTTTCGAGAGGGTGCGTTTCTGGATGAGGTATCGAATATATTGCTTCCCCCTACTTATACCTCCCGAGGAGATCACGAATGTAAAATTAGAGAGATTAGAGCGCGCACAGAGGCTTTCAGACAGTCGTTCTTCCCGCGAACCATACGCGACTGGAACAGGAAAGGGAGATAATGACAGTGGCACGTAAAGTGCCCTCCGCCACACACCGCTGGGTGGCTTGCGGAGTATAAATGTAGATGTAGAATGCACACACAAATGAACTGACATTGACGGTGGGATATTCGAACATTTATTGTTAGCTTTGCAACAGCTGTAATGTGACGTGTATTGATACTTTGTATATTGCGTGTTGTAATGTTTACTAACTGCTCCACCTGAGCAAGCGTGTAAAACTGGCGATGTACTGAATAATACAGGGAATAAATATGTTCTATCTCGGAAAACATTCGGAGTAGGGAGTACACCCATTTGCTTCAAATGATCGTTGCCGTCATATGCGTGAGTACTAACCATTCCTCCCTGGGACACACTGTACACGGCGTGGCCGGCCGTTGTGGTCGAGCGGTTCTAGGCGCTTCACTCCGGAACCGCACTGCTACTACGGTCGCAGGTTCGAATCCTGTCTCGGGTATGGATGTGTGTGATGTCCTTAGGTTAGTTAGATTTAAGTAGTTCTAAGTCTAGGGGACTGATGACCTCAGATGTTAAGTCCCATATTACTTAGAGCCATTTGAACTTTTTTTTTTAGATTGTTATGTACAAGGGTACAGTTCAGTGTGGGATTAGTTTGTAATGCGACAGATAGCGAAACGGTGCTCCACTTCTCTCGAATTGTTCAGAAGTATAGCCTCTACTGCGACGTGTATCCGTTGTTTCAAATGAAGCCGATCTCGAACCCTTCTTCTGTAAACAATAATGTCCTTGATAAACCCCCGTGCGCTGAAATGGAGCGGAGTCAGATTGAGACACAGAGGGGGCCAGGCAACCCGAAGCTCTGGAAACGTATGATGGAGAAATGTGGTAACATCCTCATGACAGTGGGGTGAGGCACCATTCTGCTGGAAAATAGTGTCGGGAGCCATCTGTGGACATGCACGATTAACCAACATGCAGTGATAGGCGTGCCGCGTCACCGGCGCGCATGCGTCGTGCGACTCAGTGTTCTTCATGGAATGATGACGATCGTATCTTGGAGAGTCTGACGATTGTGTAATTACCCAACAACATAGAATGTCTACTTCTTTCGTTATAAGGTTTTTTTGTGTATGCGTCTAGCCCGGGCGCCCTGTATATGACTTCCTTCAACGTAACGCACTTCGGATGTTTGTATCAAATTGAATTTTCGTACGGCTTGTAACTGAAAAAATTAAACGTGATAGCGACTCACGGGTTAGACCTTGGCCTGTTCAGAATGGCCCACTGCTGACCGCTGCCTACAAGCCCGTACGAGGCATGGTCTGTGATCTGCACGTCGCCACACCCTACAGCCGTTATCGCCCGTAAGCGAATCCTGATGGTGCCGCTGTTCCTTTATTCGAGCAGATCCTCATTCGGGCTCACGAGACAGGGAGGGCTTCGCTCCACACCTCCCTACCTCAGATAAAATCTGAGGATGTACCGGGGATCGAAGCCGGGTCCTTCCATAGTAAAGGCAGCAGTGCACTAACCATTTGGCAATGGAGGCGGTCTATATAAATATTGTGACTGATTGTTTGTTAGTTTAGAAATATGGAATTTAAATTAACGGAGAAAAGAAGTTTTTACTACCATGAATCACATCTGGTGCACACACAACCCAGATACTGGTGACAGCGTTGAAATGATTGTATATGTTTTGTACCTACCAGAGATCGGCTGTCTTACCTTCAGAAGTGATATTTTCAGTTTCTGAGAGATGGGTTTTACTGCTTACAAAAATGATGTCCAGGCAGTGAGCTTCAAATCCAAGTACTGTACAGAGGAAATCGAAGAGGATCAGTCGTTAAGTTCCGTGACCAGAACGGAAATTGCAGATTGTTTTGGGCGGTGAAGTGAGTGGAATTCAGACTTACTTTAAGGAAAGCACCAGGGCCGCGAACAGTAAGATGCACACGCCCAGAAAATTAGACAAGCGCACTGGATGTAACTAGCAGAAGAATGTGAAAACAATCCTATTTCGTCACGAGCAGCAAAAGCCAGTAGAGCGACTCCAACTTCCCTCTCGTCCACCGTACAGCCCAAGTCGAATACGGAGCGCGCCTATTCATGTCACGTCCTGCGAACATCTGCACCACAGAGGTCAACGACTAGCCACCAACGAGCTGAGTGTCGCTGTCAAGAAGTGGAACGACGCTGTAGACACACACACACACACACACACACACACACACACACACAGACACACACAGAGAGAGAGAGAGACACACACACACACACACACACACACACACACACACACACACACACACACAGAGAGAGAGAGAGAGAGAGAGAGAGAGAGAGAGAGAGAGAGAGAGAGAAATTTCTATACAACGATACTGGAGGTGAATCCAACTGTGGTATAAATGACTCAACATTTAATGGAGACTACGGTCGTGTGCTCAGAGTTGCATGAGGGATAGTCACTCCAGCTACAACATAGGTATTCTGATGACGTGCCTTACAGTTAATAGCTAAGTAGCAGCCACTGTTGCGTTAGTGTCGGTACCGTTCTCTCGGTTACGCTGTCGACTGCTGTTGTGCAAGAGACAGCACTTGAACGCTACACTCCAGCTGCTGATGAGAAATTACTAATTAATATCTCCCACTCGTATAACTGAGTCAGAAGATAACGGTCCAATGACGCATACACCTAAGGAGATAAGAATGACCGCGTTTCTCTGAAGGAGAAGCTTGCATTTACTTCCGATGTACTCGGTAACGAGGATAGAGGATAAGGAGAATGTACGGCGTGGGTAAGATAGATACTGCCTACAGGAAAATTAAAGAGACCTTTGGAGATAAGAGAACCACTTGTATGAACATCAAGAGCTCAGATGGAAACCCAGTTCTAAGCAAAGAAGGGAAAGCAGAAAGGTGGAAGGAGTATATAGAGGGTCTATACAAGGGCGATGTACTTGAGGACAATATTATGGAAATGGAAGAGGATGTAGATGAAGATGAAATGGGAGATACGATACTGCGTGAAGAGTTTGACAGAGCACTGAAAGACCTGAGTCGAAACAAGGCCCCCGGAGTAGACAACATTCCATTGGAGCTACTGACGGCCTTGGGAGAGCCAGTCCTGACAAAACTCTACGATCTGATGAGCAAGATGTATGAAACAGGCGAAATACCCTCAGACTTCAAGAAGAATATAATAATTCCAATCCCAAAGAAAGCAGGTGTTGACAGATGTGAAAATTACCGAACAATCAGTTTAATAAGCCACAGCTGCAAAATACTAACAGGAATTCTTTACAGACGAATGGAAAAACTAGTAGAAGCCGACCTCGGGGAAGATCAGTTTGGATTCCGTAGAAATACTGGAACACATGAGGCAATACTGACCTTACGACTTATCTTAGAAGAAAGATTAAGGAAAGGCAAACCTACGTTTCTAGCATTTGTAGACTTAGAGAAAGCTTTTGACAATGTTGACTGGAATACTCTCTTTCATATTCTAAAGGTGGCAGGGGTAAAATACAGGGAGCGAAAGGCTATTTACAATTTGTACAGAAACCAGATGGCAGTTATAAGAGTCGAGGGACATGAAAGGGAAGCAGTGGTTGGGAAGGGAGTGAGACAGGGTTGTAGCCTCTCCCCGATGTTATTCAATCTGTATATTGAGCAAGCAGTAAAGGAAACAAAAGAAAAATTCGGAGTAGGTATTAAAATCCATGGAGAAGAAATAAAAACCTTCAGGTTTGCCGATGACATTGTAATTCTGTCAGAGGCAGCAAAGGACCTGGAAGAGCAGTTGAACGGAATGGACAGTGTCTTGAAAGGAGGATATAAGATGAACATCAACAAAAGCAAAACGAGGATAATGGAATGTAGTCGAATTAAGTCGGGTGATGCTGAGGGAATTAGATTAGGAAATGAGACACTTAAAGTAGTAAAGGAGTTTTGCTATTTGGGGAGCAAAATAACTGATGATGGTCGAAGTAGAGAGGATATAAAACGTAGACTGGCAATGGCAAGGAAAGCGTTTCTGAAGAAGAGAAATTTGTTAACCTCGAGTATAGATTTAAGGGTCAGGAAGTCATTTCTGAAAGTATTTGTATGGAGTGTAGCGATGTATGGAAGTGAAACCTGGACGGTAAATAGTTTGGACAAGAAGATAATAGAAGCTTTCGAAATGTGGTGCTACAGAAGAATGCTGAAGATTAGATGGGTAGATCACGTAACTAATAAGGAAGTATTGAATAGGATTGGGGAGAAGAGAAGTCTGTGGCACAACTTGACCAGAAGAAGGGATCGGTTGGTAGGACATGTTCTGAGGCATCAAGGGATCACCAATTTAATATTGGAGGGCAGCGTGGAGGGTAAAAATCGTAGGGGGAGACCAAGAGATGAATACACTAAGCAGATTCAGAAGGATGTAGGTTGCAGTAGGTACTGGGAGATGAAGAAGCTTGCACAGGATAGAGTAGCATGGAGAGCTGCATCAAACCAGTCTCAGGACTGAAGACCACAACAACAACAACGGCGTGGGCTGGCTTGCTCGTGTGCCAGAGTCGTGTGGGGGATGTCTAGAGCGCAGCAATGTAATTCTAGGGGCGCATTTACGTACAGCATACGGAAACGACTCGTTACAATACCTACACATGTCGCTACTCAAAAGTAGTTACTGCCTCTCTGCACTCATGCTCATAAATTAAGGATAACTGCAGAATGTGGTGCCAGACAACGTGGCACTACACAAAGCTGGCGCTAATAGCATAGGCACATAGGGAACACACACGACACAGGTAAGTCCACGGTATTGGTGATAAGTTGAGAAAACCGTCCCGAAACACCGTTGCTACAAAACGCCACTGTATTCCTGCGCATGTACTTCGACTTCAATATGGGATATGATCACCAAGCACACGTTCACAGGCCGCACAACGGGTTGGCATACTCTGGATCAGGTGGTCGAGCAGCTGCTGGGGTATAGCCTCCCAATCTTGCACCAGTGCCTGTCGGAGCTCCTGAAGTGTCGTAGGTGTTTGAAGACGTGCAGCGATACGTCGACCGCGAGCATCCCAGACGTGCTCGATGGGGTTTAGATCTGGAGAACAGGCAGGCCACTCCATTCGCCTGATATCTTCTGTTTCAAGGTACTCCTCCACGATGGCAGCTCGGTGCGGCCGTGCGTTGTCATCCATCAGGAGGCACGTGGGACCCACTGCACCCCTGAAAAGGCGGACATACTGGAGCAAAATGACGTCCCGATACACCTGGCCTGTTAACAGTTCCTCTGTTTAAGACACGCAGGGGTGTACGTGCACCAATCATAATCCCACCACTCACCATCAAACCACGACCTCCATACAGGTCCCTTTCAAGGACATTAAGGGGTTGGTATCTGGTTCCTGTTTCACGCCAGATAAAAACCCGGCGAGAATAACTGTTCAGACTATACCTGGACCCGTCCGTGAACATAACCTGGGACCACTGTTCCAATGACCATGTACTGTGTTCTTGACACCAGGCTTTACGGACTCTCCTGTGACCATGGGTCAGTGGAACGCACCTTGTAGGTCTCCGGGCGAATAAACCATGTCTGTTCGATTGTCTGTAGACTTTGTATCTGGAGACAACTGTTCCGGTGGCTGCGGTAAGGTTCCGGGCAAGGCTACCTGCAGTACTCCGTGGCCGTCTGCGGGCACTGATGGTGAGATATCTTTCTTCTTGTGAGCGTCCCGTACTGTAGCGCCTGGACTCGTTTCCTGTCTGCTGGAATAGTTGCCATACTCTTGAGATCACGCTTTGTGGCACACGGAAGGCCCGTGCTACGACCTGCTGTGTTTGACCAGTCTCCAGTCGCCCTAGTATTCTACCCCTCATAACGTCATCAATGTGTTCTTTGAGCCATTTTCAACACACAGTCACCATTAGCACGCCGGAAAAGTCTGCACACTTACTCGCTGCACCGTACTCTGACATGCACCAACACACCAATGCGTATGTGGACTGCTGCCAGCGCCACTGTGCGGTGACCGCAGGTCAAATGCACCGCACGGTCATACCCCGAGGTGATTTAAACCCGCAAACCGCCCACCAGAGAGTTGTTTCACCATGTATCAGCATTATCCTTAATTTATCAACATGAGCGTAGTATGAATGTTGAATGTCTACGAACCAAGATGGCTAAAAGATTAACCCTTTATTTGGCAACGTTGCTTCCAACGAACATCAACATTGTCACTGTTTCCTGCAACATATTTGAGTTTCTTCCTTTGATGGGCCGTAGTACTTGCAAGCAACGTTTAAGCTCTCATATAAAGCAGTACTCTGTTGCCTCTGGCGATAAGTTTCTGAATAGTGTGCACCTTTAGCAGACGCCGTCCAAGCTTATGTGAGTGTTTGTTACAGATGTAGAAGATTCTTTAGATTTCATGGTGCTATTATTTCTTGTGTAACAAAAATTGATTTTAAACGGAAAGCTGAAGTCCTGAAGGTGCGTTATTATACACATTTGTTAGTGAATTCTTACCTGGCACCCTGTAAATGAACTGATCTTTTCTGGGACGAGGAACCCTGGCTTTGACTATTGGATGGACAAGTCTAGAAGAAGAAGAAGAAGAAGAAGAAGAAACGAACAGCTGCTTTGCCTGTAATGATGTACTGTGTGACAGGTTTGGTCACCGGCCAAAGAATGGCCCAGAATGGAAAAAGTAGGCTTTGTCACCAGGAGTATTACAGTGTAAAAGGTGGATTTGTTCTGTGCTTTGTACAAAAAAGGAGTTTTTTATGACATTTCACATGAAATACTGCAAGACGCAACAATTTTTTCAGTCACAAGACTAACAACATTCTCGTATTCATATTGTAGCACTATGCGCCTTTTGTGGGCAATGGTACTTACACGCAGCAAACTGTGTTTTGAAAGAAAAAAGTATCTAAAATTGTTCACGTGACCATATACATCTCATTTAAGTGACGAAATATATTTTCTCCAGAATATTTCTGTGTGTGCCAAAGAGGGGAACAAGGCACTGGACTCGACGCGCATTCTCGAGCAACGGGGTTCTAAACGACGCCCCCTCACTCTAATTTACATCTACGATTGCATACGGAAGGCACCTTCTGCCACTACCAGTCTTCCCTTTTCCCGCTCCACTCGTAACTACAGCGAGGGAAAAGCGGCCGGCTGTATGCTTGCGTGCGGGCCCTGATTTGCCTCGTCTTCGCGGTCACTACGCGAGAAGTACGTCATTGGAGATACAGTCGTTCGGCACTGTGTCGGAAGTGCCACTTCTTTATAGTTTCTCAACAGTGTTTTACGAAAGGAATGTCGTGTCCCTTCCAGTGATTCTCCTTTGAGATCACGGAGCACTCTTCGTAACACTCGCCTAGTCACCAAACCTACCGCTAACAAATCTAGCAGCAAGCTTTGATGTCTCCCTTTGTTTCAACGTGTTGGGGATCTCAAACACTCGAACCATACCTGGGAATGAGCCGCAAAATTTGTCTCTATGTTGTCTCTTTCATAGATGAGCTACACTTTCCTGGAGTTCTCCCAATAAACCGAAGTTAAATAATGGCTTGAACTTTGTCTCATCCATATTGGACTGTGAATTGGAACTGTGGTTGTTAATGTTACTAAAGATAAATAAAAAATTATCTGCGTCTCTCATTTTTAATTTTTTTTTCACAGCACGCTTATTACACCTCTTCCTCAGGCAGACCAGTGCATTATACTGATGTTTCTTCTCCCTAATGTGACCAGCTGGATGTCGTACGTATCACTTCCCTACAAACTGTTACAGGCTGCGCCACATTATGACAAGAAGTCACGCATAAAAACTGTTATAAAAAAATAAAAAAAAGAGGACGCTATCCATCGAGATTATGTGATGGACTAGTAACCTTTAATCTTAGTTCAAAAATCGGATTAGCATTTCACAATGGAGTAACCTGTTTGGACCAACCAGTGGTCATATGGGAGACAATCATAGTATCTACACTCCTGGAAATGGAAAAAAGAACACATTGACACCGGTGTGTCAGACCCACCATACTTGCTCCGGACACTGCGAGAGGGCTGTACAAGCAATGATCACACGCACGGCACAGCGGACACACCAGGAACCGCGGTGTTGGCCGTCGAATGGCGCTAGCTGCGCAGCATTTGTGCACCGCCGCCGTCAGTGTCAGCCAGTTTGCCGTGGCATACGGAGCTCCATCGCAGTCTTTAACACTGGTAGCATGCCGCGACAGCGTGGACGTGAACCGTATGTGCAGTTGACGGACTTTGAGCGAGGGCGTATAGTGGGCATGCGGGAGGCCGGGTGGACGTACCGCCGAATTGCTCAACACGTGGGGCGTGAGGTCTCCACAGTACATCGATGTTGTCGCCAGTGGTCGGCGGAAGGTGCACGTGCCCGTCGACCTGGGACCGGACCGCAGCGACGCACGGATGCACGCCAAGACCGTAGGATCCTACGCAGTGCCGTAGGGGACCGCACCGCCACTTCCCAGCAAATTAGGGACACTGTTGCTCCTGGGGTATCGGCGAGGACCATTCGCAACCGTCTCCATGAAGCTGGGCTACGGTCCCGCACACCGTTAGGCCGTCTTCCGCTCACGCCCCAACATCGTGCAGCCCGCCTCCAGTGGTGTCGCGACAGGCGTGAATGGAGGGACGAATGGAGACGTGTCATCTTCAGCGATGACAGTCGCTTCTGCCTTGGTGCCAATGATGGTCGTATGCGTGTTTGGCGCCGTGCAGGTGAGCGCCACAATCAGGACTGCATACTACCGAGGCACACAGGGCCAACACCCGGCATCATGGTGTGGGGAGCGATCTCCTACACTGGCCGTACACCACTGGTGATCGTCGAGGGGACACTGAATAGTGCACGGTACATCCAAACCGTCATCGAACCCATCGTTCTACCATTCCTAGACCGGCATGGGAACTTGCTGTTCCAACAGGACAATGCACGTCCGCATGTATCCCGTGCCACCCAACGTGCTCTAGAAGGTGTAAGTCAACTACCCTGGCCAGCAAGATCTCCGGATCTGTCCCCCATTGAGCATGTTTGGGACTGATGAAGCGTCGTCTCACGCGGTCTGCACGTCCAGCACGAACGCTGGTCCGACTGAGGCGCCAGGTGGAAATGGCATGGCAAGCCGTTCCACAGGACTACATCCAGCATCTCTACGATCGTCACCATGGGAGAATAGCAGCCTGCATTGCTGCGAAAGGTGGATATACACTGTACTAGTGCCGACATTGTGCATGCTCTGTTGCCTGTGTCTATGTGCCTGTGGTTCTGTCAGTGTGATCATGTGATGTATCTGACCCCAGGAATGTGTCAATAAAGTTTCCCCTTCCTGGGACAATGAATTCACGGTGTTCTTATTTCAATTTCCAGGAGTGTATAAAATATTCGAAGCGATTGCATGTAATTTATATCGAAGTAAAATGTACGCCTGATGAATGGCAGCAGAAGCAGTGCCAAAGTAAACCGCTGTACGCACCTAAGGAGGATGAATGAGGAAGCTCGAAACACGTTGCGCAAGAATGTAAAAAGTGGCGGGCGCAGAAAGTTGTTACAGATCTTTTGCATCACTTTATGCTAATATCAAAACGATTCCCGTAAGTGCGCTACACACGCACCAACCTACCGACAAATGTCATATGTGTAGGCGCTTTAGCCAACCGACCGACAAATTTTTCTTGTCGGGTGGTCGGTTGAGTATGACCACTCGACAACCTCGCAGCTCACAGCCTCTTCGCCAGCCGCGGTAGTCTAGCGGTTCTGGCACTGCAGTCCGGAACCGCGGGACTGCTACGGTCGCAGGTTCGAATCCTGCCTCGGGCATGGGTGTGTGTGATGTCCTTAGGTTAGTTAGGTTTAAGTAGTTCTAGGGGACTTATGACCTAAGATGTTGAGTCCCATAGTGCTCAGAGCCATTTGAACAGCCTCTTCTGTAACTGTATTATTTTTCGTTAAGAATAGTTTCATGGCGTCCGGCAGCTCCGAAAAACGTGTTTCATCCATTCTTAAATAATTACGAAAATCATCGGTTCTCAGGTCTTCAGGTGTGTGGGTGGATTTATTTATTTGCATTAGTCACTACTTTGATCAGATCTTTCTTTCAGTTTTTTTGGGCCTAGTAACCGAACATCGCCGCATTGAACTTGGTGTAAACAATCCGCGAAACGAACGGGGCGGGGCTGTAATCGCTGACAAGTGAATAAAGTCGGTCGGCATGTGTATATAGGCTGCACAGAAAATTGGTCGGTAGGTCTGTTGGTGCGTGTGCGGGGCCCTTTAGCAACGCAACTGCCAATTCCTACCCCATTTCTGCCCTGTGTCTAACCAACGTAATGTAGAGGGGGCGTTAAAGTGACATAATGTCTACTCGCTATTCTCGTGTTACGCTAGAGGAAAAAAAGACTTCTCAACGTAAATCAGCACGGATTTGGAAAGCATACCTCGTGCGAAACAAAGCTCCCCTTTTCACAAACACACTATTTACTGCGACACATGGACGAAAATCAATAGGCTGATTCCATTTTCCTCGATTTCCGAAAATAGATGGACACTGTACCACACAGTCAACTGGCAAATGTCGGGCATAGGGAAAGTTCTCATATTTATGAGTGGCTCTAAGACTTCCTAAGTAACAGAACTAGCGCGTAGATCTGGACGGCGTCTTCGTCAGGGACAGAGGTATCGCTGGCAGTATCCCAGGAAAGTGAGATAGGACCGTTGCTGTCCTCTACATAAAATAGCTATCTGTAGGATATTATGGTCATAAATCTGGGTTGTTTGGTAATAGCGCTGTAGTGTACGGGAAAGTAGTTTCGTCGCTGACTGACGATTTACTGTAGATTGATTTTGAAAGGTTTTTTATATGTTGCGATAAATGGCAGCTTGTTTTACATGTGGATAAATGTAAGTTATAACGGACAGTCAGAAGAAACATACTCATCCGATTACAGCATCAATGATACGCTTGAGTGCGTGCCGCCGAAAAATATGTATGCGTAAAACTGCGAAGCTACATGAAGTTGAACTAGCACATGAAGACAGTTTTAAGGAAGCCAAATGGCAGATTTCGGTTTATTGAGAGGATTTTAGGCAAGCATAGCTCATCTACAAAGAGAACAGCGTGTAGAAAACAAGTGCAACCCATTCTTGGGTATTGTTCGAGTATTTGGGATCCGCATCAGATCGTATTAAAGGAAGCAAATTAGACGTGCGCTGCTAGATTTTTTTTAGAAGGAATTTACGGAAATGTTACGTGAACTCAAATGGAAATCTCTGGAGGGACGATGTCTGCCTTTTCGAAACTCTACAGAGGAACCAGCATTTGCGACAGATTGCAGTATGATTATTACGACTCTACTGTCGCCAACATAACATCTCGCGCGCGCTTTTGTGTGTGTGTGTGTGTGTGTGTGTGTGTGTGTGTGTGTGTGTGTGTGTGTGTGTGTGTGTGTAGAATCGTTTCTGGCAAGGCTGTTGTACTGACGCGGGTGTGTACAACTACATTAGCACGTCCTCCGGCGCCACACTAGGTAGACCTCGGGTGCCTCAGAAGGAAAACATGATGTGGCTCCGTAAAAATAAGACCAGAAGGTTGCTCTGCAGACTGCTGTGCCGGCACTAGGCACCGTTCTTCTGGTGGTGGTGGGCCGTTGCCTCCACCCGGCTTCTGAATTAACGGAGCCAGCCAGTTATGGAGGGAGCCAAAAGGCGGTGCAACCTGGTATATTTTTTCCCTCCCATATTGTTGCTAGAGGTGCAAGGCGAGGTAAGCGGCAGGCAAAGTCCAAGGATTAAAATCAGCAAACCTGTACTTATAGTCAAATTTGACATCACAGCGACCAAGCCACATTTAAAATGTTCCAAATGTCTGGTGTGTGAAGCAAATCGGCATCCGTCACTTGTTTTCAAGCAAAATAAAACAGTGTACCACAATTACTTATGTTTTCACGTTTGCGATGCTTTTATGACAAAAATCTCCATCTTCAGGAAGTGTTACCATTTGGGTTTACTTACTTTACGCGATCAGGACCAAAGGACCGCCCGCTGCTTTGAGAGATTGCCTCCAACCTGTCTTCAGCTGCTTTCTGCCATCCTTCCAGCAGTCACACTCTCTGAAGGTCTTTGGATACGCAGTCGCTCCATCGAGTTCTAGGTCTTCCTACAGCCCTTCTGCCGGTTGGCTTGGTGTTGAGTACATTTTTTCGGCCATCGGTTGTCCTGCATACGAGCAACATGCCCTGCCCACAGTACAGGGCTATTACAAATGATTGAAGCGATTTCATAAATTCGCTGTAGCTCCATTCGTTGACATATGGTCACGACACACTACAGATACGTAGAAAAACTCATAAAGTTTTGTTCGGCTGAAGACGCACTTCAGGTTTCTGCCGTCAGAGCGCTCGAGAGCCCAGTGAGACAAAATGGCGACAGGAGCCGAGAAAGCGTATGTCGTGCTCGAAATACACTCACATCAGTCAGTCATAACAGTGCAACGACACTTCAGGACGAAGTTCAACAAAGATCCACCAACTGCTAACTCCATTCGGCGATGGTATGCGCAGTTTAAAGCTTCTGGGTGCCTCTGTAAGGGAAAATCAACGGGTCGGCCTGCAGTGAGCGAAGAAACGGTTGAACGCCTGCGGGCAAGTTTCACGCGTAGCCCACGGAAAATTCGCTCATGCCAGAACTGGAGACCGACAGCGCCGACTTCATCTTTTAACAGGATGGTGCTCCACCGCACTTCCATCACGATGTTCGGCATTTATTAAACAGGAGATTGGAAAACCGATGGATCGGTCGTGGTGGAGATCATGATCAGCAATTCATGTCATGGCCTCCACGCTCTCCCGACTTAACCCCATGCGATTTCTTTCTGTGGGGTTATGTGAAAGATTCAGTGTTTAAACCTCCTCTACCAAGAAACGTGCCAGAACTGCGAGCTCGCATCAACGATGCTTTCGAACTCATTGATGGGGACATGCTGCGCCGAGTGCAGGAGGAACTTGATTATCGGCTTGATGCCTGCCGAATCACTAAAGGGGCACATATCGAACATTTGTGAATGCCTAAAAAACTTTTTGAGTTTTTGTATGTGTGTGCAAAGCATTGTGAAAATATCTCAAATAATAAAGTTATTGTAGAGCTGTGAAATCGCTTCAGTCATTTGTAATAACCCTGTAGTTGTCGTGCCTTCATTATAACCTCAATGTTCAGCTCTTTGTAAATATCATACAACTCTGTATTGTGACGAATCCTCCATTTCTCAGTCTCATTATCGTAAAGCACTCCGTCTTCAGGCCACAAGTGGCAAATCGGGACCATCCGACCGCCATGTCATCCTCAGTCGATGTGGATAGGAGGGGCGTGTGGTCAGCTCACCGCTCTCCTGGTCGTTTTGATGCTTTTCTTTGACCGGAGCCGCTACTATTCGGTCGAGTAGCTCCTCAGTTGGCATCACGGGCCTGAGTGCACCCCGAAAAATGACAACAGCGCACGGCGGGCCGTACGGTCCCCCATCCAAGTGCCTACCACGCCCGACACCGCTTAACTTCGGTGATCTGACGGGAACCGGTGTGTCCACTGCGGCAAGGACGTTGCCCTCATTATCGTAACCTGGTCCAAAAACCTTCCCAAGGACTTTTCTTTCAAATATCATCAGTCTGTTCAGATTTTGCTTGGTTGTACTCAGGTGGCACATCCATATAGTACTACTGGCTGTAGGAGTGTTTTGTGATGTTTATTTTGAAATGTCTTGACAAACTTCTAGTTTTGAGGGGAGCATTAAGGCCATGGAAACAGCGATTACCCGCCTGTAGTCTTGCCTGTATTTCCATTTTACTGTATGGTTCATCTCTGAATACTGCGCCCAGATATTTCAACTCTCTGACTTGACGATAAGAACCTTCAGTTGTCTGTAAGGGTGGAAGTGATTCTCAAGTTTCATTATGTCTACGGTGTAGAACCGTGTATTCCGTCTTGTCACGACTGATTTTAAGTCCAGTTTTCCTCGCTGTTGTTTCCAGAATGTCAGCCATTTCCCCCTAATTCTTCTTGCGACCATCGGCATATCTGAGGTAATTGATGTTCACATCCCCGTTCTGGACTCCTCTTAGTTCATTAGATGACATCTCTCGCATCCCTTCTCTAATGCGAGACTGAAAAGAACAGGTGATAGTCCATCGTGCTGCCGTAGCCCAATTTTTATTTTGAATGCTTCAGTCAGGCCTATTTCCAATTTTTACCTTTGCTGTAGTATCCATCAGCCAGGCCTTCGTGTGGCTTACTAGTTTCTTGGCAAAACCGAAGTCTTCCAGACACCTCAAAATACTTTCCCGATGAATGAAATCATATGCTTTCCTGAAGTCGACAAACAGCATGCTTGGCCAAACTCCCACCTTCTTTCCTACAATCTACGTATAAAAAAGGTGCTATACTTTTTTTGCAAAAACAGACATAATGTCTTATGGGATAACAGCAATCAGTGATTTTATAATGTTACTTAAAATCCGACTTGATTGCAATTTTTTTTTTTATTCATATGACCGGTTTCGGTTCATTCAGAACCATCCTCAGATCTGATATTTCAATCAAGACGGATTTTAAGTAACGCTATACTTTTTTGCTAGAATTTAAATAATTAACAAGAATTATAGTGTGTGGTTTGTGGGATTAAAGGGACCAGACTGCCACGGTCATCGGTCAATTAAAGTAATTTACGCATGCAATCGTTATGTAGCATGTAAAGCTTAATTTTCAAAACAGAGTGTAAGTCCTTACGTAGCATGTACCAGGATAAGGCATACCGCAAGAAGCAAAACTGGACAGCTAACGGAGTTGCAGTCATGAGAACGAAGCTGATAAACTTCAGCTTAAGACGTCATATGAAGAAGCTGCCGCCATGACTGAAACGCACCTCGACGTGAGTATAATAATGACGAATTTTAGTGAGTCGCTACAGGATGTTTTCGTTGTCCAGACACCAAAAGATACGGCCACAGACTTGCATTCAACGGCAGGATTACGTTAAAGAGTAGCCATTACAAGCCTTTTGTTTAGTGCGTGCTTTGCTTTCATCAAAGACATGCTCCTGCCAAGCAGTACTGCAGCTTTGGTGCAAAACAATTTAGAAAAGATATCTGAATGGTGCGAGAAGTGGCAGTTGACCCCAAATAACGAAAAGTGCAAGGTCATCCACATGAGTGCTAAAAGGAACTCAAACTTCGGTTACACGATAAATCAGTCTAATCTAAAAGCCGTAAATCCAACTAAATAGCTAGGTATATACAATTACGAACAACTTAAATTGGAAGGAACACACAGAAAATGTTGTGGGGAAGCACAACCAAAGACTGCGTTTTATTGGCAGGACACTTAGAAAATGAAACAGACCTACTAAGGAGACTGCCTACACTACGCTTGTCCGTCCACTTTTAGAATACTGCTGCGCGGTGTGGGATCCTTACCAGGTACGACTGACGGAGTACATCGAAAAAGTTCAAAGAAAGGCAGCACGTTTTGTATTATCGCGAAATACGGGAGAGATTGTCACAGAAATGATACAGGTTTTGGGCTGGAAATCATTAAAAGAAACGCGTTTTTCGTTGCGACGGAATCTTCTCACGAAATTCCAATCACCAACTTTCACCTCCGAATGCGAAAATATTTTATTGACACCGATCTACATAGGGAGGAACGATCACTACGATAAAACACGGGAAATCAGAGCTCGTGCGGAAAGATATAGGTGTTCATTCTTTCCGCGTGCTACACGAGATTGGAATAATAGAGAATTGAGAAGGTGGTTCGATGAACCCTCTGCCAGACACATGAATGTGATTTGCAGAGTATCTATGTAGATGTAGATGAACAAACAGACTCACTCGCGTGCATACGGAATGTTTCTGCGGGAGATGACTGGGGGCTCCTCACATTCAGGGCGACTACTACTATTCTCTGCTGTTGCTGAGGCATTTGTGATCTCGTAGCCTGAACTTAGCTGAAATGTTGCAGACTTTCAGTGAAGTCAACCGATAAACATGCAAGAGCATCTGCGACGTTTATTACGTCAGACAGCACATGCTCTCTGCCGCTGACGATTCCACAGTGACAGAAACAGCAAAGACCCCGGTTCTAGTAATTAAAGACATGGCTATTACCCGTGTTACCAATTTATTTTTACAGCTCACGATCAAAGATGCCACCGTTTATTTCTGTGTGTTTGGAGGGCCATACAGGTAGATCTA
Organism: Schistocerca cancellata; assembly: GCF_023864275.1. Lineage (NCBI taxonomy): Eukaryota > Metazoa > Arthropoda > Insecta > Orthoptera > Acrididae > Schistocerca > Schistocerca cancellata. The sequence continues at coordinate 591,581,566 of NC_064632.1, read as the reverse complement.
TTTCTATTCTGAACTGCACAGTAGGCTGGCAAATACATAAAATGAAACGAACTGCAAAGGGAACTCTACAGTGAAACTACAGACACACTTTTAGTGGCACCCACTTAGGGACGCCTATGTAGCTGGGTCCTCGTCGGGACACACTGAGATGGGGATGTGGGACTGAACTACTTTTATTTAGAACGCAATTACAAGGAACTCGTTGCGCCGGAAGTAGTTGGTACACCATAATTTTCGGAAGATATCACCTTTTTCAGCAAGTCTTTTATGTTTTACGACATGTACTGACAAGGGAATGGTCAGACTTGTCATGCCGAAACATGTATTGCTTTTTTTAGCACTGTTATTTAACTGTGCAAAAAGGTCCGTATGCAAAATTGTAGCTGCTGACATGAAATGGAAGTCACCTAAAAAAAATCACGAACATGGATGTGTTTCCTGCTTGGCGCTTGCAGTGACGGCTGGCCACCCCTGGAAATGGCGAGTCGCGAGCGTTGTGCGCATGGTCGGCAAGTGCGGCCGTCTTATCGCGGCGTTCACTAAAGAGGAATATCGCTGCACGGTTTTGGTGGGAAGGGGAAACGAATATTGGTTTCTGTGGCATGCACGTCCTTTTAATTTCTGGTACGTATTTCGAAACATACCATCCTAAAACTGGTTACAGATGTGGAAGATGTTCTGTACATGTTCATCTATACTCCGCAAGCCACTTTAAGGTGACCATTCAATCTCTCCTCATAGGTGTAAATGGTTTGCTGCTTGTCATGGAGATATACCACAGACGCCAAATGAAGCAAATGTGTTGTGCGACATGGTTGTTAAACTTCTAGAGGAGCATGTAAATGGCGCAGACATGTGGCTAGAAACAACTGAAAAACTCGATATTGCAGACTGTGAATCTACAGACGGCGAAGACACCGACGAAAGTTGCACTCATGAAGACTCTTCTAGTGATAGTGCCACGTACCATAATCAATTATCTCCGAAATTAACACCAGCAACTACAATTACCTTATCAGACAAAGAAAAAGCGGTGACGTACTGATTGAACAAAAGTGGTAAGAAACGCCTACGTGTCAGTACTGTTCAAAATAAGTATCGCTTTGTCCGTTCAGAACGTGAATTGTATAGATGGAAACAGGAAGCCGCTGGACGACGTAAGAGTCGACTGGAAATTGCGACGAAGATAAATGCGCGACTTTTTGAGCTATTTACCGATGCCAGACAACAGTCATTTAGTGTCAGCAATACAACTTTGCGTAATTGGGCGTTAGAGATTGCCAACGCGATAGGCGCTAAAGAATTTACAGCTTCTCAAAGTTGGATTAGTCGCTTCAAAAGATCACATAAAATTGTGGCACGAAAAATAACAGAATTTGTATCGAGAAACAGGTCGGAAAATGGAGTGACACAAATCGAAATGATAGAAGCTTTTCTTATGAATGCAAAAAAAGTAAGATCGCTAGTTTTAGTGAATCGTACGTGTACAATGCAGATCAATCAGGTTTTCAAAAAGAAATGCGTAAGAAAAGAAAACTGTCATTCAAACGGGGAAAAACATATTGAGGCGATTGCGCAGTCCACGACTTCACTCACCCATTCATACACTATAATGTCCATAATTAGTCTGGATGGTTCATTGCTGCCTAAACTATATGTGTGTCTTCAAGAAGCAACTGGACGTTTTGGACCACGTGTCACGCAAACAATCTTGCGGTAGACGCATCGAAGTCTGGAAAAATGAGAAATGAAAACGTTACACTTTTCATGCGTCATGCTTTTATTCCGATCTGCGGGAACAAATCTCTTCTCCTAGATTCGTGGTCAGGTCATAAAAGGTCTGATACATTAAAGCTGTATTTCGAGCGCACCCTGACAAAGGAGTAGAGATACTTCAGATTCCACCCGGCACGACGAACGTAATCCAACCTTTAGACAGAGAATTTTTCCGTCAGTGGAAGGGATTTTAAAGAACACTAACAGGAAAATTATTGTGTGCAGATCACTACAATTTCCTGTCTATCACCGTGACAATATTCTCAAGCTGCAATCAGTAGTACAGTATCAATTCCCCCCCCCCCCCCCCCTCCCCCACGGTTTCAGAATTTGATTAAATATGCGTGGCACTCCTCGAAATATACTGATACTAGACCTGATTCATTCCTAACACCAGCCCAGTTTTGTCTGCGGACATCTAACAACGTCTGTGATTCGCAGGGTCGTCTTTGCTTGTATATTCTTGGTGCACAAAAAACTTAGGTTTTGAACATTGTATCAATATTTCGCATTTTTGCGGTAATTACAAGAAATAAAATTTGGACTTGTTCTAAACCGTATATTTATTTGTGTCTATTTCATTGCTATTTGGAAAGAATGTTGTAGATAACATATCAGCCATATTTGTCAACGAATGTTTAATCATACGATCGCTTTCACTGGGGAATCAGCTCTCTCACTGCTGTGGCAAGTGAGCAGCGCGTAGCTAACGCCACCTTGTCCCTAGATGGCGTTGGTATAACGTAGCGAGAGAGGTCAGGGTTGTACAAGAGGCAGTTATAAGCGCGGAAACCATGCGACAATAATGTCTTACTTCATAAAATTGTTTACAGACTTCCAGGTCATGTCAGCAGCTAAAATTCTGCATACAGACTTCTTGCAATGTTAACTCACAGTGGTAAAAAAAGCAACACAGGTTTCGACATGACAAGTCTGAACATTCCCTTGTGAGGCCACCAAGTGGTGTACGCTGACGGCTCGATGGCTGATGCTGACGTCGGTCTCGCGCATGTCCATCGAGGACATACTGAACAGCATTCCTTGCCCGATGGCTACAGTGTTTTCACTGCCGAGCTGGTGGCTATATTCGTGCTCTCGAGCACATCCGTTCGTGCCCTGGGGAGTCGTTTCTTCTGTGTACTGACTCCTTCAGCAGCCTACAAGCCATCGACCAGTGCTATCCTCGTCATCCTTTGGTAGCGTTGGCCACGCTCGGGCGGGACACCTCTGTGTCGGTGCGGTGCCCAGCTGACAGTGGCCCATACCTTGGTGAGCTGCCCCTCTTTGGCTGACCTGCGACGGACTCTTCAGTAACCGGACTCCGTGCAAGTCAGCTTCTAGTTAAACTGGCACTGTAAGACTGATTCTACAGTCCCCGGCATCAGTCGATTTCTTTCATCGGTCCACTGGGCCGACATCAGCGAAAATACTCTTGTCACAGTGGCGTTGTGTGCGGGAATGGAAAACAAATACTGACATAATTTTAGCAGCTGGGATTTGCGTTCAGGATTTTCGGGTTTCTTAAGAAAGTAATTCCACTTTTCTTCCTCAGTTTAAGAATTGTCTCAACTGCGGGCATTAATGACAGCCATCTTGTTTTTGAGTGAGATGAACATGACGTTGATTGACATTAAAGTATAAGCAGAATTCTTTCAGCTTCTCTGTCCTTGGCGTGTATGTTGAAAAATAATTAAATATTTCAATGTCGTCAGTTAAGACTTCAGCAGCGCTTGATATAGCATTGTGGAGAATATGGGCAGTGCATCCAACTCTTTCTAGATTTTTCGTAGTTCTTTAATTTGGTGAAATACATTCCGCTGACCGCGTCGATGAACCCCTCCGAAGTTGGTACTGGTATTGTCTCCACAAAAAGCTATTAATTCATGTAATGGAATCTGCAGTTGTCTTAAAGTGTCTTTCAGTCAAGTATTTAACAACGAAAGGAAACATCTTTTCAGCCTTATCGTTCGATACGTTGGTCCCTATGCCACGAAAAGAAACTTCTTGCAATTTTTATATTCATTCCGACATGGAGAATGGTGCGAGCGTATTTTTAACAATGGCTGTAGCTTTGGTCCTGGCTGAAGACTGCTTTGCGGCGACTTTGGGGTCAGGATAGGTTGGTTGGTTGGTTCGTTCGTTTAAAAGAGGGCGGGGGGGTGACCAAACTGCGAGGTCATCAGTCCCTTGTTCCCGGTAAAATAATCACACAAGGGAAAGAAGAAAAGAAAGGAGACGTACAGCACAGCAACAGGAGAAAAGAAGAATCAGAAGAACGACGGAAGGACACCCAACAATACTATGGACAAAGCAGGAAAAGAAACCACAGAAAGAAGCAAGAAAAAGGAGTAAAAACAAGAGAACAGATGACCGTGGCTGGTCGACCACGAGAATAAAAAGGAAAAGCCAGCCACTCTGCAACACATTAAAACATCCACCCTAAAAGCATTAGGATGGAGAACACAAAGGGACAAAGCATATGCGCTAAAACTTGTATAGAGTGATAAAACCCACCGTCACGTATAAAACAAAACTAAATTAGCCGATGAGGCGTTGTCGACTAAAATTAACGGCAATGAGTCCGGTTACTGAAGAGTCCGTCGCAGGGCAGCCAAAGACGCACAGCTCACCGAGATATGGGCCACTGTCAGCCGGGCACCGCACCGATCCAGAGGTGGGTCATCACGGCGCAGGAGGTAGCCGTGGGTCGCCCAAACGTGGCCATTGCGGAGCCGGCAGAAAAACAAAGAGTCCCTGCGAGAGGCCCGCATGGAGGACTGCCACACATTCGTAGTCTCCTTAATGGCACGCAGTTTGTTGCGCGTGCCGAAGTTAAGCCATTTCGTCTCCGAAAGCCGCAAAACGTTGCTGTATAATACGGAACGCAGGTCAGTTGCAGAGAAGCCGATCTCCATAAGCGGTTTCTGCGTAGCCTCTTTGGTCAGCCTGTCGGCAGTTTCGTTGCCTGGGATTCCGACGTGGCCTGAGGTCCAGACAAACACCACTGAACGACTGGACCGTTCCAGGCCACGGAAGGACTCCTGGATGGTCGCTACCAAAGGATGACGAGGGTAGCACTGGTCGATAGCTTGTAGGCTGCTGAAGGAGTCAGTACACAGGAGAAACGACTCGCCAGGGAATGAGCGGATGTGCTCCAGAGCACGAGATATGGCCGCCAGCTCTGCAGCTTGGCACAGGTCATCCCCGTTTTCAAGAAGGGACGTCGAACAGATGTGCAGAACTATAGACCTATATCTCTAACGTCGATCAGTTGTAGAATTTTGGAACACGTATTGTGTTCGAGTATAATGACTTTTCTGGAGACGAGAAATCTACTCTGTAGGAATCAGCATGGGTTTCGAAAAAGACGGTCGTGTGGAACCCAGCTCGCGCTATTCGTCCACGAGACTCACAGGGCCATAGGCACGGGTTCACAGGTAGATGCCGTGTTTCTTGACTTCCGCAAGGCATTCGATACAGTTCCCCACAGTCGTTTAATGAACAAAGTAAGAGCATATGGACTATCAGACCAATTGTGTGATTGGATTGAGGAGTTCCTAGATAACAGGACGCAGCATGTTATTCTCAATGGAGAGAAGTCTTCCGAAGTAAGAGTGAGTTCAGGTGTGCCGTAGGGGAGTGTCATAGGACCGTTGCTATTCACAATATACATAAATGACCTGGTGGATGACATCGGAAGTTCACTGAGGCTTTTTGCACATGATGCTGTGGTGTATCGAGAGGTTGTAACAATGGAAAATTGTACTGAAATGCAGGAGGATCTGCAGCGAATTGACGCATGGTGCAGGGAATGGCAATTGAATCTCAATGTAGACAAGTGTAATGTGCTGCGAATACACAGAAAGATAGATCCTTTATCATTTAGCTACAAAATAGCAGGTCAGCAACTGGAAGCAGTTAATACCATAAATTATCTGGGAGTACGCATTAGGAGTGATTTAAAATGGAATGATCATATAAAGTTGATTGTCGGTAAAGCAGATGCCACACTGAGATTCATTGGAAGAATCCTAAGGAAATGCAATCCGAAAACAAAGGAAGTAGGTTACAGTACGCTTGTTCGCCCACTGCTTGAATACTGCTCAGCAGTGTGGGATCCGTACCAGATAGGGTTGATACAAGACATAGAGAAGATCCAACGGAGAGCAGCGCGCTTCGTTACAGGATCATTTAGTAATCGCGAAAGCGTTACGGAGATGATAGATAAACTCCAGTGGAAGACTCTGCAGGAGAGACGCTCAGTAGCTCGGTACGGGCTTTTGTCAAAGTTTCGAGAACATACCTTCACCGAAGAGTCAAGCAGTATATTGCTCCCTCTTACGTATATCTCGCGAAGAGACCATGAGTATAAAATCAGAGAGATTAGAGCCCACACAGAGGCATACCGACAAACCTTCTTTGCACGAACAATACGAGACTGGAATAGAAGGGAGAACCGATAGAGGTACTGAAGGTACCCTCCGCCACACACCGTCAGGTGGCTTGCGGAGTATGGATGTGGATGTAGATGTAGATGTAGAAAACACTTTAGCCATCGGGGCAAGGAATGCTGTTCAATATGTCCTCGATGGTCATACGCGAAGCCGACTTGAGCATCAGCCATCGAGCCGTCAGTGTACACCACTTCACGGCCTCAGTACACGTCAACAATCGAGAAGAAGTGGCAGCGGAGAGCCGCGGGGTTAACCGAGTCCTTAGGCCATGTGGAAGGTCCAGGTGAAGGCGCGGCCTAGGCTTACACCATGGAGGTGTACGTGAGTGGACCTCAGGTATAGGCAGGGACTCCAGTTCTGAAATAAGGGATCGGACGCGAACTGCAATTGGAAGCCCTGACCTGGGTCGCCGATGCGGAAGATCAACTGCCGTCGGAGGGAAAAGACGGCGATTCGGATGCGCTGGAGAACTACGAACGTGTGCAACTTAACTGGCCAGCAATTGTGGACGCCTAACCAGCAATGGAGGGACTCTGGTCTCCACCAGGACGCTGATCACTGGACTCGTACTAAAAGCTCCTGTCGCTAGGCGAACGCTACGGTGGTGGACTGGGTCGAGTAAACGCAACGCTGAGGGAGCCGCTGAACCATAAACCAGACTCCCGTAGTCAAGGCGGGATTGAACAAGGGCTCTGTAGAGCTGTAGCAGCGTAGAGCGATCTGCACCCCAGTTGGTGTTGCTAAGGCAGCGGGGGGCATTGGGGTTCTGCCAGCACTTCCGCATAAGCTGACGACGGTGAGGAAGCCAAGTCAATGGAGCGCGAATGTTCTGTCGTAGTGTGCACAGAATTTTACGGAAAGATTTAAAGCTGCAACCGTACCAGGTACAGCTTGGGCAACAGTTAAACGAAAGTGATTATAAAAAGCGAACGACTGTGTTCAACTGTTGACTAAAATGAGGGGCAAGGGAGGCTCCTTAAATTTGCTACGAACGAGTGAAGCGACACATTTTCATCTCAGTGTTTATGTTGAGCAACAAAACTGCCGTTACAGGTGCGACGACAATCCTCATGAAGTCCATCCACGCCCTTCGACACAGTGGGCGTCATCGGACCTTGCTTATTCGTGGATGAATGTGGGCGAGCAACCAGTCACATCTTAGCGGTATGCTGCCACGGTAGACACATTCCTCGCACCTTAACTTTAACAGTTTTTTGCAAATGTGTATTTGTTTCAGCAAGATGATGCTACACCTCAGTCTGGTCAAATTTAAATGGCAGCAGTGCGCAGTGTTTGATAAGCACATCATTCCACTTACTTTGTTGTCACCTAGATCTCCCGAGTTATCAGTCTGTGATTATTTCCTTTGAGGTTTTCTGAAACACAACGTCTACACACAGTTGTGTAACTGAAAGACACTATTCGTGAAGAAATCGAGAACATTCCTATACAGATGCTTGAAGTCATCGTGAACCATTTGCATCGCAGACTGAGTGTCATCGTAACAGTGATGACCACCTGCGAGACATTTTCAAAACATGCTCAATGCGTGAAATGACAATAAGCAAGGGTTTCATTGTTGTGATTTAAAATGTTTCACAGTGTAATCCTAAGCCTGTTTCGCCGTTTCCAAATCGACCCGCTTTCATGCAATGCCCTGTACGTAAATGTTCAAATGTGTGTGAATTGCTGAGGGACCAAACTTCTGAGGTCATCGGTCCCTAAACTTACACTATGCTTAAAACAATATACACACCCATGCCCGGGTGACCGTTACATGATGCCTCAAACCTCGCGGCCCCGATCGTAATCGCATCACCTGCGAAAAATCTTAATACCATGTCCAAGGTTATTAATATACATCCACATCAAGGTTTCCAACAATTCTCTATGGCACAGCTGAAGCTTCGACCATAAATATAATAGACTGGCCCTGACGTCATTTTCGTGGCTCCAACATCTCTGGGCTAAAGTCACGTGAATGTTGGCTAAACATGGTTGTTTCGTGTTGCGCTTATGGCTGTACTCAGTGTTTTGTCGGGGAAATGGCATTACATTTCACGTGTAAGTGTTCCTATGACAGTGCAGATGCGTTTATTGAAATCTGCTGACGTGATTTTTATATGTTTTTTACACTTGAAATAGAGTATCACGTAAATTAAAGTGTTGAAAGTGATGCCTGTAAAGTCAGACTCATATTACATTTTGGAAAGTATCTGTGATAATTCGGTTACAGAAGTAAGTATAGCTGTTTCTTGTTCCTACTCGTAGGTTCCCTAAGGATGAAAACCTGAGGTAGCTTTGGATACAGGCCTTGAAACGGAAAAACTTTATGCCATCTGCACATACGCGCCTTTTTGTATATACAAGTGAAATTATAAGAAGGTAAGAGCACCTATAGTCGACACATGAAGAGAATTTTTTTCTACCTTCTAATACTATTAAATAAATGTAGGCTCCAGAATTATTTTCCGAAACTTCAAAGTCTCACCTTTCATCTAAAATAGCATTATTTTAAACTGATAGTTTAAACTTTTCTAAAAATAGTAGGAACTGAACCTTTGAAGTGCACCTAAAATTGATACGCTAAAATGGACCTGCTCCCAATTTTGGCACCTATAGTTGAAATAATTGCCATAACCCATTTTCTTTTATAAATGACTAGAGCACAAAACGCGGCGAATCCAATGTTTAAAGTTTTGACACAAGTCCACTCTTACTGTTTAAAAGAATTCTAACGACATTTTACTTTAATTGATAGTTTATAGTAATTTCGCCCCACTGCCCACCAGAGGAGCGTTCGATGTATTTGTTAGATTTTATAAATGGTACTGTGAACAAATCCAGGTCAAATGTAGTTCTAACATAATTTTTCGCAAATAAAAAGGTAATTTTTGTTGGAAGCGTTTGGCAGTCAACTGAGAAATGTGGGTAAAATACGATACAAACATAGGATGGCAGACCGCTGGTTTGAAATCCCGCCACGTTTTGCCAACAGTCACGTGGTTTATGTTGGAGCCACACCAGCCCTATAGCTTCTGCACAGCAAGGCCAGTCTACTAGTATCTATGGTCGAAGAGCCGAAGTTACTTCTACATCTGTGGATGACTCTCCGTCCAAGATAACTCGCTTCATCCTCGCTCCAAGAAATCCTCAATCCAGTCACGAATTTCACTTGATACCCCCGTACGATCGTACTTCCGATAATAAGCAAAGGTGTGACAGGCCTACAGAGTCAAATGCTTTTTCTTCACGTAGCACCATTTCACTCGAACCACAACTAAGACTTTCACAAAACGGTCATGACAGTAATATGTGTTGACATCTGTGAATGATAACTTGTTGCACACGAAAACTGCTAATCATGCCGCGCATAAATGTGTCAAAGGACGTGAACGGCGGTTTCTTACTTACATGTTTCAACCACATGCGAGAAACATGCAAGTTCCAGGCTATCAAAGTAATTTACCTTTTATACGTGGATGCGTGCTGCCAGTTCATGTAATATATAACAGTGAAAAAACACATCGCGTCAGCAACGTTACCCGTCGTCATACTGTGGACTCAGGGAAACGCAGTAGCTATGACGTTGGAAAGAAACACGACAGTAAAGAAGTAATCAGCGCCATTTAGGTCGAATGGTTTTGGCTGGTACGTGACGGTCGTAACATAGTTTAGTAATTAGCCGGCCAGAGTGGCCGAGCGATTCTAGGCGCTACAGTCTGGACCGCGTGACCGCTGCGGTCGCAGGTTCGAATCCTGCCTCGGGCATGGATGTGTGTGATGTCCTTAGATTAGTTAGGTACAAGTAGTTCTAACTTTTAGGGGACTGATGACCTCAGAAGTTAAGTCCCATAGTGCTCAGAGCCATTTGAACCTTAGCAATTAAGGCGTTCGTTTACACTTTTATACCAAAGCTATGTTTTGTAACCTGAAAGACATTTTTATAAAAGCACGGATGAAAATACAAAGGAAAGAAGATTAGGGTTTAACATCACGTCGACAGCGTGGTGAACAGTGACGAAGCACAAGCCCGCGTTAAGGAAGAATGGGGAAGGAAATCTGCAGGTCATTTCTAAGGAACCATCCCCCACCCACCCACCCACCGACCGACCGACCGACCGACCGACGAACCAAGTGGATGTGTGTAGGTGTTCTGGCCGACTGATTTACCGGCCGGGAGCACGGTTGGGTGTGACAGTCCGACAACTAACGCCCCCTCCACAGCACACAACAAGTGTGCCGTGTGTAGCGCTGTCGTGCCAGCCGCTCGACGAAAGTTCGTCTTTTGTCAATGAGCGTGCTATTATAAAATGCTGTTCACATATGGCTAACGTGACAAAGTGCGAGGCGTACGAAACTTTTAGGACAGTTTCTAGAGAAATCGAAATACCGCAAATGTTTGTGGGACACGTTTTGCAAGGAACACACCAATCGAGGTGCAAGAAAAGAAGCACTTGTTTCATTTTTTTTAAAGAATCCATTGTACTTAGACAGTAAAAGGATATATTTTTATGAATAAAAGTCGCTCGAGTGTTTTCTGACTCTTATCGGAAATGAAATCTAAAAGCTGAAACCGGGATAGATTAGGATTTTGGGTTTATAGGAAATCTAAAAATCGAAACAGAGACAAATTGGATTTTAAGCTTCATTTCCAATAAGCACCAGATAAAAAACCTAAAATTCGAAATATAGACAGTCGAGGGACTTTTGTTCATGAATTACACTTCTATCGCCAGCCATTTCTGCTATTAAGAGCAAAGTGTAGAACTTTTTTTTCAGTTCTAACAGTTGTGTATGCTTCATTTATTATGTATCTCTTGCATTTATGAGATTATATGCTCCACCACTGTGTGTAGTATTTCTTCTAAGTTGAAATGAGGTACTTAAATTTACAGAGACATTTGTTACATACAAAAATAAATTAATGAAGCTTACTGTGGGGATCCATTGTACTGCATTTGTGGTCCTCGAACTTGTACCAGTGGCTACAAACCGTAATGTAACTTAACAGCCTAAGGTGACAGCTTGTCTCATTAGTATCCGTAGTCGTCAAATATGGTTCCCGGCTCCTTAAGTAACAGAAAGTCTGTTTTTTCTTTGTTAGCTCTAAAAAGCCAAGACAAATCTCCTATACAAAGAGCGTCAGTTCTTCCACTGTACACAGGCGAACATGTAGATATTCACAGGCTGCGGTTTTCTAAAGCTCATTACGTGCGTCCACTTCTCCTTTAGAAAGTGCTTTGAAGATAATGTCTTGTGCAGAACAAATTTATGCATCCCGATTGCAACAAACACGTTTCATTAGTACTGCGACGTCATCACTGTAGCATTTAATTATCTTGTACAGTAAATAAAAACTCCTGATGGTTCGACAGAAATGAAAAACGACTGGAAAAGTTAAAGCAAAAAGAAACAAAACTTTTTTTTATCCAACATGGCATCCTCAGACTACTTCAAATCATATGCGTTCCTACACTTTCCGCGTAGACAAATGCACAAAATCCTCCTGCCGCTTTGCTACAACTCAGAAGGTAGAATTAGTAATATGTTAACACCGTCTTGCCTGAATATTTTCGTCATTAACGAAGAGTAGAAATAAAGCTGTCAACTAGATGGAACATGCATTTAGTCCTACACAGTGCCTTATCAGACGGGAAATGTGGGTACCAGGAGTCGCAGAGCATTGAGCAGTACTCACAGTAAACTACGACTCGCGGCGCTCACAACAATCGGTTGGCGCACCACCTGCTGCTGCTACTGCCGTGTGCTGCCGCCTTCTGGGACGTCACGCCGAAGACTGCCGGCCTGTTGCACTGTGGAGCGCGGCGTGGCGACGACAGCGCCTCTGGCGGTGGCTGCGCGAGGCGTCGCTGCGCGCCGGCGCCCGTCCGCTGCCCACGCATGTCGCTCGTACCCGATTCCCAGAATATGTCGCCCCTTCTTGCTACTTATTCTCAGTATCTCCTACAATTTTACTTGCTGGCTTTTTATTCTACGAAACAGAACTATAGTGAGTCGCGTAATCTCTTGTCTTCTTGTCTGAGGAAGTCATAGACATGACCCGATTTACAGTCTGTGGCGAACTAGCGTAAGGACTATATAGATAAACAAACTCGTTCATCTCGTAAAATGTACACTTTCGCGATCGGAAATGTCACAATTAATAAAATGTTCCGGGCTATTATGGCGTGGTCAAACGGCTTTCGCATTTAAACTTGAGATTTCGTCCCCATCTACGGAGGACATTTTCAAGGGGATCGTAGCTTCTTTGAGTGTCCGATTCACCCCCTGGCTCGCTACAAACTGTAGCAAAATTCCGTTAACGCGTGCTTCCGCGCAGAGGCGTGACATCACATGTTTTGAATAACCGAGCGCAGTTAGCCATTGTCGATTGCCGACGTCCGCCGTCGCTACCACCACTACGGTGGATGATTGGTACGTGTCATCTTCAGCACCGGCATCCAACTGTCATTTAGTTTCACGCCGTCGTTCTTCCTACTCGAAATCCTGGAGTTTTTAACAATCCCTATGACCTCTCCGTGCAGCTTTTCATAGTAGCTGCTTAGGAACCAGTACTTCAGTCCTATCAAAATGAATGTGGTGGTCTTTTGGCTGCAGAGCGCGTTCCGCAACAGCTGATCCGTCAACCTCCACCCTTCATAAATTGCTCTTGTGCTCTTCTAGTCATTTCTTGACCGTTCTTTTTGTAGCAGCCACGTACCCCTCCACACAACTACACGGCATCCTATAAATTCCTCCTTTTTTCAGCATCCTCAGCCAATTTTAGTTGTCTTATATCTTGCGAGTGGGATAATAGATTACCGTGATGTTCTTTCTGTTTTTGCAATATTTTTCCCATCGGTCAGTAATGTCCTTAGTAAAAGGCAGGAAAACTTTCGACTTCACAGGCGCTTGTGCATCCCTGTCATTTCTGCACGATGGTTTAGTGCTCTTTTTACCTCAGCGAACGAATAACCGTTCTAGAGCAATACATTGGGGAGATGTTTTAATTCCACGTGAGGGAGCTGGTTTCGTAGATGTTCCTTACTCTATCCGCCAGAGTTCTTATGATGTCCAGCTTTTGTTGTGGGTCGAGGTTCCAATCCCGTTGCAGGTAACGGTCTGTGTGCGTGGGTTTCGGTAAAATGTGTGACCTAAGCTACAACCTCTTTTGTTGAATACTAACACGTAAAGAAAATTTAAAGTTGCACCTGCTTCTTCCTCCATGGTAAACTGGATCTTCGGATTAATCTCGTTGAGATGTTTGTGAAAATGAGCTAGTTCCTCTCTGCCATGCCTCCACAAAACAAATGTATCATCCACGTACCGGAACCGTATATTCGGTTCCTTTTTCGCAATCTTCATTGTCTCCTCCTCGATTTTTTTCATGAACAAATTCGCAGTATGGTCCCGGCGGAGGTTCGAGTCCTCCCTCGGGCATGGGTGTGTGTGTTTGTCCTTAGGATAATTTAAGTTAAGTAGTGTGTAAGCTTAGGGACTGATGACCTTAGCAGTTAACTCCCATAAGATTTCACACACATTTGAACATTTTCAATTCGTAGTAACTGGGCTTTAGGGGCTCCCCGTAGCCAGGCCATCCGTCTGTTCATAGAACCCACCGTTCCATTTCAAGTACGTGTTTGTGAGACAATATTCGAACAGTTGTGCAATATCGGTAGGGGAAAATCCGATTCAGCTGTTGCAACACCTCTCTGAGCGGAACAAGAGTAAATAGCGATGCCACATCAAAACTTCATAATACGTATGCCCCCGGCTGGAGCACTACGCCGTTTAATTTACTGATTGGAATGTGCCTTCTTGATAGACTGATCAGATCGGCCCAAGTACGGTCGTAATACAGTTGCCAAAATCTTGGCAATCGAATAAATGGGAGAACCAGGTGCACTCACTAAACGTCTTAGAGAAATATGGTCTTTGTGCATCTTCTGCAACCCATAAAGTCTTCGTGGCGGCGCAACTGAATTGAACAGACTTTTCTGAACGCTCTTTTCGCTAGATGACTTTTATTTATCAACCGTGTAACAGTCGTAAGAGCTTTTACCGTGGTGTCTTTACTCATCTACCTATATGTTCGATCCTCCTTAAAAATGTCGTCTGTAGATGCGGACGAAATGTTGGGTTCAAATGTGAAATCCATTTGTCCACGGCAAAACAGACCGGAACATTTTATTAATTGTGACATTTCCGGCCGTGAAACTTTACATTTTATAGTTAGACGCCACTGTAGGGAGCAGATCTCAAGAAATGTGCTACGGATGGAAGGACTCTAGAAAAGCAGAGTGCAGCTTTCGTGTTCTCTCATATTTCTGTCTCGTCGCACAGCCGTCAGTGTTATTCCGAAGTTTTTGAGGGTTAAGCGGGTATGCAGCTGAGCCAAGGCGTAGTGGATTTTCAAACGGATAGAAGAGACCTTTATTACGTGAGCGGATTCACCAGACCTGCCGGGAACTGGCAAGCACAGACAGTAAGCTACTTCGTGGACTTCACAAAGGCGTATGACTCCATCGACAGACAGACTCTTGTTAGGAGCCTGAAGAACAGAGGACTTGATGGAACTACACAAGAACACATAAAAGAAATTCTGACAGACACAAAAGCAAGGATGAGATTCAGAGGAGCAATGTCAGAGGAATCTGAGATCAAGACTGGTGTTAAACAGGGAGATGGATTGTCGCCATTGTTGTTCAATGTAGCACTGGACGAAGTGATCAGGCAGTGGAGAGCAATAAATGAGGAAATGGGAATACCAAAGCCCCATGTGGGGGACAAAAAGGACAACAGTGCTCAAGCGGACTGCCTAGCCTTAGCAGACGACATAGCAATAGCAAGGGAGACGGAAGAAGACGCAAAGACACAACTCGACAACTTAAGTAAGGCAGCCAGAAAGGTGGGGCTGAAGATCGCCTACAACAAGACCCAGACATTAAATACCACTGCAGGCTGGGAAACATCGGAAGGCACTGTGCAAATTATGGACAAATTTAAATACCGGGGAGGATTTATAACAGGAAGGAACAGGAGCAAGGAGCAAGGAGAGGATACAGAAGATGAGGTCAGCCTTCTGCATGACGAGAGAGATATACAATAAAAATAATATATCCACACAGGGAAAGATAAGCCACTACAAGGCAACGGTGAGGAATGCAGTATTATATGCTGCTGAGACGATGGCACTAGGAAGAAATGGGGCAGAACAACTAGAGAAAGAAGAGAGAAAAGTACTGAGAAAAATACTAGGTCCCAAAAGAGGTGGAGGGAGGTGGATGCGAAGACCTAGGGAAGAATTGTACCGGAACATGAGAACAATATCCGGGGAAATCAGACTCAAAAGGACAAGGTTCAAAATGGTTCAAATGGCTCTGAGCACTATGGGACTTAACATCTGTGGTCATCAGTCCCCTAGAACTTAGAACTACTTAAACCTAACTAACCTAAGGACATCACACACATCCATGCCCGAGGCAGGATTCGAACCTGCGACCGTTCCGGACTGAGCGCCTAGAACCGCTGGACCACAGCGGCCGGCAAAAGGACAAGGTTTGCAGGACATGAAGTTAGGATGAGTACGGACAGAATGACGAAGAGAGTGTGGGAAACAACAGGGAGGACAAGGGGAAAGACAGGAACCAAGTGGGTTGTTGAACTTCGGAAGGACTGATTGGAATTGGGGATCAAAGTCGAAGGAAAGGAAAATTGGAGGAACAAATATAAACCGACCAATATGCCGGGATCAATGACAGAGAAGAATACAGGAAAAGATTAGAGTGTCACCAGTGGAGCCGACAGGAGAAACAGAAACTGAAGATCTCGGAAGAAGAGCGGGAGAGAAAAAGAGAAAGAATGAAGAGGTTTTGGGAGCAGAAGAGGAAAATGCAGTCCTACCTTTGGTCCTACAGAGGCCGTAACGCAAGAAGAAGAAGAAGTAAGCTGCTGTGTCTCCGTATCACTATCAGCAATAAAATGTGTAGAGGTGGCAGGGGTAGAATTGACAGACTACTATTAGGAAGTGTATCTTGACAACATCCAATAGGAAGAAGAAGAAATTTGACAATTCGCAACTTAATTAGACGATCCATTTAGAGGCTTCCGGCGCAGTTATCAGTTTATCCGCACATTCGTTATCTGACGATGAGAGATCTGTGCTTTTCAGGGGTGAAAACTTTGCCATTACTCCGCAAATTGTGCCCACGGAAGAAATAATAGCGAGTTTAGAAGCAGGCGTTTGTGGACAACTGAAGAAATCCATATAGAAGCTGTTAGAGTACTAGCCTCCAAAACGCAACAACTGTGATTTAGAGGAATGCCATAAAATGCCTGAGTAAGGACGATAGTATTGTCATCCTCCCCTATGACGAGTGAAATGTGACGTTTCCTTTGAATGTGACCGAATATCAATGTAAGACTAATGACTTACTAAATCCGCAGACATTAGGAAATGGAGTAAAGACCCCACTGAAAATGTTCTTAGGACTGTTACACGGTTGATAAATAAGTCATCTAACGAAAAGAGCGTTCAGAAAAGTCTGTTCAATTCAGTTGCGCTACCATCAAGACTTTATGGGTTGCCGAAGATGCACAAAGAACATGTTCCTCTAAGACGTTTAGTGAGTGCTCCTGGTTCGCCCAGTTATTCGATTGCCAAGTTTTTGACAACTGTATTACGACGGTACGTGGGCCGATGTGATTCGTCGGCACATTTTATCAGTAAGTTAAACGGCGCAGTGCTCCAGCCGTGGGATATATTAGCTAGTTTTGATGTGGTATCGCTATTTACTCTTGTTCCGATCTGCAACAGCTGAATCGGATTTTCCCTACCGATATAGGACAACCGTTTGAATAGTGCGTCACAACCATGTATTTCACGTGGAACGATGCGTTCTATAAACAGACAGATGGCGTGGCTATGGGTAGCCCCTTAATCCCAGTTACTGTGAATTTCTTGATGCAAAAAATCGAGGAGGCGGCGCTGGAGACTGCCAAAAAGGAACCGAATATATGGTTCCGGTACGTGTATGATACGTATGTTTTATGGAGGCATGGCAGAGAGGAACTAGCTCATTCTCACAAGCATCTCGACGGGATGAAACCGAAAATTCAGTTTACCATGGATAAGGACGCAGGCGGAAGATTAATTTTTCTTTACGTGTTTGATTTCAACAAAAAAGGTTGTATCTTAGGCCACACATTTTACCGAAAACCCATGCACACAGACCGTTATCTACAACGGAATTAGAACCACCACCCACAACAGAAACGAGACATCCTAAGAACGTTGGCGCATAGAGCCAGGAACACCTACGAACCACAGCCTCTTGACGCGGAATTAAAACATGTCACCAATGCATTGCTCAAGAAATGTTTATTCGTCCGTTGAGGTAAAAAGAGAGCTAAGACCATGGGTCAGAAATTACAGCGATGCACAACAGCCTGTGAAATCGAAAGTTTTCCTGCCTTTCATTAAGGGCGTTACTGACCGCATAGGAAAAGTCTTGAACAACAGGACACCGCGGTAATCTACAAGCCCACACGGAAATACAAGATCAACTAAAATTTGGCAAGTATGCTCTCAAACCGGTGGAAAAAGCAGGAATTTATAGGATTCCGTGTACTCGTGTGGAGGTACGTGGGTACTTCAAATAGAACGGTCAAAAAATGACTCTCCATGTATGTTTTTAAAACCTGTTTACAGAGACAGATAATAATTTTCACAAGTTTTATTATACGGCAAGACGAAGTGGTAACCTAGTTACAGACAGAAATAATTCGCTCGCGTGAAGAGGTACACTCACATACCGATTCAAAGTAGCGCCCTTTGCTCCCTCGCTAAGCGAGCATGAAAAGTGTAAGGTAGCAGATTTTGCACGTTACATGATGCTAAATCACTAATAATACACCGAATAATAATTTATAATTGTCCCACCTGTAGGAGAGAATGGACTCAGAAAAGGAAGTTGTGTGTGTCATGTCAGACTAACGAGATAGCCGCGGAGGCTGGAACACGGCCGGAAACCCCTAAGGAAGGTGTTTATGTCGTGTCAAACTGACGGGATGGCCGCGGCCGGACCCCTTTGTCGGCTGGCAGTTCAGACCACCAAAGACGTTCGGAGAGGCTGGGCCATCACAACAAGAAGTGAGAAGGAGCTACATGCGTAAGAGAGAAAGACGATTTCGCGCCACAGTGGAAAATTTGCGGAAGACTGTGACGGGATTGGCGCAGAGCGCGTAGAGATACATATTAAGGGGCTCCGGAACGCCCTATACTTGCAATGTTACAATTACGCTTATAAATTACATCTTTCCTCACAAAGTATTTGAGGTACGAAGTTGAACTTTTTACAGATTATTTATTGGAATATGGGCTACAACTTAACACAGGGATTTTACAAAATTTTAGTTCAGTTATTAAAGATGATTTTTTCAATGGTAATGAAAATTCACAACATTTTTTTGCAATTTTTTATTTATATATTCAAAAATATACAGTTTTTTGGAAAAAGGCTGTGTTAAATTATGCAGAAGGTACTGTGCAACATTTACTGAAAGTTTGAAACAAATATGTTTGGAAGATTCTTAGAAAACATGTAATTAGTATGAGAAAATAAAAGTTTTGGGAATCGAGCGACAAAGATTGGATTAACTTTTTAGTGCATTCCAGGTCCGTAGGATGGATTATCTTCATCCTCTGCAAACTCCTCCTCCAGCTTCCTCTTGTTCCTCCTCCTGTTTACTCTTGCTTGTATTTCTAGACTCTTTACAGCCCTGTCTGCAGCCCGAAGGCGTTCCTTGTCTAAAGCAAGCATCGCTCGTACCATGTTAGAATATTATTATTTACAGTAATAACACATACCTTTGGCTTTCCAACATTACTCCTTTTCTTAAAAGCCTTCAGAGGATTTCTAATAACTTTACTTTTACTCATTATTATACTTCAACAAAACAGAGACTCAAGAAACAGAATTAATTACGAATATTTTCGAGATAACGACAGAGTAAATAAACATGAAACAATCGACACTCACACCAGCGATATATATTGAACCATCACAGGTTAGCCACAACACATACTTTATCTCACAACAATAAAATGTACCTGATGAACACGGACGTTAATAATAACACAATTTGACAACAGTTTAACAGCGCCACAGTGGGTCACGCCCATGTAGAACACATTTCAAAAAAAAATTAAAAATAGTTGTAGTCTTCAAATGGTTCAAATGGCTCTGAGCACTATGGGACTTAACATCTATGGTCATCAGTCCCCTAGAACTTAGAACTACTTAAACCTAACTAACCTAAGGACAGCACACAACACCCAGCCATCACGAGGCAGAGAAAATCCCTGACCCCGCCGGGAATCGAACCCGGGAACCCGGGCGTAGGTAGTTGTAGTCTTCGGAATTGAATAAATTATATATCTATTAAAAGGTAATAGTCTGCAGATTCAGAAAACGCAAAAAAGTAAAAATTGAACTTTTCATGATTTTGAGCCTTTCCGGAGCCCCTTAAAAGTTTGGCGGCAACAGTAACCACGGGAGAATTCTGTGTCGTGGTTGGGTACAAACGCGCACAGATACATTGACGCCTGTGTCGTGATTGGCTACCAACGCACACGGATCCATGCGGCGAAGTACGGCCAGGTTTGCGAAAACTCTGAAGGAGGACTCTGGGGTCGGCAGTGCACTAGATCAGTCGTGTGTCTGGCTGCCCTGTTTGGAGAACGTGGAGAGAAGTAGGTTGGAGAAATCACCGGCATTGACTCCATTGGTTACTCTGCAAGTCTGAATAGTGTAGAGCTTCCGATTCCACACACGTAGCATTATATGTTCCTCTGAGAAGAGAAACAGATTTCTGCTAACTTGTGGTGTTCATATGCAATCTGAAGTGTACCTTTGCTGCCGCGCTCTTGAGTCGACCAACTACTCTTGACATATGTGCAAAATATTCCGGAGGTAAAATAGTCCCCCATTCGGATATCCGGGCGGGGACTACTCAGGAGGACGTCGTTATCAGGAGAAAGAAAACTGGCGTTCTACGGATCGGAGCGTGGAATGTCAGATCCCTTAATCGGGCAGGTAGGTTAGAAAATTTAAAAAGAGAAATGGATAGGTTAAAGTTAGATATAGTGGGAATTAGTGAAGTTCGGTGGCAGGAGGAACAAGACTTCTGGTCAGGTGACTACAGGGTTATAAACACAAAATCAAATAGGGGTAATGCAGGAGTAGGTTTAATAATGAATAGGAAAATAGGAATGCAAGTAAACTACTACAAACAGCACAGCGATCGCATTGTTGTGGCCAAGATAGATACGAAGCCCACGCCTACTACAGTAGTACAAGTTTATATGCCAACTAGATCTGCAGATGACGAAGAAATTGAAGAAATGTATGATGGAATTAAAGAAATTATTCAGATAGTGAAGGGAAACGAAAATTTAATAGTCATGGGTGGCTGGAATTCGGTAGTAGGAAAAGGGAAAGAAGGAAACGTAGTAGGTGAATATGGATTGGGGCTAAGAAATGAAAGAGGAAGCCCCTGGTAGAATTTTGCACAGAGCACAACTTAATCATAGCTAACACTTGGTTCAAGAATCATAAAAGAAGACTGTATACATGGAAGAAACCTGGAGATACTGACAGTTTCAGATAGAGTATGTAATGGTAAGACAGAGATTTAGGAACCAGGTTTTAAATTGTAAGACATTTCCAGGGGCAGATGTGGACTCTGACCACAATCTATTGGTTATGAACTGTAGATTAAAACTGAAGAAACTGTAAAAAAGGTGGTAATTTAAGGAGATGGGAGCTGGTTAAGCTGACTAAACCAGAGGTTGTACAGAGTTTCAGGGTGAGCATAAGGGAACAATTCACAAGAATGGGGGAAAGAAATACAGTAGAAGAAAAATGGGTAGCTTTGAGGAATGAAGTAGTGAAGGCAGCAGAGGATCAAATAGGTAAGAAGACGAGGGCTAGTAGAAATCCTTGGGTGACAGAAGAAAAATTGAATTTAATTGACGAAAGGAGAAAATATAAAAATGCAGTAAATGAGGCCGGCAAAAAGGAATACAAACGTCTAAAAAATGAGATGGATAGGAAGTGCAAAATGGCTAAGCAGGCATGGCTAGAGGACAAATGTAAGGATGTAGAGGCTTATCTCACTAGGGGTAAGATAGATACTGCCTACAGGAAAATTAAAGAGACCTTTGGAGAAAAGAGAACCACTTGTATGAATATCAAGAACTCAGATGGAAACCCAGTTCTAAGCAAAGAAGGGAAAGCAGAAAGGTGGAAGGAGTATATAGAGGGTCTATACAAGGGCGATGCACTTGAGGGCAATGTTATAGAAATGGAAGAGGATGTAGCTGAAGATGAAATGGGAGATATGATACTGCGTGAAGAGTTTGACAGAGAACTGAAAGACCTAAGTCGAAACAAGGCCCCGGGAGTAGACAACATTCCATTAGAACTACTTACAGCCTTAGGAGAGCCAGTCTTGACGAAACTCGGGTGAACAAAATGTATGAGACAGGCGAAATACCCTCAGACTTTAAGAACAATATAATAATTCCAATCCCAAAGAATGCAGGCGTTGACAGATGTGAAAATTACCGAACTATCAGTTTAATAAGTCACGGCTGCAAAATACTAACGCGAATTCTTTACAGACGAATGGAAAAACTGGTAGAAGCCGACCTCGGGGAAGATCAGTTTGGATTCCGTAGAAATGTTGGAACACGTGAGGCAATACTGACCTTACGACTTATCTTAGAAGAAAGATTAAGAAAAGGAAAACCTACGTTTCTAGCATTTGTAGACTTAGAGAAAGCTTTTGACAATGTTAACTGGAATACTCTCTTTCAAATTCTGAAGGTGGCAGGGGTAAAATACAGGGAGCGAAAGGCTATTTACAATTTGTACAGAAACCAGATGGCAGTTATAAGAGTCGAGGGACATGAAAGGGAAGCAGTGGTTGGGAAGGGAGTAAGACAGGGTTGTAGCCTCTCCCCGATGTTATTCAATCTGTATACTGAGCAAGCAGTAAAGGAAACAAAAGAAAAATTCGGACTAGGTATTAAAATCCATGGAGAAGAAATAAAAACTTTAAGGTTCGCCGATGACATTGTAATTCTGTCAGAGACAGCAAAGGACTTGGAAGAGCAGTTGAACGGAATGGACAGTCTCTTCAAGGAAGATATAAGATGAACATCAACAACAGCAAAACGAGGATAATGGAATGTAGTCGAGTTAACTCGGGTGATGCTGAGGGAATTAGACTAGGAAATGAGACACTTAAAGTAGTAAATGAGTTTTGCTATTTGGGGAGCAAAATAACTGATGATGGTCGAAGTAGAGAGGATATAAAATGTAGACTGGCAATGGCAAGGAAAGCGTTTCTGAAGATGAAAAATTTGTTAACATCGAGTATAGACTTAAATGCCAGGAAGTCGTTTCTGAAAGTATTTGTATGGAGTGTAGCCATGTATGGAAGTAAAACGTGGACGTTGACGATAAATAGTTTAGACAAGAAGAGAATAGAAGCTTTCTAAATGTGGTGCTACAGAAGAATGCTGAAGATTAGATGGGTAGATCACATAACTAACGATGAGGTACTGAATAGGATTGGGGAGAAGAGGAGTTTGTGGCACAACTTGACTAGAAGAAGGGATCGGTTGGTAGGACATGTTCTGAGGCATCAGGGGATCACCAATTTAGTATTGGAGGTCAGCGTGGAGGGTAAAAATCGTAGAGGGAGACCAAGAGATGAATACACTAAGCAGATTCAGAAGGATGTAGGTTGCAGTAGGTACTGGGAGATGAAGAAGCTTGCACAGGATTGAGTAGCATGGAGAGCTGCATCAAACCAGTCTCAGGACTGATGACCACAACAACACGACAACAACAACAATTAGAGTGTAATGGTAATTGCGATGCAAATGATACTGGGGGCATAACCGCACGTTTAAACAGAGCCAACGTAAGTCAGATAGCAACTCATGGGCGACTAAGACTACCGATAGATATTTTTCAATATATCTATAATTTTACAATAAAAACCCCCCGTACGTTGCAAAAGTGATCACGAAAAGTGATCGTGGAAAAGAGCTTTGAGGTAAGCTGAGATAATTTTCTGTTAACGTCATTAATGTTACTGACAGTGAAAGCGAAAAATATGATCTCTAGGCCTCGGAAGGGGCAGACAAATGATTGCAAGCGAAAGTTAAATGTGCAAAATTACGAATGGACGGACACGGTGTCGAGTGATGCAGGAGTCAAATATCTGCCCTAAAGCAGAAAATGTAAAATTTCACTGATGATATGGATGAGTGTATTATTAGACAGTAATTTCTGCGCTGTTGTAAACAATGCAAAGAAAAGCATCTTCGCGAAAACTTCACAGCTTTTGTCACACACAAATGGACTTACAGGATATACACTCCTGGAAATGGAAAAAAGAACACATTGACACCGGTGTGTCAGACCCACCATACTTGCTCCGGACACTGCGAGAGGGCTGTACAAGCAATGATCACACGCACGGCACAGCGGACACACCAGGAACCGCGGTGTTGGCCGTCGAATAGCGCTAGCTGCGCAGCATTTGTGCACCGCCGCCGTCAGTGTCAGCCAGTTTGCCGTGGCATACGGAGCTCCATCGCAGTCTTTAACACTGGTAGCATGCCGCGACAGCGTGGACGTGAACCGTATGTGCAGTTGACGGACTTTGAGCGAGGGCGTATAGTGGGCATGCGGGAGGCCGGGTGGACGTACCGCCGAATTGCTCAACACGTGGGGCGTGAGGTCTCCACAGTACATCGATGTTGTCGCCAGTGGTCGGCGGAAGGTGCACGTGCCCGTCGACCTGGGACCGGACCGCAGCGACGCACGGATGCACGCCAAGACCGTAGGATCCTACGCAGTGCCGTAGGGGACCGCACCGCCACTTCCCAGCAAATTAGGGACACTGTTGCTCCTGGGGTATCGGCGAGGACCATTCGCAACCGTCTCCATGAAGCTGGGCTACGGTCCCGCACACCGTTAGGCCGTCTTCCGCTCACGCCCCAACATCGTGCAGCCCGCCTCCAGTGGTGTCGCGACAGGCGTGAATGGAGGGACGAATGGAGACGTGTCGTCTTCAGCGATGAGAGTCGCTTCTGCCTTGGTGCCAATGATGGTCGTATGCGTGTTTGGCGCCGTGCAGGTGAGCGCCACAATCAGGACTGCATACGACCGAGGCACACAGGGCCAACACCCGGCATCATGGTGTGGGGAGCGATCTCCTACACTGGCCGTACACCACTGGTGATCGTCGAGGGGACACTGAATAGTGCACGGTACATCCAAACCGTCATCGAACCCATCGTTCTACCATTCCTAGACAGGCAAGGGAACTTGCTGTTCCAACAGGACAATGCACGTCCGCATGTATCCCGTGCCACCCAACGTGCTTTAGAAGGTGTAAGTCAACTACCCTGGCCAGCAAGATCTCCGGATCTGTCCCCCATTGAGCATGTTTGGGACTGGATGAAGCGTCGTCTCACGCGGTCTGCACGTCCAGCACGAACACTGGTCCAACTGAGGCGCCAGGTGGAAATGGCATGGCAAGCCGTTCCACAGGACTACATCCAGCATCTCTACGATCGTCTCCATGGGAGAATAGCAGCCTGCATTGCTGCGAAAGGTGGATATACACTGCACTAGTGCCGACATTGTGCATGCTCTGTTGCCTGTGTCTATGTGCCTGTGGTTCTGTCAGTGTGATCATGTGATGTATCTGATCCCAGGAATGTGTCAATAAAGTTTCCCCTTCCTGGGACAATGAATTCACGGTGTTCTTATTTCAATTTCCAGGAGAGTATGTGGACGAGAGAACAGATTTTTTATGAAACAAGTGCGACCTGGATTCCCAAGTTCAGGGTTCAGTATAAACTTAATCTCTCTTCGTAAACGAAAATGTCCTCGCTGAATCATCATCGCCCAGCCCAAAGCGCTACGGAGAGGAAATTGAAATTTGGAGAGGGGTTAATATCACCCCCCCCCCCCTAAGGGGGTGAATTAGAGGATTAAAGATTTTTCGGGACTTCTGAAGCTAGAACTACAAGAAATGGTATATGATTCCTCAATCAGAAATTTCAAAAAATTTCGTGTTTCAGGGATTTTGGAAATTGAACTCCTAAGGGGGTGAAATAGGAGATGAAGTTTTCATGGAAATTTGTGATGATGAGATGATGATGTTTGGTTTGTAGGGCGCTCAACTGCGTGGTTATCAGCGCCCGTACAATTATCCAATCTTTGATCAGTCCAATTTCGCCACTTTCCTGGATGATGATGAAATGATGAGGACAACACAAACAGCCAGTCATCTCGAGGCAGGTGAAAATCCCTGATCCCGCCGGGAATCGAACCCGGGACCCCGTGCTCGGGAAGCGAGAACGCTATCGCGAGACCACGAGCGGCGGACGTGGAAATTTGTGTAACTGGTACATTAAAACATTTTTAAAGCTAAACCTATGAAAACTGGTATTTGACTTCTCGGTTAGAAATAAATAAATATGTTTTAGGTGATGAAAGTTTCAATGGAAGTATCCCCACAAGAACTCAAATGACAGGATTAACAAAAATCTACCAGAACCGCTTTTCGGTCAAAAGTATACATCCGGAAAAGACCGTGAATCTATGGCCTTAATTAGCGTGGAATGCTTAGAAGGTGTTGGAATTTGTGAACTAAATCAAAGAATGCTATTTAATAGTCACCACGGCAAACCGGATTTATCGCATCTGCGTCGGAAAAGAAACAGATCTTTAATACATTAGCTTTTCGGTAGGCTTAATATATGTTTACAAAATTATTTTTGTTGTAATTATTACGCTAACTAATCATTGTTGACGACAAAATAAATGGTATTCCACGTTTAGATTTACACAAGAGCAATGGGTGTAACAAGACACAGGATCGATTAAAGAAAAAAAATTGCAGGCCTTACAGTCTATGCTAGCAAAACAGCGGGCGAAAAGGCAGTTCATCTATACCAGGGCTGGCTGGCTACGCCGTGCCAAATGTCACGCGTGCAGCGTGTGCGGACCGTGGGCGGGCCAAGAGCCGGCCTGCAACTCGGCTCTGGTCGGTCCTTCTCGGAAGTGCCCGTAACAGCGCGACAGTCCATTTAGCGGCAGTTTTCTGTCGGCACGACTCTCTAAAGAGTTGGGCAGAACGGCGGTGTCGGCGCTCTTTACATTTCGCTATTTGTTCGTGGAATGGAGGACGTTCACAAGTCTGGTGATTGTTCGTGCAAAAAGAGGCAGTCTAGCGGTCTATCGTCACGATCCTTTAAAATGATGAGAATGACGGAAGAGAGGGATGAGAATTCTCAATTCACGTAAGCTACGGGTACTGCTTCTTTGCCGTAAAACAACATTACAGCGCCACACACACACACACAGAGAATGACATTGAAAGAGCAAAAAATTACAACGATCGACAGACGGGATTGATTGTTCAGTTCATCAAGAAGCACTTTGTGCTAAATATCAGGTATGGGACACATGAAGAAATTAGTGGTGCAAATAGCAAAATTTCTGAAGTAACGCCTATTCTTCCATGGTCAGCTGCAACTGTTTTATGGAAATGAACGAAGAGTATAGAGACTTCGTATATTACTGCAAAGTGCGTTGCTTAAGTCAAGGGGCACGCCTGGAACGATTTTTCAATTTAAAACTCGCTGTTGTTGAATTTATGAAAGAAAAAGGAGTGCAGGGACGAAAATTAGAGCCGGCCGGTGTGGCCGAGCGGTTCTAGGAGCTTCAGTCTGGAACCGAGCGACCGCTACGTCGCAGGTTCGAATCCCGCCTCGGGCATGGATGTGTGCGATGTCCTTAGGTTAGTTAGGTTTAAGTAGTTCTAAGTTATAGGGGACTGATGACCTCAGATGTTAAGTCCCATAGCGCTCACAGCCATTTGAAACATTTGAACGAAATTAAGAATATCCAGAATGGATTGCAGACTTCGCATTTTAAGGGGCTGTACACTGCCCACAGTAAAACATTGCAAGATAACTTCTTTCTGATTTGATCGGGACACATTTAAAAAGAAAATCGCGTTGTAGAAGGGACACATTCTGACAAAGACAGTCCAGTTCCTGAAGCTCACTGACCTTAAAGAAAGTGCAAGGCTAGAAGAATTCATTACGGCCTTGCAGGAATTAAAAGGATAGTTTTATAAAGACTTTGAGCATACTGTCAGTCTTAGGTCTCTATTCGAGCTGTTTTCGAGACCGTTTGCCGTTTCAGTTGAAAGTACCCCTGCGCATATGCAGACATAGCTGATTAACCAGCAAGGTTATTCCAGTTTCATTGACACCTTGCTTTCCTAAGGTAGGTATTCCAAGTCTCCATAATGAGATTGCAAAAGGGCTACGATCTTTCCGTCGACATATTCGTGTGAAAGACCTAACTAAATAAGTCGCAATAACCTTGTAACGTGAGTGTGAAACTCTGTGAAATTGTCTGCGTCTGTTAGTATACCGACAGATTGTACCATGATAAAAATAACACACACATCAAAAAAAGTTTTGCATCACCCCGGTCCCCAGAACTCCTGAAGATAGACGTTGACTGTGGATATTGTGTCACAAACACAGTCCCTTTGACTGTTCAGAGACGTCACCAAACCCACCCAAAGATGTAAACTACCATGCACGAGCAGCGCCTATTAGACGGAGGGGGTCCGACAGCCGACCAGTGCCAGTCATTCCACCAGGAAGGAGGTGCACGGCTCGTGTCGTCTGTAGTCCACCCATGCCTAGACGGTCAATACCGCTGTTCGAAAGCATCCGCATTGTTACTTTGTGCCAGGAAGGGGTCTCAACAACGGAAGTGTCTTGGCGTCTCGGAGTGAACCAAAGCGATGTTGTTCGGATATGGAGGAACTCTCGATGACATGCCTCGCTCAGGTCGCCCGAGGGCTACCTACGGATTATGGTAAAATTTGTGGCAAGATCTTATGGGACCAAACTGCTTAGGTCATCGGTCCCTAAGCTTACACACTATTTAATGTAACTCAAATTATCTTACGCTATGGACAACACACACAAACCCTTGCCCAAGGGAAGACACGAATCTCCGACGGGGGCAGCCGCGCGGACCGTGACAAGACACCTGAGACCGCGCGGCTTCACGGGTTACGGCTCGGAGGAACCCTGACAGCAACGCCTCCATGTTGAATAATGCTTCTCGTGTTACGACTCAAACTGTGCGCAATAGGCTGCATGATGCGCAACTTCACTCCCGACGTCCCGACGTCTTTGCAACCGGGACACCATGCAGCGCGGTACAGATGGGCGCAACAACATGTCGAATGGACCGCTCTGGACTCGCATCACGATTTCTTCACTGATGAGTGTCGCATACGCCTTCAACCAGACAATCGTTGGGGACGTGTTTGCAGGCAACCCGGCCAGGCTGAACGCCTTAGACACACTATCCAGTGAGTGCAGCAAGGTGGAGGTTCCCTGCTGTTCTGGGGTGCCATTATGTGGGGCCGACGTATGCCACTGGTGGTCATGCAAAGCGCCGTAACGGCTGTACGATACGAGAATGCCATCCTCCGGCCGATGGTGCAACCATATCGGCAGCATACTGGCGAGGCATTCGTCTTCATGGACGACAATTCACGCCTCCATCACGCACATCTAGTGAATGGCATCGTTCAGGATAACGACATCGCTCGACTAGAGTGGCCAGAATGTTCTCCCGACATGAACCCTATCGAACATGCCTGGGATTGATTGAACAGGGCTGCTTATGGACGACGTTACCCACCACCCACTCTGAGGGATCTACGCCGAGTCGCCGTTGAGGAGTGGGACGAAAAAAATGGTTCAAATGGCTCTGAGCACTATGGGACTCAACTGCTGTGGTCATAAGTCCCCTAGAACTTAGAACTACTTAAACCTAACTAACCTAAGGACAGCACACAACACCCAGCCATCACGAGGCAGAGAAAATCCCTGACCCCGCCGGGAATCGAACCCGGGAACCCTCGCGTGGGAAGCGAGAACGCTACCGCACGACCACGAGATGCGGGCCTTAGGAGTGGGACAATCTAGACCAACAGTGCCTTGATGAACTTTTGGATAGTAGCCTATGCCACGACGAATACAGATATGTATCAATGCAAGAGGACGTGCTACTGGGTATTGGACGTACCGGTGGATGTGTAAGCAATCTGGACCACCAACTCCGAAGGTCTCGCTGTATGGTGGCACAAAATGCATTGTGTGGTTTTCATGAGCAGTAAAAAGGGCGGAAACGATGTTGATGTTGATCTCGATTCCTGTTTTCCGTACAGGTTCCGGAACTCGCGGAACCGAGATGGTGCAAAACTTTTATTGATGTGTGTACTATGTACTCCGAAAACAGTTAATCGATACTGAAAACTTGTTTTGTTGAGAAATGTGAAATATAAAACCAAATCGGATGCAGTGCAGCTGCACTGTCATTTAAATGCGACGTGTTCGCTGTTTTCCCATCTTCCCCTTCCTCGCACTGAGACGGCGCACCGTGGCGGTGGGGGAAAAGCGAAGCGAGGCTGAGCGCTTCGGAACTCCGGCCCGAACATGGACCGTGAGCCGAAATCTTAGTCACTCCTGGCAAACCTACGTTTCTAGCATTTGTAGACTTAGAGAAAGCTTTTGACAATGTTGACTGGAATACTCTCTTTCAAATTCTAAAGGTGGCAGGGGTAAAATACAGGGAGCGAAAGGCTATTTACAGTTTGTACAGAAACCAGATGGCAGTTATAAGAGTCGAGGGGCATGAGAGGGAAGCAGTGGTTGGGAAGGGAGTGAGACAGGGTTGTAGCCTCTCCCCAATGTTATTCAATCTGTATATTGAGCAAGCAGTAAAGTAAACAAAAGAAAAATTTGGAGTAGGTATTAAAATCCATGGAGAAGAAATAAAAACTTTGAGGTTCGCCGACGACATTGTAATTCTGTCAGAGACAGCAAGGGACTTGGAAGAGCAGTTGAACGGAATGGATGGTGTCTTGAAGGGAGGATATAAGATGAACATCAACAAAAGCAAAACGAGGATAATGGAATGTAGTCGAATTAAGTCGGGTGATGCTGAGGGTATTAGATTAGGAAATGAGACACTTAAAGTAGTAAAGGAGTTTTGCTATTTGGGGAGCAAAATAACTGATGATGGTCGAAGTAGAGAGGATATAAAATGTAGACTGGCAATGGCAAGGAAAGCGTTTCTGAAGAAGAGAAATTTGTTAACATCGAGTGTAGATTTAAGTGTCAGGAAGTCATTTCTGAAAGTATTTGTATGGAGTGTAGCCATGTATGGAAGTGAAACATGGACGGTAAATAGTTTGGACAAGAAGAGAATAGAAGCTTTTGAAATGTGGTGCTACAGAAGAATGCTGAAGATCAGATGGGTAGATCACATAACTAATGAGGAAGTATTGAATAGGATTGGGGAGAAGAGAAGTTTGTGGCACAACTTGACCAGAAGAAGGGATCGGTTGGTAGGACATGTTCTGAGGCATCAAGGGATCACCAATTTAGTATTGGAAGGCAGCGTGGAGGGTAAAAATCGTAGGGGGAGACCAAGAGATGAATACACTAAGCAGATTCAGAAGGATGTAGGTTGCAGTAGGTACTGGGAGATGAAGAAGCTTGCACAGGATAGAGTAGCATGGAGAGCTGCATCAAACCAGTCTCAGGACTGAAGACAACAACAACAACAACAACCTGGTCGATAGGTTTCGATGAGTGAGTTTTTAGGTATCAAAATATGTTATATAAAGGCCATGTATTTTGATTGCATTGACTTAGAAGCATAATTTTTTTCCACCAGCAAGGGACCGTATGGCTTAGCCTTTGTCATAAATTTCAACTTCATACCTCTATCTGTTCCTGAGAAAAAGAGGCCATAATTGATGGACAGGCAGATGGGCAAACTGACAACAAAAGGATCCTGCGGGGATTCCTTTTTTACCGATTGAGGGACGGAACCTTAAAAATGGAGCACCGTAAGTAGTTTATTTTTCATACACACTGCTGTGCATAGTTACAGTGTCCGATGAGTATTGTCAAACAACTGTTTTAGTATTGTGCGTTTCAGAGTTGTCTTTCGTGTCCATTTCTCCTCAACAGGACTACTTCCGAGTATCGTGTAAAAATAGTCAGAAACATGTACAGACGAGGAAAGTCGAATTTTAGGTTTTCATTAAGAAACATCAGTCTTCTTACTATTTCACTGAAAAAATTTAGGAAGAGAATAGTTGCCTACTGATGTACTATCTAGTTGCTTAACAGTGAATACTCACATTGTAGGGCGACACCTCAGGCCATATAGAAAGAGGTGTTGGAGGAAGTTATCTGGACACTCAAAGAGAAATTCAATTTTCATCAAACTACGATTATGTTATGTTATGTTATGTTATGTTAACCGGCGACCTAGAAACGACGAAGAGGCTCCGTCCCTGCCGCAGCCTCAGTGGTCCGCAACCCCACGACGACTACCGCAGTCCACTTCACCCCTCTGCCGCCCCACACCGAACCCAGGGTTATTGTGCGGTTCGGCCCCCGGTGGACGCCCCAGGGAACGTCTCACACCAGACGAGTGTAACCCCTATGTTTGCGTGGTAGAGTAATGGTAGTGTACGCGTACGTGGAGAACTTGTTTGCACAGCAATCGCCAACATACGGTAGATGAGGCGGAATAAGGGGAAGCAGCCCGCATTCGCCGAGGCAGATGGAAAACCGCCTAAAAACCGTCCACAGACTGGCCGGCTCACCGGACTTCGACACAAATCCGCCGGGCGGATTCGTGCCGGGGACCGGCGCTCCTTCTCGCCTGGAAAGCCGTGCGTTACACCGCACGGGCAACCGGGCGTGGAAACGACGGTTGCTGATAGAAACCACTTACACATTTTAAATGTACATGTTATAAGCTATCACGCCAAATATTTCTAATCGAAAAAGAAAATAATATATTGGAAGTACAAGGTCTTTTATGAAGGCCTGCATAGAGACAAATTTTCCGTACCAAAACGGGTACTGTGACCATTGCCATCGTAGCAGGAACTTCCGATTATCGTGCGTATTTTGTAGGCATCTCCGCGCCTCAGTTTCTGAAGGAATACCAAGCAGTTTCAGCAGACCGTTTTCAATCGGACTTTAGTGTTACGCCAAAGTAACAGAACAGAGGCGGTTTTAAATAATGCAACTTAATTAATTCAAAATTGTCACAAAGAGGTAGGACGGCGGATGACAGCTTTCTGTATAAAAGGGTATAGAAGTCAGTCTTCTGTGCTGCAGTACGCTTATTTTTTGGAAGTAGCTGAGTCTTATTGGGGATGAACACCTCGGACACTTACGCCGACTAGCGTGGCCACCTCTCCCGATCGAAAGCCATGTCGTGGTTAGTCATCCACAGAAGAAACTATCAAACTGGAACTACATCTGTACGCCAAAAGACATTGTTGAAACACTGATGTTTTGAGAAGTTATTGCTTTCCTTACAAGTGAGGTAACAAGAATAATGGAAATGATTTACCTTTCATCAGGCGACGGAGAAATGAAACAGCTTTTACTAAAACCAACGGAAGAAAACTACGGCTGTCAGTGTGACTAACAACAACGGCGATGGATTTAGCCCTACAGTCCGATCCACGAACAATGACGGTTTGCGCATGTCGAGGTACGGACGGGGATAGTATTGTTGACGATTCCAGGCGATCGTTGAGATACGCACATGCGCGTGTTTTCCACTCGAAGAAATCGTATATCCTCCAAATCATATCTGTCTCTCTCGCTTATGCAGGATTTATCACTTACTCCTACAACAGCCACGACACCTCGCAACAAATGGAATCGATATTCACTAAACAACTCGCTACGAGCACGTTTAATGTTCACATTAGCTACGGCATTCACAGTAGAGCGCTCACAACACTGCTGAACGCTCATTGACTGTCGGAAAATACGTGACGTAGGTGCGTAGAACAAACGTAAACTCGACGGCAATCGTTCGTGTCTCCAATTATAGTCTCATTACTTCGCGGCAGACAGCAGAGCTTTCAGGGCAAAAAATATGAAGTGGTGTCTTTTTCCCTGTCAGGGCCGCTTTGCCGCGCCTTCTCCTACCGATCTTACTATTAATTGATAATCTTCATAAATTAGTAAGTTGTGTTAATTAACAGCAGTAACTGCAATATGAGACAGGATTATAAATGTTTCTTAAATCTATGAATGTCATTTTTCTTTTACTCGTTGCACTGTATTGCAACAGTCTCAGTCCACATTAGTTTGCTACAAATATGTACCACACTTTAACAAGACCGTCTCTGTAAAGCGCACTCACGAATACACATTACTTTCGTCTGACACTTACAGCACAGCAGCTGAGCAGCGCTAGCTCAGCACAGCACGCCCGTGAGTTGTCAGAGGAAGACAAACAGCAGAGCATTCTCCCCTCGCACTTCTGTTAACGCTGCAGGACTCGCGCTACGTAACCACTCTGCCCCTGACGTAAGCGGCAAACTTTACTTAGCTCACGGTTGAATTCACCAATGTCAATCAAAATTAAGCACGTCCCAAAATATTACTGTGTGTCCTAGTATTTTTGCTTGTTACCAGGCCCCCACAACCTCACGAGTGGTCGACTGTGAAGAGCGGACAAATTGAATAGCTGGCCGGCGGCCATTAGAGTGGTAAACTGACGCGCGGATTTCGAATGTTTATACATTGCTTTTGGTTATAAAATGCCTTCCCTAGAGTTAGGTCACAAACATAATGCCTCATTTATATACGTTACTACAATATAGTTTTTAATTTATGAACAAACAGCAACTAGAAACTGTTTATGAATTTATGTTACGTAGTACATGGAATCTGCCGTAGCTAAAAGTTATGCACTGGACCCCTAGCATTTTTCGTAGTTCATTTACGATAGATGTACGCAAAATGCATCAAAATACTCGAAGATTTGCCCACTATGTTAATAGATATTTTCTGACTCTACATTGCTTTAGCTTTTATGACGAAAAGTGTGTTATGTATGGCGTAGTACTTTGGCAACTCACGACCAAATTATAAAGTTTCAACCTAATCTGGACCATGAAAACTACCGATCAGCCAGCTACAACAAATAAGACTTCAGGCAGGCATCCAGTATCGCATTAGTCACAATATTTACTTTCGAAGATTTACACTTCAGTTTATATGTGTGGTTTTTTCATATAATAAATAAAACTCAACAACTGTTCCATAGAGAGAAATTGTGAAATCAGATTACAATTACACACATTCAGTTGCATTTTACAACGATAAAACGCCTGCTAACTCAAATTTCGTGTTGCTTGAAACTCAAATTTTTCTTTGTGAACCACATTTTATTTTAACTATTAAAGTTATCTTCCGCTGTATATGGTCTGGAAAAGGAAAGATGGATGGAACAGCATCATCTTTCAGCTTCCTCCGATTTACGTAATTTTCAAGGAAACAACTTTCTTCAAAATGATCGGAACATATAAAATGGTATTCTGTCGGTCGGAAATCTTGCCGCCGGCCAGAGTGGCCGTGTGGTTCTAGGCGCTACAGTCTGGAGCCGAGCGACCGCTACGGTCGCAGGTTCGAATTCTGCCACGGGCATGGATGTGTGTGATGTCCTTAGGTTAGTTAGGTTTAATTAGTACTAAGTTCTAGGCGACTGATGACCTCAGAAGTTAAGTCGCATAGTGCTCAGAGCCATTTGGAAATCTTGCCTCCTGACAGCGTGTAACCATTTTTGTAACAGCTGTGGTTTTGAGAAAGCAAACCTGCAAATATATGCACAGACATTATGCTAATACCGTTACAAAAACATTTACTAAGCAAGTGCACTGACATACAAAACAAAATATCCACATACCTGTGAAATATAATATTCGTTCCTTTCTCGAATTTATTTGTACAATTAATCGCTGCACAACTCTTCACCATTGTACTTCTTTTGATTGGAACGTACAGACAGTAGAATTACGAGTAACAAATACTGTATGTACGTCCCAACAAATATACAACGTTGAATCAGGGTCTTCATAAGCAACAGTACTACACAACACATCAGACTACGACCACTATAATGGCGTCCAGCCGAAGGTTCAAATTATCCCGCGACTGCAGCGCCATCAGTGAGTCTAGTTACTTTTTACAAGGTCTTTGCTTGTTGCTGAGCAAGAGAAATACACCCTTAAGAAGTTGCTGACCTTCTTGGACTCTGCTGTTAGTTGCCAGAAGCGTATTGTTATAAACCACGGCAGAGGACCGCGGGCCCCACTAACATATCGTACAAAATTAATTGTTGGTAAGGCGGGTGGCAGGTTGAGAGAGTCCTTAGAAAATGTAGTCCATCAACAAAGGAGGTGGCCTACAAAACACTCGTTCGACCTATAATTGAGTATTGCTCATCAGTGTGAGATCCGTCCCAAGTCGAGTTGACAGAGGAGATAGAGAAGATCCAAAGAAGAGCGGCGCGTTTCGTCACAGGGTTATTTGGTAAGCGTGATAGGGTTACGGAGATGTTTAGCAAACCTAAGTGGCAAACTGCAAGAGAGGCGCTCTGCATCGCGGTGCAGCTTGCTGTCCAGGTTTCGAGAGGGTGCGTTTCTGGATGAGGTATCGAATATATTGCTTCCCCATAGTTATGCCTCCCGAGCAGATCACGAATGTAAAATCAGAGAGATTCGAGCGCGCACGGAAACTTTCCGGCAGTCGTTCTTCCCGCGAACCATACGTGACTGGAACAGGAAAGGGAGGTAATGACAGTGGCCCGTAAAGTGCCCTCCGCCACACACTGTTGGGTGGCTTGCGGAGTATAAATGTAGATGTAGAACACTCGATTCCCGCGGGCCGCAGTTTGGCGACTACCGACCCGGTTGTAAACGCTATATAGCTGGTCTGCAATCTTGCAAAGTGTGAGATGCACAGTCGTCATACGTCGAGCATCCCGCTCTCCAATCCCAAAAAATAACGCCTGATGTTTTTGCTGCTGAGAAATAAAAGTTGTGTGTCACCTTGCCTGGAGTAAACCATTCGATGTAACGCTATGTCGGTGACCTGGACGCCATTTTCGCTGCTTTTACAGCGTGGCTATACCTGAATTTTCGCTACTCGTGGGAGTGTAGAGCGAAAACTACACTCCTGGAAATGGAAAAAAGAACACATTGACACCGGTGTGTCAGACCCACCATACTTGCTCCGGACACTGCGAGAGGGCTGTACAAGCAATGATCACACGCACGGCACAGCGGACACACCAGGAACCGCGGTGTTGGCCGTCGAATGGCGCTAGCTGCGCAGCATTTGTGCACCGCCGCCGTCAGTGTCAGCCAGTTTGCCGTGGCATACGGAGCTCCATCGCAGTCTTTAACACTGGTAGAATGCCGCGACAGCGTGGACGTGAACCGTATGTGCAGTTGACGGACTTTGAGCGAGGGCGTATAGTGGGCGTGCGGGAGGCCGGGTGGACGTACCGCCGAATTGCTCAACACGTGGGGCGTGAGGTCTCCACGTACATCGATGTTGTCAGCAGTGGTCGGCGGAAGGTGCACGTGCCCGTCGACCTGGGACCGGACCGCAGCGACGCACGGATGCACGCCAAGACCGTAGGATCCTACGCAGTGCCGTAGGGGACCGCACCGCCACTTCCCAGCAAATTAGGGACACTGTTGCTCCTGGGGTATCGGCGAGGACCATTCGCAACCGTCTCCATGAAGCTGGGCTACGGTCCCGCACACCGTTAGGCCGTCTTCCGCTCACGCCCCAACATCGTGCAGCCCGCCTCCAGTGGTGTCGCGACAGGCGTGAATGGAGGGACGAATGGAGACGTGTCGTCTCCAGCAATGAGAGTCGCTTCTGCCTTGGTGCCAATGATGGTCGTATGCGTGTTTGGCGCCGTGCAGGTGAGCGCCACAATCAGGACTACATACGACCGAGGCACACAGGGCCAACACCCGGCATCATGGTGTGGGGAGCGATCTCCTACACTGGCCGTACACCACTGGTGATCGTCGAGGGGACACTGAATAGTGCACGGTACATCCAAACCGTCATCGAACCCATCGTTCTACCATTCCTAGACCGGCAAGGGAACTTGCTGTTCCAACAGGACAATGCACGTCCGCATGTATCCCGTGCCACCCAACGTGCTCTAGAAGGTGTAAGTCTACTACCCTGGCCAGCAAGATCTCCGGATCTGTCCCCCGTTGAGCATGTTTGGGACTGGATGAAGCGTCGTCTCACGCGGTCTGCACGTCCAGCACGAACGCTTGTCCAACTGAGGCGCCAGGTGGAAATGGCATGGCAAGCCGTTCCACAGGACTACATCCAGCATCTCTACGATCGTCTCCATGGGAGAATAGCAGCCTGCATTGCTGCGAAAGGTGGATATACACTGTACTAGTGCCGACATTGTGCATGCTCTGTTGCCTGTGTCTATGTGCCTGTGGTTCTGTCAGTGTGATCATGTAATGTATCTGACCCCAGGAATGTGTCAATAAAGTTTCCCCTTCCTGGGACAATGAATTCACGGTGTTCTTATTTCAATTTCCAGGAGTGTATTTACCTTACGGGCACCCAACTCTATGGGAATGTTGTTCAGACAGTGCGCTCCATGATATGCATTGTTAGTAGTTTTAGTGTCATGTCGTGCCGTTAGGTAGGGGTATTTAGGGTTGGAACACGATCAGCAGTGTGCATGACAGTTGCAGACAGTCAACATCGGTGTGGACACGCTGGGCAGGGCGTATTCGTAAAGCTGTGCTGCTGTTCTGCACGGGTGCCAACGCAGCGCTCGTGATGCCACTCGCTTACCCCGCAACGTATCTGGAGAAAACCGAATCATTGGCCATGAAGATCACAAGATTTGAACCTGTCTCATTTCTAGCCGTGTGTTTACATGAAGAACAGAGTTTACCAACAGGGCACGAAAACGTGTTGGAGCTCGAAGATGAGCGTAGCGAGGGAGGTAGCCAACGTCCCGTCTTAGATGTCTCTGGCAGTAGTAGAGCAATGCCTAGTGCGGTTCCAGGCTGTCCTTTATGCAGATGGTTGTCACATTGAGCAACGTTTGTAACCCAGAATGTAAACATGGAACACAGTTAACAAATGTACCCCCTCATGTGCAAATTAAAATGTGTTTCTTTCAGTAGTTTATTCTGATGTGTTGGCAGAAGAGCCAACACCGTATAGCTAGAGCAGGCCGAAATGCACGCGTTAATCTCACGCAGACTGGCGTGAGGTCTGGAACAGTAAAGTAGTCGAGTCTAGTAAGAAAAGAACGTAGTTGCTGGAATACTTAACTTTAATCCATAATTGGTGTACATCGCTCTTGTTGATACTTTATATAATCTCAATATACACTGGTAATGGCGCTTGCTAGGTCGTAGCAATTGACGTAGCTGAAGGCTATGCTAACTATCGTCTCGGCAAATGAGAGCGTATATGTCAGCGTAGCTTCGCTAGCAAAGTCGGCTGTACAACTGGGGCGAGTGCTAGGACGTGTCTCTAGACCTGCCGTGTGGCGGCGCTCGGTCTGCAATCACTGACAGTGCCGACACGCGGGTCCGACGTATACTAACGGACCGCGGCCGATTTAAAGGCTACCACCTAGCAAGTGTGGTGTCTGGCGGTGACACCACATATTCGTTGTTTCTCTTCTGCTTCTGCGTGTCCGTACAAACGTTTCCATAAGTTTCACTGTCCTACTATTACTCTTTCTCACGAGGGCCCTCAGAGGTAGCGGAAGTTTATTTATAACCACCCTGTATATTAAAGTAACTCGACAGTTATCATCGCTAGGTGTTGTGTGCCAAGGAAGAGGTACACAACACATACCATGAGAGAACCTCCACCCCCCTCCCCTTCTCCCCCCACACACAGGCAGAACCACACTCGCCTGCCCTATTCCACTTGTGTGCAGCAGCCTGCCAATAGCGCTCACAAAAGCGGACCTCTTTCTGCTTCCGCACCACTTCCTAGTGTATGTCCGCCGACAGTCCCCATTTGACAGTGCTGCCTACGGCGTCTGTCTAGACTTCAGCGCTTCTGCCTTGTACTGCTGGGGATGGAAATCCTTCCATCGACAGGTACCAAAATATGACACGCCACAGGCACTCAGCAGTTTGACAGTCTACTTTCGATAACGCTCTGTCGGCAGAGCACTTGCGCCGCGGAAGGCAGAGGTCCCGAGTTCGAGTCTCGGTCTGGTACTCACGTTTAATCTTCCACAAAGTTTCATATCAGCGCATATTCCAC
Source organism: Schistocerca cancellata (assembly GCF_023864275.1). NCBI lineage: Eukaryota > Metazoa > Arthropoda > Insecta > Orthoptera > Acrididae > Schistocerca > Schistocerca cancellata. The sequence goes on along the minus strand of NC_064632.1, from coordinate 591,542,011 downwards.
TGCAGAGTGAAAATTTCCTTCTAGAATCACCCCTGAGGCTGTGACTAAGCATTATCTCGGCAATATCCTCTCTTCTTGGAGTGCTAGTCCTGGAACTTTCGCAGGAGAGCTTCTGTGATAGTTTGGACGCTAGGAGATGAGGTACTGACGGAGTAAAACTGTGAGGACTGGTAGCTCAGTCTGTAGAGCACTTGCCCACGAAAGACAAAGGTCTCAGGTTCGAATATCGGTTCGGCATATAGTTTTAACCTTCCAGGAAGTTTCAGTGTGGTTCAACACCTGCAAATCGCTCAGTACGGTACCCCGAAGACTACCTTCCGACTCAGCAGCCACTGTTTACGGAGTAATTGGACTATCAAGAGTGTCTGCAACATTACTATCAATTATGCATCACCAAAGGTGTTTATATATCATTGAATGACTTAGAACGTCAAGTGACTTGCCACAAATTGTACCAAAGTTAGGTACCATTGTTTTGGCTTAGAACGTCAAGTGACTTGCCACAAATTGTACCAAATTTAGGTACCATTTCGTAACATACTTTTAATACATCTCTTTTGTTATTTCTTACCGTGCTGCCACGTTTCTGTATTGAGCCGCCGTATCAAAAAAGTGTTAATTAGCAACCGTCCAGTGGCTACCTCAATGAACTACAGCAGTTTTCTATCACTGTGGATGTTTGCGCTGAATTAACAGTAGCATTCAATTACTAACAACACAAGGCTTGCATACCCTTCAAAAGATTCGAGGTGGTCGTTGGGAATCAAACCTGGTATCTTGGCGTTACTAGCCAAAACCGCTAGACCACGCGGTCAGTTTGCTTATCTTGCTGTAACAGCGGTCTTCACTAGAGTGACGTTAGAAGACTTCAGAGGCAGTTTATGACGCCGGAAAGCGTCAGATGACACTGGAGGAGATATGCTTTGACGGGAGAACGAACTGAAAACATAAAAAATCCATTCAGCATAGTCTCTTACAAAGAGGCAGAATTAAAACTCTCGACCGAAACAACAGACCACAAATCAACAAACATCGCTTTGGAAAGTAGCGTCATCACTGGGGAAGGTAGTTTTATTGATACTGCCAGCGAAGTATCGTAAGTAACAAAGGTGGGATATACAGTATTTCGTGTTTGTCTTCCTATTCTAAAGGGGCACTGCTATCATATCCAGGTAACCAGTTCGCTTTGTCAGGTAATAGAATACTACAAATGTGAAATTAATTAGCGTCTTTGTCTTTCCTTCCGTCGATTGGGCTTAACGTGTATTCGTTTTTCGTCTTTGTGTTTTACAGTTCTGACACGGGCGCGTACGATCTTAGTTGTTTTTGCGCCTTAAAAAAATGAAATTAAAGAAAAGAAAAAAGAAAAACAGCATCTTTATTTACAGTGCAGATTATGGCTTAAAAGTAATTTTGAACTTTATAAAATTAATAAACTGGAACTGCTGCGCTGATTTGTTCTTCGGGCGTGCTATTCACAGCATTTGGATCAGCTCGATATTTTAGGAGTTGGAATACAGAACCTGACACACTTTTCTGCAGATGATCCATTTTTAGAAAAATACTATAGTATGAAGTATGGCCATTATGGCGAAAGGGCTAACCAAAACTCAAGAAAGAGGCCACAAGTCCCAAATTAATAAAAGTATTTGGATTGAATTCTTCCAACTAAACAAACTTATTGTGGCAGATCGCATTAACAAGATATGATTTCCGGGGGCAGCTTTCTGAGCCCTAACGAGTATGGTGAAGTTTTCCTTGCACTACTGGTACGATTAGGTCATCAGGACCCATTTTCTTTATTTCAGAATCAGGACAATAAAATAAAACACAGTGCTATAATAGTCTTAATCTCAATAGGTAGTAAAACTTCAAGGTGAACACGCTTAAAAAATTGATTTAAGGCTACAATGAATTGCAAAGATGTTAAATAAAGATTTTAATACAACAGAGTTACCACTTACAAAATATCGGTGTGTTTTGCCAGCACAAAATTGTTGGCGTTCAGAAATTATTAATGGTTTATAACAATACTAATTTCAACAGTAAAATAATGTAAAGCTTAAATACGCCTAACTCTCAGTCAGAGCCATGGTTGCTTCTAAAATGCAGATCACGTTCTGAGTCATAGCTGCAGCTGAAATCACTCTCTCCTTCATCAGGGAATGACTGAACCCATTCATCGAGTTAAGGTTTACTTATTTCATTTCGTTACGAGAAGATAACGCTATTGCAATGTGTGTTAGCAGAAAACACTTCGTTAGAGAAAAATCTCATATTCTGAATGGTGGGTCTGTGCCCAATTCAGAGAAAAAAGATTTAAATGATTTACAGTAAGAAATATGTCTGTTGTATTCTGTTGTATAGGCGATGACTCTGATCAACGACTCACAGCTCACTGAAAGCTACTGACAAGGGAACATCCCCATTGCACCCCCCTCAGATTTAGTTATAAGTTGGCACAGTGGATAGGCCTTGAAAAACTGAACACAGATCGATGGAGAAAACAGGAAGAAGTTGTGTGGAACTATGAAAAAATAAGCAAAATATACAAACTGGGTCGTCCATGCGTAAGATAGGCAATATTAAGGGCAATGTGAGGCGAGGAGCTCTGTGGTCCCGTGGTTAGTGTGAACAGCTGCGGAACGAGAGGTCCTTGGTTCAAATCTTCCCTCACCCGAAAATTTTAACTTTTTATTTCAGTTTATGTGAAAAACTCTTATGTTTTTATCACTTTTTTTGGAGTGATTATTACATCCACAAGAAAACCTAAATCGGGCAAGGTAGAAGAAACTTTTCACCCATTCGCCAAGTGTACTAGTTAGGTGGGTCAACAACATATTCCTGTCATGTGACGCACATGCTGTCACCAATGTCGTATACAAAATATCAGACGTGTTTTCCTGTGGAGGAATCGGTTGACCTATGACCTTGCGATCAAATGTTTTCGGTTCCCATTGGAGAAGCACGTCCTTTCGTCAACTAATCACACAGTTTTGCGGTGCGGTCGCAAAACACAGAAACTTATTACAGTGAACAGAGACGTCAATGAACGAACGGACAGATCATAACTTTGCGAAAATAAAGAAAGCAAAATTTTCAGTGGAGGGCAGATTTGAACCAACAACCTCTCATTCCGCAGCTGTTCACGCTAACCACGGGACCACAGAGCTCCTCACCTCACATTGCCCTTAATATTGCCTATCTTACGCATGGACGACCCAGTTTGTATATTTTGCTTATTTTTTCATAGTTCCACACAACTTCTTCCTGTTTTCGCGATTGATCTGTGTTCAGTTTTTCAAGGCCTATCCATTGTGCCAACTTATAACTAAATCTGAGGGGGGGGGGGGGGGGTGATGGCGATGTTCCCTTGTGAGCACTCTAGTGCTATGGCGGTTGGTGGTACGAACTTTCAGACAAAAAACAAAAAAAAAAGCTTCCCTGGGGCCACATGACCCCACAATATCAGTTACGTGTTAATACTTTAAGTTTGAAAGTCAGTTATCTGAAAACGCACAAAACAAAACAAAAGAAATTACAACTCTAAGTGCCGATCTGACTGGACAGGGACACGACTCAGTTATCAAGGGGAAGGAGGCAGGAATGAATCAGATCACAATTTTTCCTAGTCATTTGTGTATCTTGATAACGGCGGCAGGCGCTGAGTGGGTACGGCGCGTCGCCTCGGAGCTGGTCTGTGCTGTGGCGACTGGGCGAGCCTCCCCTGCCGGCCGTGTGGCGGGGGAGGGCCCTGGCCGCCGTGTGTTGCCGCGACCGAAGCAGAGCTGTCGCGGCGATGGACGGCGGAGCCCCGAGTCCCCTTATACTTCCGCGCTGCCTCACCGACTCCCTTCTTCACTCCTCATTCATCTCTCAGCTCAACGAATCCTCAAACATTTTCCTCCTCTCGACGTTCTCATTGGCGGACTAAATCTTCAGCGCCGCCCAGTGACTGTTCGCCGTTTCATGCCCACGCCTCCCAGTACAAGGTGAAAATTCTCTGTCTCACGTGGACTGGTGTGCGACTCGGAAACTGGCATCTTTCTCACGATTTCCCTGTCAAGGCTGTTCGCAGCGTCGGTCTACATGTACATGTACATCTACATCTACATGCATACTCTGCAAATCACATTCAAGTGCCTGGCAGAGGGTTCATCGAACCACCTTCTCAATTCTCTATTATTCCAATCTCGGATAGCGCGCGGAAAGAATGAACACCTATTATCTTTCCGTACGAGCTCTGATTTCTCATATTTTATCGTGGTGATCGTTCCTCCCTATGTAAGTCGGTGTCAACAAAATATTTTCCCATTCGGAGGAGAAAGTTGGTGATTGGAATTTCGTGAGAAGATTCCGTCGCAACGAAAATCGCGTTTCTTTTAATGATTTCCAGCCCAAATCCTGTATCATTTCTGTGACACTCTCTCCCATATTTCGTGATAATACACTACTGGCCATTAAAATTGCTACACCACGAACATGACGTGCTACAGACGCGAAATTTAAACGACAAGAAGAAGATGCTGTGATGTGCAAATGATTACCTTTTCAGAGCATTCACACAAGGTTGGCGCCGGTGGCGACACCTACAACGTGATGACATGAGGAAAGTTTCCAACCGATTTCTCATACACAAACAGCAGTTGACCGACGTTGCCTGGTGAAACGTTCTTCTGATGCCTCGTGTAAGGAGGAGAGATGCGTACCATCACGTTTCCGACTTTGATTAAGGTCGGATGGTAGTCTATAGCGATTGCGGTTTATCGTATCGCAACATTGCTGCTCGCGTTGGTCGAGATCCAATGACTGTTAGCAGAATATGGAATCGGTGGATGCAGGATGGTAATACGGAACGCCGTGCTGGATCTCAACGGCCTCGTATCACTAGCAGTCGAGATGACAGGCATCTTATCCGCACAGCTGTAACGGATCGTACAGCCACGTCTCGGATCCCTGAGTCAACAGACGGGGCGTTTGCAAGACATCAACGATCTGCACGAACAGTTCGACGACGTTTGCAGCAGCATGGACTATCAGCTCGGAGACCATGGCTACGGTTACCCTTGACGCTGCAACACAGACAGGAGCACCTGCGATGGTGTACTCAACGACGAACCTCGGTGCACGAATGGCCATACTTCATTTTTTCGGATGAATCCAGGTTCTGTTTACACCATCATGATGGTCGCATCCGTGTTTGGCGACATCGCGGTGAACGCACATTGCAAGCGAGTATTCGTCATCGTCATACTGGCGTATAACCCGGCGTGATGGTATGGGGTGCCATTGGTTACACGTCTCGGTCACCTCTTGTTCGCATTGACGGCATTTTGAACAGTGGAAGTTACATTTCAGATGTGTTACGACCCGTGGCTCTACCCTTCATTCGATTCCTGCGAAACCCTACATTTCAGCGGGATAATGCACGACCGCATGTTGCAGGTCCTGTACGGGTCTTTCTGGATACAGAAAATGTTCGACTGCTGCCCTGGTCAGCACATTCTCCAGATCTCGCACCAATTGAAAACGCGTGGTCAATGGTGGCCGAGCAACTGGCTCGTTACAATATGCCAGTCACTACTCTTTATGAACTGTGGTATCGTGTTGAAGCTGCATGGGCAGATGTACCAAGCGCTGTTTGACTCAATGCCCAGGCGTATCTAGGCCGTTATTACGGCCAGAGGTGGTTGTTCTGGGTACTGATTTTTCAGGATCTATGCACCCAAATTGCGTGAAAATGTAATCACATGTCAGTTCTAGTATAATATATTTGTCCAATGAATACCCGTTTATCATATGCATTTCTTCTTGGTGTAGCAATTTTAATGATTAGTAGTGTACAAAACGTGCTGCCTTTCTTTGAACTTTTTTGATGAACTCCGTCAGTCCTATCTGGTAAGGATCCCACACCGCGTAGCAGTATTCTAAAAGAGGACGGACAAGCGTAGTGTAGGCAGTCTCATTAGTAGGTCTGTTAAATTTTCTAAGTGTCGCTCTTTGTTTGGATGTTTCTCTGCATTCCTAATCTGTTGTGAAGTGAGACTTGAACAGGCTCATGTTTGTGCTTTGTCTCAGTATGTGCTGGCGTTCATGACTTATAAGGAGAGTCCTTACCGTCCACATAACATTTTTTTATGGGACTGAATTCTTTCGCAGGCCTTTAGTTTCACACGCCTCCCTGCCTGTGCGAATTGTCGGCGCTTTGTGCATGCTGCTTCACATTTCCTATGAGCTGCTGCTATTCTCCACACGTTCTCGCCTTTTCAGGCAGATAAAAACGGCCCCTCTTAGCTAGGAGAATTCACACGCCTTCAAATGTGCATTCTTGACGCTTTGGTGTCTATGCTCTGCCCCAGTGGCTGCAGTTTTCGCCACGCTTCTCATTGTTCGCCAGCCTTTCGCAGGGTGTCCATTCTTAAGCGAGGCGAGGGCATGTGTCCGGCTGCCCCCTGTGTGTCTACACAATGACTCCAATGTCCGTGTCTCGGGCGCTCGCCACATGGGGTCTGGCTTTCTTCTGGGACGCTGGTGCTGCGATTCGTCGAACGAGTCACAATTCATTCATCGTGTTTACTAAGTTCAAATGGTTCAAATGGCTCTGAGCACTATGGGACTTAACATCTGTGGTCATCAGTCCCCTAGAACTTAGAACTACTTAAACCTGACTAACCTAAGAACATCACACACATCCATGCCCGAGGCAGGATTCGAACCTGCGACCGTAGCAGTCACGCGGTTCCGGACTGAGAGCCTAGAACCGCACGGCCACCGCGGCCGGCTGTTTGCTAAGTAATTTTAACTTCCTATTATGGTGGGGTCTTTTCCTAAATGGTTCTTCTTGCTCGAAATATTTCCCAAAGACTTAAAACTTTTTAAACTGATATTGAAAAGCTAAAAACCCGCCTCGATATCGAAAAAAGCACCTAGTGTTAAGTGTTAACCCAGGTTTTGGCGTAGATAACTACACCTTCTTCAGAACAACAATAAAACCCACAAGTGCCTAAAAAGACCTTTATCAATGATTAAAAGAACACCATAGCTATACATTTATAAACGAATAAGAAAAGGTATGATTTTGATGGCGGGTCATGGCCCATAGAACATAGGCCAGTGTGAGGTGGAGCGTACACCATTAAGTTAAGTAGTGGTTTTGACTTTGTACATATGCACTGTTTGTGTTTGCTTTTCTTATTCGTTTATAAATGTATTGCTATGGTGTTCTTTTAATCATTGAGAAAGGTCTTTTTAGGCACTTGTGGGTTTTATTATTGTTGTGAAGAAACCTGGGTTAACACTTTACACTAGGTGCTTTTTTCGCAATCGAGGCGGGTTTTTAGTTTTTTAATATATTAACCAACGATTGCTGACGCGCTGCGATGTTGAAGGTTTTTAAACTGACTTTGGACATCACTTGATTATCATGAAGTTTGTGGAGATAGCGTAATGTTCACTTTTGATAGGTGATGTCTGCCTGTTGATTCAGCAATTTTGGAGTTCAAACAGTAAAACAAAGACAAACAATTACGTCAAACTGAGAAAGCAAGCGGATTCTAAGTGAATGAAGTGAATATGAAACGTTGCCAAGGCTGACAACGTGTGGAAGATAGTTTATGCACTCACTCTCCTACTCACTCACACACTGAACATTAAATCGGTACTCGCTGGTCCATCTGAGCTTGTTAGTGCTCGCTCGTTCAGTTATCGACCATTTCCTTATCCACCATATAATTTGTTTGTCGGCTACTGTGGGACTCAGCACCGACACGAACAAGGGAGGAGAGAAGTTGCGATGGCCGGTGGCAGGAATCCAAAATGATCTGTACATAACAGTTTAAGGTTAACTGAACTCTTGATTCCCAAAAACAAAAGCTTCTTGTTTCCTGTGCCTCCTACACGCAAGTACCTTTCACTATTATTATTCGCAGAACACAGGCTAAGTGAAGTCTTGCTGTTACTCAGTAGCCGGCTGCGGTGGCGAGCAGTTCTAGGCGCTTCAGTCCGCAACTGCGCGACTGCAACGGTCGCAGGTTCGAATCCTGCTTCGGGCACGGATGTGCGTGACGTCCTTAGGTTAGTTAGGTTTAAGTAGTTCTAAGTTCTAGGCGACTGATGACCTCAGATGTTAAGTCCCATAGCGCTCAGAGCCATTTCAACCATTTTGTTACTCAATACTCTCGATCTCCAAGTCTGCAGGCGAACTGGGCCCGACCAGCAATGGGCGTCGGGAACGCCAGCGTCGACAGGGGGCGCTGAACCTCTTCGTGGAGTACTGGCGCTGTCAGCTCTTCCCACTGGCGTGTGGGCCAACGCCTTCTTGATGACATATCGCGGCGCTGTGCTGGTCAGTCTGCAGTCGATGCTTTAGGACTAAACATACCTCTCCCCCCCCGCCCCTTTCGAATTTCGCGCCTTTGCCGTGTAAGGAGTCATTTTACGACGACGGGGAAGGGGGAAGGCGGAAGCAGGAAGCTGGTTGGTCTGATGGCGAAGAACGGAAAGAGCGGCTATAAGGACGGCGGCAGATCCGCGGCCGAAGTCGGCACGAGGGCAGGCAAGTCTGGCTGCTGCAACGGCGGAGGCGATGGACGCAGCTCCACCGGTTCTGCAGGTGGCGCCGAAGAGGCGCCCCGGGGTGACCGCGCCGGCCGCAAGATCCCGGGTGGATGTGACTCTGGGTGCAGAAAATCTGCGGAAGAATCTCGCAATCGACAAGCACGAATCTAGTTCTGATGGCCGTGCAACAGCGCAGCAGCGCGGCAGTACCTTCAATTAAGTAAGAGGGCAGTTCAATAAGTAATGCAACACATTTTTTTTCTCGGCCAATTTTGGTTGAAAAAACCGGAAATTTCTTGTGGAATATTTTCAAACATTCCCGTCTTGTCTCGTATAGTTTCATTGACTTCCGACAGGTGGCAGCGCTGTACGGAGCTGTTAAAATGGCGTCTGTAACGGATGTGCGTTGCAAACAACGGGCAGTGATCGAGTTTCTTTTGGCGGAAAACCAGGGCATCTCAGATATTCATAGGCGCTTGCAGAATGTCTACGGTGATCTGGCAGTGGACAAAAGCACGGTGAGTCGTTGGGCAAAGCGTGTGTCATCATCGCCGCAAGGTCAAGCGAGACTGTCTGATCTCCCGCGTGCGGGCCGGCCGTGCACAGCTGTGACTCCTGCAATGGCGGAGCGTGCGAACACACTCGTTCGAGATGATCGACGGATCACCATCAAACAACTCAGTGCTCAACTTGACATCTCTGTTGGTAGTGCTGTCACAATTGTTCACCAGTTGGGATATTCAAAGGTTTGTTCCCGCTGGGTCCCTCGTTGTCTAACCGAACACCATAAAGAGCAAAGGAGAACCATCTGTGCGGAATTGCTTGCTCGTCATGTGGCTGAGGGTGACAATTTCTTGTCAAAGATTGTTACAGGCGATGAAACATGGGTTCATCACTTCGAACCTGAAACAAAACGGCACTCAATGGAGTGGCGCCACACCCACTCCCCTACCAAGAAAAAGTTTAAAGCCATACCCTCAGCCGGTAAAGTCATGGTAACAGTCTTCTGGGACGCCGAAGGGGTTATTCTGTTCGATGGCCTTCCCCATGGTCAAACGATCAACTCTGAAGTGTATTGTGCTACTCTTCAGAAATTGAAGAAACGACTTCAGCGTGTTCGTAGGCACAAAAATCTGAACGAACTTCTCCTTCTTCATGACAACGCAAGACCTCACACAAATCTTCGCATCCGAGAGGAGCTCACAAAACTTCAGTGGACTCTTCTTCCTCATGCACCCTACAGCCCCGATCTCGCACCGTCGGATTTCCATATGTTTGGCCCAATGAAGGACGCAATCCGTGGGAGGCACTACGCGGATGATGAAGAAGTTATTCATGCAGTACGACGTTGGCTCCGACATCGACCAGTGGAATGGTACCGTGCAGGCATACAGGCCCTCATTTCAAGGTGGCGTAAGACCGTAGCATTGAATGGAGATTACGTTGAAAACTAGTGTTGTGTAGCTAAAAGATTGGGGAATAACCTGGTGTATTTCAATGCTGAATAAAACAACCCCTGTTTCAGAAAGAAAAGTGTTGCATTACTTATTGAACTGCCCTCGTACAAGCAAACGCCCATGTTTCGAAAAATCGTTCCTGTCTCCCAGCGCCTGGTGCGACCAAAAATTCTGAAAAGAACAGACGCATTACCCGCAAAGCCATACAGGCGGAGCGTGGGAGTAGAGATGGGTAGTTCGCGAACGAACTGGTGCAAAGCAACGGTTCACCAAGATGAACGAAAGGACCGAGGAACGAATTCCAAGGAACGATCGGTTCATAGTTTACTTCGGTCGCGACGGTCTACTTATAGTTCCCGGGAACGAGGAATGATCTGTTCGTAGTTCACTTCGGTCGCGGCGTTTTACTTATAGTTCCCGGGAACGAGGAACGATCGGTTCATTGTTCACTAGTTCAAGTCGCTCGCGGCGGTCATTTCGGCAGTTCTCGCTACAGCCTCGGTCGCGAGCTCGTCTCAGTCTCGGCCTCCCTCGGCCGCACTCGGCGTCCTTCCCATGACCACCTGTCTCAATCCCACTGCCGACTGCCCCTAGTTAGTTCAGTATCCAGTTGTTCGTTTCGTTAGCTGCGCTCGCCCATCTTACATGTGTTCCAAACTGTTCTTGTTATTCAACTGTTCTGGCTATTCAGCGTCCACAACCGGTAATCAAAAAGTATTTCATAGTTACGTAAATTACGTAAAAATTACGTTGTATCTAATAGGTACGTCTTTTCAGGTAACAAAAGGGCATATCAGCTCACTTCATTATATCGATGAACAGCAGAGGACATACTTATAACAAGGCAAGTTTTTTTGTTATTCATATATTTTTTGGTTTCATCGACCTGATTTAGCAACTAACTTTCAATAATTTGCTTAATTTTTAGTGTAAGAAAATGCATATAAAACGATTTTCGTGTATCTTTCATATACAAAACATTACAATTAGGAAGACTCTAATTATTTTTGAGTGTGGTTGTTTCCAATTTGCATTACCTGCTAGTTTGGTTTCTTTGAAAAAAAAATAGTTGGTTGTGGGTCATTTTGGCTCAGTAGGAAAAGCGGTGCCTCTCCATTTGAAAAGACATACATTGCCATAGAATCGTATTTACTTATTATCTCAAAAACATTTGTTCAGAAGGAGCTTTCAAACCAAAAACTTTACTACTGCGAACTTAATTGTTATTATTATTGCTGTATTAACTTTAATAATGCAACATAAAAACCTAATTTTTACTAAGCGCGTGACGCAAGTATGATGCACTCCGTCTATAGGCCACAAGTGGCCCATCGGGACCAACCGACCGCCGTGTCATCCTGAGCTGATGATGCGGATAGGAGGGGCGTATGGTCAGCACACCGCCAAGTATGATGAGAAAACCACATTTTATTTTATGCTTCCATAAAGTCTCTACTTCGACTACGAACTCAGAGACAACGTGAAGTATATATAGGGTGTAAACGATTATTGTTTACAACGTAGCATAGCTATGTAGTGGAAGTCGAAATGAAGAATTTTATACAAGGCACTTGTGGTCTATTAAGTTGGGAAACAGCCACCAACATGTTTACAACACTACATAAGCTATAGCCCATGCGCGTCGCGTGAGATTTTCATGTTCTCTTCTCCAGTTCTCTACACATCGTCATCGATTGTTTCGCAATTGTTGCTGGCATTAGCTTGTTATTTCGTGACTGCCTAATTATTGCATGTTTGTCTGTTTGTTGTATCTGCTCGTAACGGGCAACACATCGTCCGTAATTGGCGAGCAGCCTGTACTCGGGGCCGGTTTTCCTTGCGCCACCCTATATTATTCCCCTGCGATCAGCCACACAACGCTACAGTTGGCTAAACGAGAGGTTCTGCAGAATTACTTCTAAGTGTTGTAGTGTCCCTTTTGCAATATTCACCATTATCGAGGTGAAAAATAAATAAAAATGACTGTATGTCACTCAAAATGAATTGCAAACATTGATTTATCATTGATTTAACTGTAAAAATATACAATATATATGGTTTAGGAGCATGTCTGTTTCAAGTAGAAGAAACCAATGGGAACAGTGAAATAAGAGTTATAGCTTTTGCCAGCCCAGTGCTTACTCAATGTGAAAGAGCATATTCGGTGACCGAAATGGAAGCACTCAGTGTTGTATGGGCTCTGCAAAAATTTCATTATTATGTTTATGGCAAGTCAATTAAATTGTTCTGTGATCACCAAGCCCTAAGCTTCCTATTAACCTGCAAACTATTACATGCCAGACTAGCCCGTTGGGCATTAGTACTGCAGGAATACAATTTAAAAATTATGTACATAAAAGGGAAAGATAATGTCATTGCGGACGCTTTATCCCGTCTACCAGTAGGCATGTCACAGCTAGATGAAATGATCGAGCGAGCGTCAGAATATAGAGTTTTATTAATGACGTCGCAACCATACCGTCGTGAATATTTGCACCTGTGCAAGAATGTAGGACAGCTGCAAGACGAAGATCATACCTGGTTGAAAGTTGAACGATCACTAATATTAGAGCAAACTAACAGCGAAAATTCGCGGTACAAAGTGGAGAACAACATATTGTACCACAGAAATGACACTGCCTCAGAAAACTGGTGCGTGTGTATCCCGTACAGATACATACAAAATTTTATCTGGTACACGCATTACACATGGGGACATGTAGGAATACAGAAGTGTGTAGCAATAATACAAAGATATTGTTACATCCCGAATAGGAAACGTGTGGTCCAAAAGATATTACGAACGTGTGACGTTTGTCAGAAAGCTAAAACCAACAATAGAAGCAACAAAACAGAACTGCATCCAATTATTCCGATACAGCCACTTCAAATTGTGTCAATGGACATCGCAGGACCATTACCTACGGCTCGCGGTGGAATGAAATATATATTAGCTGTTTACGATACCTTTACCAAGTATGTGAAATTGTTTCCAATGAAAACCACTACTGCCAAACAGATGATACAACGCATATCAAAAGAATTCATACCGAAAACAGGAAAACCACTAAACGTTCTAACAGACAATGCTAGATATTTCACTGGTCAACTGTGGAAGGAGTTTCTACGTGACAAAAACATAAAGCATATATTAGTTGCACATTTCCACCCGGAAGCAAGTCCCGTAGAGAGAATTTTTCGGGAACTCAACAGATTTATCCGAACATATACTCATCAGCAACATACAAAGTGGCCGGAATTGTTACCCGTCGTTGAAAATATACACAACAATCTACCTCATCCAGCTACCGGATACACGCCCAATGAGTTATTATTTAATACTGCAGAACAAAATGAATGGATCACGCCACTACCAAAATTGCCGCGCACAGATAAAAGGCAAGAGGATAAAATAAAGGACGCCATCAGCAACATGACGAGCTGCGCTAGTCAACGAAAGAGTTGATATGACAAGTCAATAAAACGGACAGTCCCATATCAGATAAACGACTTAGTTTTGATAAGAAACCATCCTAAGTCGTCACTCATAACAAAGAAGAACAAGAAATGGCAAATGCTGTATAATGGACCTTTTAAAATTATACAAATACCACACGGTTGTAGCTACCTTATAGCTGATGTGATGAGCGGGAAGATCAAAGGATTGTATCCCTATAAGGACTTAAAGAAATTTGTGGTACCTGACAATAGGACATGAATGGTTTACCGTATTTTTATGTAATATGTAGGTTTTGCACAGACTTCAATATATATTTTTGTGTAGTTGTAAGAATTTGATGTTTTGTTTGTGCTTAGTATGTAAGATGTTTTTTCTTTATGTCAAGGAATGATTTACACATCAGCCTTCAAAAATGAGTAAAAAGAAGCTAAAGGACCATCAGTCCAATGATAGTATTTGTTTAGAAACATAATCAGTAAGTGTAAGATGTTTTTCAGTGGTTATCAGAGTTAGTAACTATAAATTTTATTATGCTGTGTGATAAATGTTTATTTAAAGAATGCACTAAATATTCTAATCTGTCACATGAAAAATGAATAGAAATGGTGTATGCAAAAGACTGTGCACATACCATGTGACATCTGTGATGCTGTGCTTTGCCCGTAAAAGAGAAAGTATAAGCATCTAGCCACAATATTTGAGATTAAATAAGAGCTCTACTTTAGAGCCTGTTTTTGACAGTTGCAAACCTTTTATAGGATACGCGATTACGCTAACAGCTTATGGAGCTAGCACATGCGCAGCGGTCCTAATCCCCAAATGAATATACCCTATGACAAATTTATTAATGCTTAAATATAAAAATATTGCAAGTCAGGCCAGAATCCGTTGCATGTATGATGTAACACTTAATTGTTTGCAATAACAGAACAAAAGTGCTTTTGATCTGTGAAATTTCATTGTAACATATTGTGTAAACGAACAGACATCTGTGTCACTATGTGATATAAAAAAACCAGTAATCATGTAATACAATTGTATCAAAGTCATGCTGTAAGCAATACTAACAGGAACTATAATAGTGTGTTGGTATTTGCGGAGGAAGTGTGAACTTTGAGAACTGTATTAGTGATCAACTTGGACAGTGAACACTTATGTGCTGTACAACTGAAAAAACGCGAGGTACAATAATTAACTAAACATATCTGTGTGCAGTGATCGGAAACACAAAACTGTGATCAGTGTGTGTTCGAAACTGTGCAGACAACATTTTTAGTTTGGACGCTACCTCCAGTGCGCCAACAATTAATATGACGTCACGGACCACGCAGTAGGACGTTACTGCAATGGCAACTACGGTGGAACGCCGTCAAACAAAAATTGTGAAACATAAATATTCCATACGAAGTGATGGCAACAGGGATGTGCAGTGCTTACTTCAGCATCATATCTCCTGCATCATTCAGCACCAGTACGTGCAAACGAACACGAAAATACCAAGTAACTGAGCCTGTGCCTCGATGATGCAATAATGTTGACTAATCAATTCTTACCCACAGCCATAACATCTTACAAAATCCGTTCTATAACATATGTGCATTTGTTTCATGATTTGCACGAGTCAACATCCCCTCCCCTGCTGAAAACTTTAACGAGCGGCGCGCAAAAATGCAGACGCACCACGCAGACAAAATAACGTCGTTCCGTACTCCACATCCTGACCGCCGCCTACGGACAAGAAAGAAGACAACAGTTTCCAGCCGACGCTCCATGGCAACGGGCACGAGGCATAGCGGTAGCGACATACAGCGTCATCCACACCACACGACGAGAAATTCGCCGACAAAAATAAAAATAAAAACCTCAAAATATTACCAACACAATATAAAAAATTTGATGAACACTTTCATATAAAAACTATATGTTTGTTTGTTCTTCAGAAAATTTTATATTTGATGTAAATACTTGTAATACCAAAACATGTAGAACCAACTTATGTAAGTAACACAGAGGGTTAAATCTATCAGCGCTGCCGAGGTTTTTCTGGGGTTTCCCTGCGGCCCTCGTCCAAATGGAAGAGCTTGTTATATTGCAACTGTCCCCAGCCATGTTATGTAGAAAGACTCAAAATGACTATGTACCCATGACCTAATACACGGTAAAGTGAACTGAAAGTGACCAACGAACAAAAGAAAAGTGACACTCGTGGTCTACAAGGACCAAACATTAAGTAGTGTGTTCCTTGTAGCCCAGGGGGCCGTGTAGTGTCCCTTTTGCAATATTCACCATTATCGAGGTGAAAAATAAATAAAAATGTCTGTATGTGACTCAAAATGAATTGCAAACATTGATTTATCATTGATTTAACTGTAAAAATATACAATATATATCGATAAATGCAGAAAGACATTAATTTTAGTGTATGAGATTATAATGTGTAGGTAATTAAAAGAAGTATTATCATCTCTGTAAGAGTATAAAAATCAATGCAATGTTCATTCTTCGGTCTAGTCTGTTTTGTTCCGTTCGTTCTGGTGTTAGCTGGATTAAGGTACGCAAGCTATTGTGCTGCGCTAGCATTTGTTTCGGTCGTAGCGTAATTGCAAATATTTAATGGTGTAAACTGTGTCCTAGTAAGAATATATTAGTATAAAGTGATCTCCGTGTGTTATTTCAAGAACCTACGCCACATTTATCTTATGAAAAGAATATTTAACGAAAATTATTTAGCATGTTTCCAGCTGCTGCGGAGCGAATAACAGTAATCTCTGACTGTTAACAATTAGCCGCCATTACGCGGTACATTTAAAAATATTTTTTCACAGCACAATGTCTAATAGCCGGAGCGGAAGAAATTAAGTAAAAATATTCTGTGAGATTAATTGAAGTAATCCAGTGAAATAATTTTATTAAAACTTGTCTATTTTCTGTGATAGTAATAATTTCAGAGCTGAGTACTACTACGCTATTGCATTTACAGTAATTTGTAGGGAGCCTGGCGCTCGATAAAGCCAGATATAATACGTAATTGGCAACCTACGAAATTCATTATTTTGCTTATTATATCTCTTTTGTATTTTTTTTGAAAGCTAAAAGTAAAAACTAATTCCACTAAAAATCAGTAACAGATCACGATAAATCAAAGGACAAACGAATTTACTAGGAGAGTGTTTCCTCAAAATAAATAGTTACATTACTTTTTTTTTAAGAGATATAATAGTGTGTAAGAATTCTGTAATGAATAAAAATTCTATACTCCAGGGAGGGGGGGGGGGGGGGCAAGTGCCCCCTCTTGGTGCCCTCCATCCTTCAGTCACCTACACTACGAGTTTTCAGTTTTTCATAAGAACCATATACCAAGCACAAATGAACAGTGAACGAGTAAAAATGAACGGTTCCCAAAAAAGAACGATCAGCAGTGAACTAGTTCCCCAGGATGAACGAGTTTGCCCATCTCTACGTGGGAGGCGCCGTGCGCTGCGGCGGGTGCGGCGACTGGGGCGGCGTGCGGTGGCGCCGGCTGTGGGGCTGGCTGGCAGAGCTGCGTTGTGAGGAAGAGCGGCAGCGCTGGCTCCCCTGTCTGCGAGGCACGCAGTTTGTTCTACATCTACACCTACAACTACATTTATACTCCGCAAGCCACCGAACGCTGTGTGGCGGAGGGCACTTTACGTGCCACTGTCATTACCTCCCTTTCCTGTTCCAGTCGCGTATGGTTCGCGGGAAGAACGACTGCCGGAAAGCCTCCGTGCGCTCTCGAATCTCTCTAATTATACATTCGTGATCTCCTAGGGAGGTATAAGTAGGGGGAAGCAATATATTCGATACCTCATCCGGAAACGCACCCTCTCGAAACCTGGACAGCAAGCTACACCGAGATTCAGAGCGCCTCTCTTGCAGTCTGCCACTTGAGTTTGCTAAACATCTCCGTAACGCTATCACGCTTACCAAATAACGCTGTAACGAAACGCGCCGCTCTTCTTTGGATCTTCTCTATATCTTCCGTCAACGCGACCCGGTACGGATCCCACACTGATGAGCAATACTCAAGTATAGGTCGAACGAGTATTTTGTAAGCAACCTCCTTCGTTGATGGACTACATTTTCTAAGGACTCTCCCAATGAATCTCAACCTGGCACCCGCCTTACCAACAATTAATTTTATATGATCATTCCACTTCAAATCGTTCCGTACGCATACTCCCAGATATTTTACAGAAGTAACTGCTACCAGTGTTTGTTCCGCAATCATATAATCATACAATAAACGATCCTTCTTTCTATGTATTCGCAATACATTAAATTTGTCTATGTTGAGGGTCAGTTGCCACTCCCTGCACCAAGTGCCCATCCGCTGCAGATCTTCCTGCATTTCGCTGCAGTTTTCTAATGCTGCAACTTCTCTGTATACTGCACCATCATCCGCGAAAAGCCGCATGGAACTTCCGACACTATCTACTAGGTCATTTATATATATTGTGAAAAGCAATAGTCCCATAACACTCCCTTGTGGCACGCCAGAGGTTACTTTAACGTCTCTCCATTGAAAACAACATGCTGTATTCTGTTTGCTAAAATTTCTTCAATCCAGCCACACAGTTGTTCTGATATTCCGTAGCCTCTTACTTTGTTTATCACGTGACAGTGCGGAACTGTATCGAACGCCTTCCGGAAGTCAAGAAAAATGGCATCTACCTGGGAGCCTGTATCTAATATTTTCTGGGCCTCGTGAAAAAATAAAGCGAGTTGGTTCTCACACGATCGCTGTTTCGGAATCCATCCTCATTCATCTGTTGCCTGAACGTACGCACAAATCGTTCAGCTCCCTCGCTCAACTGATGATGAAACGGAGCACTGGTAAGGTGAGTGATACCATTGGCTGTACAAAACTGTTTACAGTCCTGACCCGTAAACCGTGGTCCGTGGTCCATAACCAACACTTTAGGTAAACCTCCTAAGCAAAATAATAGTTGGCAAACCTGCATAGTACTGTGCGACGTAGTCGACTTCATGGGCACTGCAAACCGATGTTTGCTAAAACAAGCCAACGAGTGTTACAAAAGGGATCAGCAAAGTCAATATGCACCCGTTCTCACGGCGATTGGGACTTTGGCCAAGCGGAAAACGTTTCGGGCGGAGCCGATAGAGTTTCAGCACAAGCGCGACACCGTGATGTCATCTGGCCAAGTACAGTTCCGATGCGCTAACTGTTCTATGTGTACAATTCCCCAATGTCCTAGATGAAGCAATCGCAACACATCGTTTTGCAACGCTTTAGGAACAGGCACACGCGATTGTCCGCAGTCAGTTGGCAATAGAATCACACGGTGTTGCACGGAGAGGCCATGCTGACGAGCAAAATATCGGCGGACACAAGGATCCTGAATGTTTTTCACTGGACGAGGCCAAGCAGTACAGATGTAGTGGAACGAAAGGTTCAAGTCAGGGTCTGCTTCTGTGGCCTGTGAAATTTTCCTATAGTGCAAGTGACAAGTCTGTAGAAGTTCAGTGACCTGCGCATCGATCTCACAACAAGATGCGGCAATAGCATCTAATTCAGAATCATGCGGGCTTTCAAAGAACTACGCAGTCTCTGACTCTGTGTTGAAATATTATAAGTTTTGGCTGGTTTCGTTGTCTAGGGGCTGGGACACGTAGTTGCCTCATTAAGGCCAAATAATGCTGAGTGTAGAGTATACGATAAGAATACACACATAAATCGAATGGTCGAAGGTTTCTATTATTCGGCAATTGCGAATTATAAATGTAACATATAAATTATGAATGAAAGATTGCAATTAAATGAAATCTGCAGGTACTGACTTAACGACTTTAAAAGAATCAGGTATATTCTGCAAAACACTTATTGGAGTCGATGATCCAGCAATTAAATAAAATATAAGTTGAATAACAGGGAAACAATAGATTCCTACAGGACTGTAATTGGTTATGAACAACAACACACCTCGCGAGATATTCACTTCTAAACGCACACTACGTCTTCACTTCAAAAGCCACGGAAATCTCACAAGTGCACAAGCCGGCACTACGAAATATTTCTATCTCTAATGACCACGCGCAAACTGCTCCACTCCAAGTTTTTCCGCTGGTCGGGTTGGCCGAGCGGTTCTAGGCGCTACAGTCTGGAACCGCCCGACCGCTACGGTCGCAGGTTCGAATCCTGCTTCGGGCATGGATGTATGTGATGGGACTTAACTTCTGAGGTCATCAGTCCCCTAGAACTTAGAACTAATTAAACCTAACTAACCTAAGGACATCACACGCATCCATGCCCGAGGCAGGATTCGAACCTGCGACCGTAGCGGTCACGCGGTTCCAGGCTGAAGCCTCTAGAACCGCACGGCCACACCGGCCGGCGCGTTGGGTATAAACAGGATATACTATGTCATCTTCCCGAGAACTGGCTGCGATTTCACCACATTCCGCGGGGCTGGGAGGTCCTGGATGGTCAGCAAATGTGACTGAAGAGGACGAATACCTTGGCTATTAAGAACAGAGCCTAAGTACTGAATTTCAGATTTAAAAACGGCACATTTGTCTAGGCGACACTTCAGCCTGCAAACGAAAGTACTTGAAAAATTGTGCGAAGGTTACTGGTATGTTCCTTCGGTGTTACGTCCTGAGACCACAATATCGTCCAAGTAATTTGATCAGAATGGAACTTTTGCAGTAAGCTGTTGGAATATGAGAGGCGCGGAAGCGCTACCAAAGGATAAGTGCAAAAATCTGAACAACGCTAAATGTATGCTGACCACGAACACTTTCTGAGACTCCTCATCTAGCGGAATCTGTAACTACGCATCGCACAAGACAATTTTTGAAAAATAGCACCTGCACCAAGCCTGTCCATCAATTCCCGAGGGCGACGCAACACATAAGTATATCATTGTTTGTGGATTCACAGTGAATTTAAAGTCAACGCAAACAGGAAGGCTTCCAGAAGGCTTTGGCAAGATGACTAACAGGGGAAGCCCATTGAAGAGCCTGGATGGGAGCAATAACACCATTGTGTTGCCATTCTTTGTAAGTCAACTTGTAGGTTTGTAAGTGCATGAGGAATGCGACGCGCCTGAAAAAACTTGGGTTGTGCATTGTCTTTCAGTGTAACGTGTGCCACTAAATTATTTGCTCTCCCAAGTCCTTCACAAAATAAATCAGGAAACTCCTCAGTCAGACGTCTTTTGGGTTGAAAGCAGAAACAGAAAGTACACTGTCATGAATATAAGGACCAAACAAATCAAATGAATCTAATCCAAAAATATTTTTACAGTGTCGTGAATGCAAAATTGTAAATGCCAGCCGAACGGAGTTGCCGAGCGGTTTGAGCCGCCATGTCACGAATTGCGCGGCCCCTCCCGCCGGAGGTTCGAGTCCTGTTTTAGCATAAGTTTAAGTAGCGTCTAAGTCTCGGGACCGATGACCTCAGCAGTTTGGCTCCTTAGGAACTCACACACATTTGAACATTTGTAAATCCCATTCTTCTGGTGTGAGACTGTTATGCGGCATGTGAACTACAAGTACAAAGCGCTGGAATGTCCTGAGTGTAATACGCACTAACAAGGGAACCTCCCCATCGCACCCCCCTCAGATTTAGTTATAAGTTGGCACAGTGGATAGGCCTTGAAAAACGGAACACAGATCAATCGATAAAACAGGAAGAAGTTGTGTGGAACTATGAAAAAAATAAGCAAAATATACAAACTGAGTAGTCCATGTGCAAGACATGCAACATCAAGGAAATTCTGAACTAAGGAGCGCCGTGGTCCCGTGGTTAGCGTGAGCAGCTGCGGAATGAAAGGTCCTTCGTTCAACCCTCCCTCGAGTGAAAGGTTTTAATTTTTTATTTTCAGACAATTATCAAAGTTCAGGCACTCACACATAATCAACTTCGCTCTCAAAACGTCCAGGACATGTTCACATTTGCTTGGACATATGCAGGACTTGACGGTCTACACACGGAAAAATTTGAAAACATTAAAAACATATGTTTTGACAGAGCACAGGGAAAACTGTGCGACTGTGAAACTGTTGCATTCATTTGTTGCAGTTTATGTGACAAACTCTTATGTTTTCATCAATTTTTTGGGAGTGATTATCACATCCACAAGAAAACCTAAATCGGGCGAGGTAGAAGAATCTTTTTACCCATTCGCCAAGTGTACGAGTTAGGTGGGTCGACAACATATTCCTGTCATGCGACGCACATGCCGTCACCAGTGTCGTATAGAATATAACAGACGTGTTTTCCTGTGGAGGAATCGGTTATGACCTTGTGATAAAATGTTTTCCGTTCCCATTGGAGAGGCACGTCCTTTCGTCTACTAATCGCACGGTTTTGCGGTGCGGTCGCAAAACACAAACACTAAACTTATTACAGTGAACAGAGACATCAATGAACGAACGGACGGATCATAACTTTGCTAACATAAAGAAAGTAAACTTTTCACTCGAGGGAAGACTTGAAACAAAAACCTCGCATTCCACAGCTGCTCACGCTAACCACGGGACCACGGCGCTCCTGAGCTTACATTATCTTTAATGTTGCCTATGTTGCGCATGGACTACTCAGTTTGTATATTTTGCTTATTTTTTTCATAGTTCCACACGTCTTCTTCCTGTTTTCTCGATTGACCTGTGTTCAGTTTTTCAAGGCCTATCCACTGTGCCAACTTATAACAAAATCTGAGGGGGATGCGATGGGGAGGTTCCCTTGTAAGTTGCACGCAAGATTTTGTCGACTGTGGCGAGTCCAACTGTTCATATGTGGCACGATTAAGCAATATAATTAGAAGCACCAGTGGCCGGCCGGGGTGGCCGAGCGGTTCTAGGCGCTTCAGTCTGGAACCGCGTTATCGCTACGGTCGCAGGTTCGAATCCTGCCTCGGGCATGGATGTGTGTGATGTCCTTAGGTTAGTTAGGTTTAAGTAGTTCTAAGTTGTAGGGGACTGATGACCTCAGCTGTTAAGTCCCATAGTGCTCAGAGCCATTTGAACCATTTTGAAGCACCAGTGTCTAACTGAATTCGTACACAGCGTCCAGCAATGACTAAGTTCACAAACAGTTTGTTTGACTGTTGTTGCACAGAACTTGGGCAAGGTGAAGGCACATCCTGAATTTGATCATTACTGGTACCGGTAGCTGGTTAGGAAAACGACATTCACTGAGTGAGAATGTGCTCCGCGCTTATCAGAGTGAACGCGAGCAGATTTCTTTTTCTGTTACAAGGACACAAACTGTACATTACCTGGCTTTCCGCAAACAAACCAAGTCGCATTCCGTGACGGGCAAGTTTTTCATTTAGATGTGGAATTGCAGCGGGAACGTGATTTCACAGCAGACACAAACGCTGACACTTGTTTACTGTGGACACGGAGTGGTTACTCATTTGCATGCGGTGGACAGTTGCAAGGCTGTACCTGTTTGTCACTTTACATTACACTGCAAATGAGAGCTACCTCCAAGTTTTCGACGGCACTATCACACGAGTCCTGACGTTTAAATAATTTCTAATTCTTGTTTCAAAGTAGGATCAGACAGTTTGAGAATTTGTCCACGAATCTTAGTGTCTGGCACACTGTACGTAACTGCATCACGAATCGCTGCATCACTATAGTACTGTCAACAGCCACATTGAAAGTGACACTATCATGTTAAACCCTGAGGTTCAGTGAGTCACTGTCGGTATGTCTTTTCTGGCTTTTTCCGCAATTGGAAGAACTTGTAACTAGCTGCAGCAACCTGTACCTGATCTTCGTAGTACTGAGTGAGGACGGAAACTAAATCTTGATAACTGTGGCCTACTAGTCGGGTATAACTCCTGAGCGGGGCGGTACACACCTGTGATGGCTGTTCATGAGAAATTAGAAAGTTTAACAGTGCCTTGCAGTTGATGTTTAGCACACTGAGCGTTGAACTGAGAGTAGTACTAGTTCCATTTCTCTCGTTCTTCAAATAAAAAAGGGTTCAAATGGCTCTGAGCACTATGGGACTTACAGGGTGTTTCAAAAATGACCGGTATATTTGAAACGGCAATAAAAACTAAACGAGCAGCGATAGAAATACACCGTTTGTTGCAATATGCTTGGGACAACAGTACATTTTCAGGCAGACAAACTTTCGAAATTACAGTAGTTACAATTTTCAACAACAGATGGCGCTGCGGTCTGGGAAACTCTATAGTACGATATTTTCCACATATCCACCATGCGTAGCAATAATATGGCGTAGTCTCTGAATGAAATTACCCGAAACCTTTGACAACGTGTCTGGCGGAATGGCTTCACATGCAGATGAGATGTACTGCTTCAGCTGTTCAATTGTTTCTGGATTCTGGCGGTACACCTGGTCTTTCAAGTGTCCCCACAGAAAGAAGTCACAGGGGTCCATGTCTGGCGAATAGGGAGGCCAATCCACGCCGCCTCCTGTGTGTTTCGGATAGCCCAAAGCAATCACACGATCATCGAAATATTCATTCAGGAAATTAAAGACGTCGGCCGTGCGATGTGGCCGGGCACCATCTTGCATAAACCACGAGGTGTTCGCAGTGTCGTCTAAGGCAGTTTGTACCGCCACAAATTCACGAAGAATGTCCAGATAGCGTGATGCAGTAATCGTTTCGGATCTGAAAAATGGGCCAATGTTTCCTTTGGAAGCAATGGCGGCCCAGACCAGTACTTTTTGAGGAAGCAGGGACGATGGGACTGCAACATGGGGCTTTTCGGTTCCCCATATGCGCCAGTTCTGTTTATTGACGAAGCCGTCCAGGTAAAAATAAGCTTCGTCAGTAAACCAAATGCTGCCCACATGCATATCTCCATCATCAATCCTGTGCACTATATCGTTAGCGAATGTCTCTCGTGCAGCAATGGTAGCGGCGCTGAGGGGTTGCCGCGTTTGAATTTTGTATGGATAGAGGTGTAAACTCTGGCGCATGAGACGATACGTGGACGTTGGCGTCATTTGGAGCGCAGTTGCAACACGGCGAACGGAAACCCGAGGCCGCTGTCGGATCACCTGCTGCACTAGCTGCGCGTTGCCCTCTGTGGTTGCCGTACGCGGTCGCCCTACCTTTCCAGCACGTTCATCCGTCACGTTCCCAGTCCGTTGAAATTTTTCAAACAGATCCTTTATTGTATCGCTTTTCGGTCCTTTGGTTACATTAAACCTCCGTTGAAAACTTCGTCTTGTTGCAACAACACTGTGTTCTAGGCGGTGGAATTCCAACACCAGAAAAATCCTCTGTTCTAAGGAATAAACCATGTTGTCTACAGCATACTTGCACGTTGTGAACAGCACACGCTTACAGCAGAAAGACGACGTACAGAATGGCGCACCCACAGACTGCGTTGTCTTCTATATCTTTCACATCACTTGCAGCGCCATCTGTTGTTGAAAATTGTAACTAATGTAATTTCGAAAGTTTGTCCGCCTGAAAATGTACTGTTGTCCCAAGCATATTGCAACAAACGGTGTATTTCTATCGCTGCTCGTTTAGTTTTTATTGCCGTTTCAAATATACCGGTCATTTTTGAAACACCCTGTATGAGTTGAAGGATCAGTTGAAAAGTCAATTGAAAGGTACCGAATAAAAAAGTGTTGGTATCGAGATGTAAGCTCTCGGTATCAAGAAGATTACATACTTTTTCCATGTCCCTACCTATTTCCGAGGCTTCCAGATGTCCACGTCCTCCTTGTCACACCAACACTTGACTTCGTGCAATCATACTGCATGTTTAGCCAGGCACCGTAAACAGCAGTATCCTCTCAGGCAGCCTAAATGAATTCACCACCTCACTGAATGTTTCGTTTTCATGTTTCGTATCTTTAGCACACAGTTGTATCACAACGTCCAGATCTGCACTCGTAACCACATGCCTCGTGTGTTGCTTCGCCTTCACACAGTCTTTCCTCCTTTATTCTCTCGTTTCCGACCGTTTGAAGCTCCATGCTGCCATCCCAATTCCTCTCCAGCATCGGCACCAACACCAACGCTGCTTTCGGTGCCACCACTACCACCACTATGGCTACACATTTCAGCACACCGTCTGTACCTTCATTAAATAGTGCTAAAATTTCACTTCGACTGTCAATGTTATTAGTATCCTTCAGACGGATAAATTTTGCATTTTCATGCGTAGAAAAATATTCGCCGAACCTTTTAGCTCTAGGGCTTTATCCTCTTTTCGTACAGTATTTCATTTCCTATTTTGTCGACCACATACCGTAGATTCTTCAAGCCACTCATCATATTTGAGCGACTACTTTTTAAAAAAAAATAATAGCTGACGCACGCAATGGTTACGACTGCCAACCAAAGGAATTTCAGCTCAACGTGGTACGCTACTGTTCAGCCGCTGTCACGAGGGACGTTAACAATCGCCCTCCAGCTGAATTGAACAATGAACGAAACGTAATGCTACGGACAGCGCTGTTGGTCTGCATTTCGTGCTTTCAACTTAACGTAAATTCTCTGTTTTCTTGTCACCAATACCAGCGGAAAAAACAAGCGTCCGTCGAGGTCTCTCCTTTCAGCGTCCTGTGTAGGACTGATCCTACCTGAGCCACATGTAAATCCAGCCACTGTCATGGAATAAACAATGAAGACTTTGACACCTGTAATTACAACCTTGGTAAGTTCTTTGTTATATGGGGTTTAGGACGTGGTCTAAGGCAGCATTTATTTTTTAATGTCGACATTTTTCGTGGGATCCCTACTTTGTATCTTCTTAGCAACATTCTGTAAACGAGTTTTTTTTTTTTTTTGGAAGACAAACGAGAACGTTATGTATTCAGTGACTTTTTCAAGGCCAACCAGGTGTGTAAAATTTTATGAAGCAAGGAATACAACTGTAGGTTTCAATAACAAATGAACAAACAGACTGACAGATGACTAGACACACACACACACACACACACACACACACACACACACACACACACACACACACCTTTCTGATGGACCACAGTTCGGTAGCGTTCTCGCTTCCCACGCCCGGGTTCCCGGGTTCGATTCCCGGCGGGGTCAGTGATTTTCTCTGCCTCGTGATGGCTGGGTGTTGTGTGCTGTCCTTAGGTTAGTTAGGTTTAAGTAGTTCTAAGTTCTAGAGTAGCATGGAGAGCTGCATCAAACCAGTCTCAGGACTGAAGACCACAACAACAACAAGTTCTAGGAGACTGATGACCATAGATGTTAAGTCCCATAGTGCTCAGAGCCATTTGAACCATTTGGACCACAGTTTGATAGTTTGATAAGGACTCGTGCGTATGCGGGTAGACTGCGAGTTGGATGAGGCTGGCGGCTTGAGTGGTCCGCTACAGTGACTCCCTGTGCAGTCGTTCCCTCGTTGATGAGTTTGTCATACGCAGAGTTATCGATCGACGTCTATTAATATAGCCATCGCCGTCGGTGTTCTTCTGACTATTCACATAAGGGTTAGTTGTAAAATTATTTCTTTAAAATTTTGTAGAACTCTTAAACACTTTTTTTCGTTACATTCCAGAGTGTTGTAAGAAACAGCAAACACATTTCGCGGAAGCCTTGGGTGTTCTCCGCAAAACAATATGGTTCTGCAGAACATTTTTTCAAATCGTTTCACTCATTTCAAAAATGGTTCACTTGGCTCTGAGCACTATGGGACTCAACATCTTAGGTCATAAGTCCCCTAGAACTTAGAACTACTTAAACCTAACTAACCTAAGGACATCACACACACCCGTGCCCGATGCAGGATTCGAACCTGCTACCGTAGCAGTCCCGTTTTCACTCATTTCCCAAGCTTGTTTAAGTATGGAAGTGAACAAAATACACCTACATCTACATGTACATAGACGCTCCACGAGTCACCGTTCGGTGTGTGGCAGAGGCTACCCTGTACCACTACTAGTCATTTGCTCTCCTAGACCACTCGGAAATAGAAATGGTTCAAATGTCTCTGAGCCGTCCGAAGTGGCCGAGCGGCTCTAGGCGCTTCAGTCTGGAACCGGGCGACCCCTACGGTCGCAGGTTCGAATCCTGCCTCGGGCATGGATGTGTGTGATGTCCTTAGGTTTGTTAGGTTTAAGTAGTTCTAAGTTCTAGGGGACTGATGACCTCAGATGTTAAGTCCCATAGTGCTCAGAGCCATTTGAACCTTACGCCTAATCTATGTTGCCGGCAGTAGAATCGTTCGCCAGTCACCTTCAAATGCCGGTTCTCCAAATTTTCTCAATAGTGTTTCTCGAAAAGAACGTCGCTTTCTATCCTGGGATTTCCATTTGAGTTCCCGAAGCATCTCCGTAACACTCACATGTTGTTCGAACCTACTGGTAACAAATCTAGCAGCCTGCCTCTGAATTACTTCGATGTCTTCCCTTAAGGGGCTCCGGAACGCCCTATACTTGCAATGTTAAAATAACGCTTATAAATTACATCTTTCCTCACAAAGTATTTGAGGTAGGAAGTTGAACTTTTTACAGATTATTTATTGGAATATGGGCTACAACTTAACACAGTGATTTTACAAAATTTTAGTTCAGTTATTAAAGATGATTTTTTTCAATTGTAATGAAAATTCACAACATTTTTTTGCAATTTTTTATTTATATATTCAAAAATATACAGTTTTTTGGAAAAAGGCTGTGTTAAATTATGCAGATGGTACTGTGTAACATTTACTGAAAGTTTGAAACAAATATGTTTGGAAGATCCTTAGAAAACATGTAATTAGTATGAGAAAATAAAAGTTTTGGGAATCGAGCGACAAAGATTGGATTTACTTTTTAGTGCATTCCAGGTCCATAGGATGGATTATCTTCATCCTCTGCAAACTCCTCCTCCAGCTTTCTCTTGCTCCTCCTCCTGTTTACTCTTGCTTGTATTTCTAGACTCTTTACAGCCCTGTCTGCAGCCCGTAGGCGATCCTCGTCTAAAGCAAGCATCGGTTCTACCATGTTAGAACCTATCTTCATTCCCATATTTCTAA
Organism: Schistocerca cancellata; assembly: GCF_023864275.1. Classification (NCBI taxonomy): domain Eukaryota; kingdom Metazoa; phylum Arthropoda; class Insecta; order Orthoptera; family Acrididae; genus Schistocerca; species Schistocerca cancellata. The sequence goes on along the minus strand of NC_064632.1, from coordinate 591,513,556 downwards.
ATACCTTGCACCTTAGAATGTTGCCATCGTTGAAAGTCGCAACAGCATCATACACACCAAAGTGAAGTGTTTCTATTCCAACAAATACAGTCTTGGGGATTCTCGACCATATAACACTATTTACACTTTCATTGGGGTTTTGAGTTTTTCCGTGAATACACTTTTTCAACAGTTCAGGTGCTGCTAAGTCTCTGAAAATAGGTTAGCCACAACACATACTTTATCTCACATCACTAAAATGTACCTGATGAACACGGATGTTAATAACAACACCATTTGACAGCAGTTTAACAGCGCCACAGTGGATCACGCCCATGTAGAACACATTTCAAAAAAAATTTAAAAATAGTTGTAGTCTTCGGAATTGAATAAATTATATATCTATTAAAAGGTAATAGTCTGCAGATTCAGAAAATGCAAAAAAGTAAAAATTGAACTTTTCATGATTTTGAGCCTTTCCGGAGCCCCTTAATCCAACCTGGTACGGATCCCAAACACTCCAGCAGTACTCAAGAATAGGTCGCACCACCGTCCTATATGCGATCTCCTTTACAGGCGAACCACTCTTTCCCAAAATTCTCCCAAAAAACCGAAGTCCACCATTCGCCTTCCCTACCGCAGTTCCCACACGTTCGTTCCATTCCATATCGCATTGCACCGCTACGCCCACACATTTAAACGACTCGCCTGTGTCAAGCAGGACACTACTCATACTGTATCCGAACATTACAGGTTTGTTCTTCCTACTATCCGCATCAACTTACATTTTTCCACATTTACCGCTGGCTGCCACTCATCACACCGTCTACACATTTTGTCTAAGTCGTCTTGTACCTTCCTACAGTTTCACACAAGTTCGACACCTTACCGTACACCATAGCATTACCAGCAAACAACCGCAGATTGCTGCCCAACTTGTCCACCAAATCACTTATGTATACAGAGAACAGCAGCGGTCCTGTCACACTTCCCTGGGGGCGCTCCTGACGATACTCTACCCTTTGATGAACACTCGCCGTCGAGGGCAACATACTGGGTTCTATTATTTAAGAAGTCTTCGAGCCCACTCACGTATCTGTAAACTTATTCCATATGCTCGCAATTTTATTAACAGCCTCCAATGGGGCACCTTGTCAAATGCTTTGCGGAAATCTAAAAATATGGAACCTGCCTGTTGCGCTTCACCCATTGTTCGCAGTACTTCATGTGACAAAAGGGCAAGCTGAGTTTCGCACGAGCGATGCTTTCTAAATCCACGCTGATTCGTGGACATAAGCTTCTCAGTCTCAATAAAAAATTTTATATTTGAACTGAGAATACGTTCAAGGATTCTGCAGCAAACCGATGTTAGGGATGTGAGTGTGTAACTTTGCGGGTCTGTTCATTTACCCTTCTCTATATACTAGAGTCACCTGCACTTTTTCCAGTCGCTTGGGACTTTGTGCTGGGTGAAAGATTCAGATAAATGAAAGCTAGGTGAGGGGACACTGCCGTAGAGGACCACTTCTAAAATCGAATTGGGATTTCATCCGAAACCGGTGATTTACAGGGCTATTACAAATGATTGAAGCGATTTCATAAATTCACTGTAGCTCCATTCATTGACATACGGTCACGACACACTACAGATCCGTAGAAAAACTCATAAAGTTTTGTTCCGCTGAAGCCGCACTTCAGGTTTCTGCTGTCAAAGCGCTCGAGAGCGCAGTGAGACAAAGTGGCGACAGGAGCCGAGAAAGCGTATGTCGTGCTTGAAATGCACTCACATCAGTCAGTCATAACAGTGCAACGACACTTCAGGACGAAGTTCAACAAAGATCCACCAACTCCTAACTCCATTCGGCGATGGTATGCGTAGTTTAAAGCTTCTGGATGCCTCTGTAAGGGGAAATCAACGGGTCGGCTTGCTGTGAGCGAGGAAACGGTTGAACGCGTGCGGGCAAGTTTCACGCGTAGCCCGCGGAAAATTGGCTCATGCCAGAACTGGAGACCGACAGCGCCGACTTCATCTTTCAACAGGATGGTGCTCCACCGCACTTCCATCATGATGTTCGACATTTCTTAAACAGGAGATTGGAAAACCGATGGATCGGTCGTGGTGGAGATCATGATCAGCAATTCATGTCATGGCCTCCACGCTCTCCCGACTTAACCCCATGAGATTTCTTTCTGTGGGGTTATGTGAAAGATTCAGTGTTTAAACCTCCTCCACCAAGAAACGTGCCAGAACTGCGAGCTCGCATCAACGATGCTTTCGAACTCATTGATGGGGACATGCTGCGCCGAGTGTGGGAGGAACTTGATTATCGGCTTGATGTCTGCCGGATCACTAAAGGGGCACATATCGAACATTTGTGAATGCCTAAAAAAACTTTTTGAGTTTTTGTATGTGTGTGCAAAGCATTGTGAAAATATCTCAAATAATAAAGTTATTGTAGAGCTGTGAAATCGCTTCAATCATTTGTAATAACCCTGTATTTGCTTACAAATCCTTCAGTTGTTTCTCTACGTCAGGGGTGCTTATTTCTACATCGTCCATACAGGAGTCTCTCCGATGGTCAAATGACAGTATATTTGTACGATTCTCCTATATTAACGATTTCTTGAACGTGAAATTTAAAATTTTGGTTTTAGTTTTACTGTCCCCAACTACCACACCATCCTGGCGAACAAGGGACTGAATGGAAGGCTTAGATCCGATTCCCGATTTTACATAGGGGAACAGAATTGTGTCGGGTTCTCTTCCAGATTTTTTACTTAAGTTGTGACGGTGGTAGCTGTTGTACGCTTCGTGCACAGATCTTTTCAGAGACGCTCGAATCTCTACTCACCTTTGCTCCTCGTCGAGAGGGCAACAGCCTCTGCTTCCTCAGCATCTTCCGAATTTCTTGACTCGACCATGGTGGGTCTTTTCCATCCTTTATCCACTTACTAGGTACTTAACTCTCCATACCATGATTTACAAACTGCTTAAACTTTTCCCGTACCTCCCCTATGTCCATCTTACTGGACCTAAGTGATCTCAATTCACTGTATGACTGAAATGCTAACAGTTTCTTATCTGCTCTTTCCAGCAAAAATACTCTCCTATCTTCCTTACTGATTTATTAACTTTCGTAATGATAGTTGCTATAATGACATCATGATCGGTAATCCCCGTTTCTATACTGACATTGTCGGTCTATCTGTAGCTACAAGATCTAAGATATTTCCATTGCGTGTGGGCTGCCGAGCCAGCTGCTCGAGACAGTTTTCAGAAAACGTATTCAAAAGTACTTCGCGTAACTGTCTATTGCACCCCCCTGCAATGAATCCATAGACCTGCCAGTCTATACTCTGTAGGTTTAAGTCACCTCCAACTAGCAATGCGTGATCAGGGTATTTGCACGCTACTCACCATAGATAGTCTTTGAATGACTCTAGAACTGTCACAAGCGAATCAGGTGGCCGGTAAAAACATTCGGCAGTTAACTTGGTTTCACCGATACCCATTACACGCGATCAGATAACTTCAGTGTCATACTCTATTTTGACCTCGACAGACACAATATTCTTGTCGACTGCAATTAAACTTTCCCTCCTGTGGTCTTTAATCTAAATATCTCAGAGCTTTCCACTTAGGGCTTCAGGCAGCTCTTGGTCCCAAGAATAACGCAAGAATCTTCCTGGGGGTCAGTAAATACGGGAACTTTATTACGAATACTTCGACAGTTTATTGATAAAATTACGACAGTCGAGGTGTCGTTATTCTGAAAGCCATTTGACTTCCCTTGTTGCATATCGATTGGCGAGTGTTCATCAGAGCAACTTAAACCATCGTCTGGCCTAAACAAACCTCATGTGGACTCCGCAAGTACTCTGCCACCTGAGCAGCTGCTTCCTTTGTGTAGTGCGCCCTTGACCTATCAAGGGGAGTCCTGCAAATCCCCATACCATAACGTAGGCCTAGAAATCTGCAGCCAAGACTGTCACAGAGTCGACGAATCCTCTGGTTGAGACCACCCATTCGGCTCCAAACTAGACACCGATCACCTCTGGGAACGATGCTGCAAACTGCGAGCGAAGCCAGCAGTCTTCACCACCTCCGTCGCCTGCCTATATGATCTGACGATGGTTTCAGGCGTCGTTGGTGCCGACGAGAGCCACAACTCATCTACATCTACATCTACATCTACATACATACTCCGCAATCCACCATATGGTGCGTGGCGGAGGGTACCTAGTACCACAACTAGCGTCTTCTCTCCCTGTTCCACTCCCAAACAGAACGAGGGAAAAATGACTGCCTATATGCCTCTGTACGAGCCCTAATCTCTCTTATCTTATCTTTGTGGTCTTTCCGCGAAATGGTAGTTGGCGGCAGTAAAACTTTACTGCAGTCAGTCTCAAATGCTGGTTCTCTAAATTTCCTCAGTAGTGATTCACGAAAAGAACGGCTCCTTTCCTCTAGAGTCTCCCACCCGAGTTCCTGAAGCGTGATGATCAAACCTACCAGTAACAAATCTAGCAGCCTGCCTCTGAATTGCTTCTATGTCCTCCCTCAATCCGACCTGATAGGGATCCCAAACGCTCGAGCAGTACTGAAGAATAGGTCGTATTAATCTTTTATTAGCGGTCTCCTTTACAGATGAACCACATCTTACCAAAATTCCACCAATGAACCGAAGACGACTATCCGCCTTTCCCACAACTGCCATTACATGCTTGTTCCATTTCATATCGCTCTGCAATGTTACACCCAAATATTTAATCGACGTGACTGTGTTAAGCCCTACACTACTAATGGAGTATTCAAACATTACGGGATTCTTTTTCCTATTCATCTCCATTAATTTACATTTATCTATATTTAGAGTTAGCTGCCATTCTTTACAACAATCACAAATCCTGTCCAAGTCATCTTGTATCCTCCTACAGTCACTCAACGACGACACCTTCCCGTACACCACAGCATCAGCAAACAGCCGCACATTGCTATCCACCCTATCCAAAAGATCATTTATGTAGATAGAAAACAACAGCGGACCTACCACACTTCCCTGGGGCACTCCAGATGATACCCTCACCTCCGATGAACACACTCCATGGTGGACAACGTACTGGGTTCTATTACTTAAGAAGTCTTCGAGCCACTCACATACTTGGGAACCAATCCCGTATGCCCGTACCTTAGTTAGGAGTCTGCAGTGGGGCACCGAGTCAAACGCTTTCCGGAAGTCAAGGAATATGGCATCCATCTGATACCCTTCATCCATGGTTCGCAAGATATCATGTGAAAAAAGGGCGAGTTGCGTTTCGCAGGAGCGATGCTTTCTAAAGCCGTGCTGATGCATGGACAGCAACTTCTCTGGACTCGTGGACGATTGCAACCCGCACGCTCGACAGCCGGAGGCAACGCCGCCTCCACATCTCGGTTGAGGCCTCCCGGCAGTCATACTGAGTGTAAATACGCCTTTAAATCCTATGAGGATGTGTACAGCGTTACAAGATGAAATGGCAGGCTGTGTAACATGCCATAGGTCAATCAACACCTAGTGTCCATAAAACAGATATCAGCAAGGATTACGTCACCGATGTGTATCAAACTAAACATTTTTAGGGAAGAAAACTGACTGTAAGCTGAAGTCAATGGAAAATCCAGGTTGTAATTTGAACAATATTATGGAAAGGACAGACTGATGATGATGTTTGGTTTGTGGGGCGCTCAACTGCGCGGTCATCAGCGCAGTCCAATCAAGCCACTGTTACAAATGATGATGATGATGATGGTATGATGAAGACAACACAAACACCCAGTCCCCGGGTAGAGAAAATCCCGAACCCAACCAGGAATCAAGCCAGGAACCCCATCATCCAGAGGTAGCAACGCTAGCCACTATATCATGAGCTACGGACAAAGGACAGATTGTTACTCACTGCAGAAATGACACACTGTGGACAGACATGACGAAGAGACTGTTACATATAAGCTTTCAGCCGAAGTGTTCTTCAGAAAAGAAAACGTACACACGTTTACACAAGCAAGCACACCTCACACACACGTGACCTCTATTTCTGGCCACTGCCACCAGATCCGCTGGAGATAGCGGTCATGTGTGTGTGAGGTGTTATTGCTTGTGTGAATGTGTGACTAGTAACAAATACTCAGGCTTCCAAGCCATTGCGTCAGTCTTCACGCTGCAGCACACTAACTATGAGGCTGAGTCTGTGATGCGTTAAACCCTTTCGCCAAGATGACTGCTCCTTCTGAGACTGCGACCTGTTTGGTCCGACGTGTTCGGTGGCTGTGAACTGCCGACCTCAACCTCTGAACCACTGAAGAGAAGCCTTGGAGCCTCATACTTACAGCTTGCTGATTTGCACTGGTGGTGTTCAATGCACCGTCCACCTCTCGCAGTTATCTAGAGGTGCGCTAACCACTGCTGCCCCCGACAAGTGGCTATGCTGTGGACTATCTCCGCACCACGGAGAGCCACTGAGAGGTTACCTGAGCACAAGCCCTTCGACGTCAACGAGCGTGCTCTGGGAGTTTGCAGCCCCAGACCTGGTCAGCCTCGCCTCTCTGTTGGGCTACGCCGTTCGCCACCGAAGCCTGCCATCCGCCCAAGGCCACGATTACGTCACTTCAGTCCGGAGCCGCGCGACTTCTACGGTCGCAGGTTCGAATCCTGCCTCGGGCACGGATGTGTGAGATGTCCTTAGGTTAGGTTTAAGTAGTTCTAAGTTCTAGGGGACTGATGACCTCAGATGTTAAGTCCCATAGTGCTCAGAGACATTTGAACCATGATTACGTCAGCCAAGTGCAGGGTGAAATGTCTGCCAGAGTTCACTGAGCCAGCATCACAAAGTTCTGGTGCTGCGCGTGGCAACGCCGCCGGCCAGATATGGATACACGATTGTAAACTTTAATGAATAAATGCTCGTGCCGCTAATGTTGTATGATTAAAACTCAGTGCGTCAACTGGCCGGCTCCACTGCTGTCCACGCTCTGTCGTCCTGACAGCAGCAGAGGACTCAACCAGGCTCCTACAGTACTTTGAAGGTGTAACCTGCTGGTGGTATTTATTTGCTGCTGTGTTTGTTTTTCATATTACGTGAGCTAACCATCAGCAGTGTTATGAAAAGTATAGATTGTTACTCACCATAAAGATGAGACGTTGAGTTGCAGACGGGTACGACAAAAAGACTGTTACATATAAGTTTTCAGCCAAAGCCTTCTTCACAAAACGAAAATAAACACACAGCTAATGGGACAAAACTGAAACAAGTGCAGTCTGTATTGTTGCCATATTTCCTCCCCTTCCCCCAGCCTGCTATAGTGTTATAGTGGTGGATTTTCTTACGCAAAGTACTCAGTTTAATTATGCAAATTAGGCCTCCCTACCCCATCCTCCTCCCCTTCCCTACCCCTCCGCCATAGTGGTGGGGATTCCGACTATCAGCAGGAAATTCAAAAAATGGTGGGAACTTAAAAAATGGTGGGAATTTCAAAAAACGTCGGAATTTGTTTGTCGCAAGGCTGTGCTGACGTCACACCCCCACCCTCACCAGAGAATTTGCGGGAAATTAGAAATGTCTGGTGCCCTTTCCAGGATTTGCACCCTGGTCCTTCTGGGTGGAAAGCCCAAGTGCACTCCATTATACAGGGAAACGGTCAGTCTCTGACCAGCTGCAGGAGGGAAATTTCGGGTTAGTGTACTTTATTTATTCTGAGTGGGAAACTACGATGTACATATCAATCCTAATTACGTAATTAATCATACAGATCGGTCCTCCTTACACATCTATATGCATGTCCTACACAAGGAGCGCCTAAAATCGCGATGCAGCACAAAAATTGACGATGTCATACAATTGGCGTTATCCTGCTGGAAAAAAATTCACCATACCACTCGAAACTAGTAGCAGACATACTCAAATAGTAACTCTACATAGGATGATCACTTTACCTACAAGTCGAAATAAATCTCTCTCCTCCACTTGCGAATTGGCGGGAAAAAGGCTGCCGTGGAATGTACTATCTTTATTTTTGGCTGGAAATGTGTTCAACAAACGAGATATCGGTGTTGGACAGAGAGGAGTTTAATAAGTGCATTACCTGTAACCATATAGCCGAAGACTGCGTGTATGGCCTCCTACGTGAGGAATGGAACGAGTTGATAATGGACGAGCAAAGGGGGAATATTTTTCAGCAAATAATAGCGATGCAGCGGGGTGGGCTGACGATGCATTTCACAACTCATAGAAACTATTGCCTGTGCTGGAGCTGATGGTGTTTCTGAAATGGCTGGTCAATCCACAGCGCAGGAGACGACTTTACGCACCCACCACCATCCCTTTTTTACCAACCGTGCGTGTCAGACTGTTTGATGACGGAGTTCGCTACAGACGCTTCCCGCTGCATTGCTGTATGCCCTACTCGACAAACATCCTGCAGCCGTTGTTACGTCTGCCACAGACGGCCCCTGCCAGGCAGACTACACTCAAGACACTCCTGTGTACCATACAACATACACAAGAGCTTGCAGGTGCAACCAAGGGGAAAACAATTCTTCAAAATAAACAGAACTTGCTAGAGACTGATGCGAACCTTTTTCTGCAGAGGTCGCCTCACAGACACAGGGAAAGTTGGAGTACTCCGCTGACCTCAGCCGGCTTTACAAGGCCAGCGCAGCAGCAGTACAGGCAGTTCCTCGCCAAGCTAGGACCAGCTCCGACGAACCACACCGACGCTCTAAATGAATAGTCGTCTATATGTTATTTGTTTTCTTCGTGTGTATATAGTGATACGAGAGCAGTTCAATAAGTAATGCAACACATTTTTTTTCTCGGCCAATTTTGGTTGAAAAACCCGGAAATTTCTTGTGGAATATTTTCAAACATTCCCGCTTCGTCTCGTATAGTTTCATTGACTTCCGACAGGTGGCAGGGCTGTACGGAGCTGTTAAAATGGCGTCTGTAACGGATGTGCGTTGCAAACAACGGGCAGTGATCGAGTTTCTTTTGGTGGAAAACCAGGGCATCTCAGATATTCATAGGCGCTTGCAGAATGTCTACGGTGATCTGGCAGTGGACTAAAGCACGGTGAGTCGTTGGGCAAAGCGTGTGTCATCATCGCCGCAAGGTCAAGCAAGACTGTCTGATCTCCCGCGTGCGGGCCGGCCGTGCACAGCTGTGACTCCTGCAATTGCGGAGCGTGCGAACACACTCGTTCGAGATGATCGACGGATCACCATCAAACAACTCAGTGCTCAACTTGACATCTCTGTTGGTAGTGCTGTCACAATTGTTCACCAGTTGGGATATTCAAAGGTTTGTTCCCGCTGGGTCCCTCGTTGTCTAACCGAACACCATAAACAGCAAAGGAGAACCATCTGTGCGGAATTGCTTGCTCGTCATGTGGCTGAAGGTGACAATTTCTTGTCAAAGATTGTTACAGGCGATGAAACATGGGTTCATCACTTCGAACCTGAAACAAAACGGCAATCAACGGAGTGGCGCCACACCCACTCCCTTACCAAGAAAAAGTTTAAAGCCATACCCTCAGCCGGTAAAGTCGTGGTTACAGTCTTCTGGGACGCTGAAGGGGTTATTCTGTTCGATGTCCTTCCCCATGCTCAAACGATCAACTCTGAAGTGTATTGTGCTACTCTTCAGAAATTGAAGAAACGACTTCAGCGTGTTCGTAGGCACAAAAATCTGAACGATCTTCTCCTTCTTCATGACAACGCAAGACCTCACACAAGTCTTCGCACCCGAGAGGAGCTCACAAAACTTCAGTGGACTGTTCGTCCTCGTGCACCCTACAGCCCCGATCTCGCACCGTCGGATTTCCATATGTTTGGCCCAATGAAGGACGCAATCCGTGGGAGGCACTACGCGGATGATGAAGAAGTTATTGATGCAGTACGACGTTGGCTCCGACATCGACCAGTTGAATGGTACCGTGCATGCATACAGGCCCTCATTTCAAGGTGGCGTAAGGCCGTAGCATTGAATGGAGATTACGTTGAAAAATAGTGTTGTGTAGCTAAAAGATTGGGGAATAACCTGGTGTATTTCAATGCTGAATAAAACAACCCCTGTTTCAGAAAAAAAATGTGTTGTATTACTTATTGAACTGCCCTCGTATTTCGAGAAGTGTTGTTCAGTTTCAATAAACGACATTATACTGAGTGTTCTACAATACTGAGTATTCTTCAGCCCTGTTGCTCGAAATTCGAATAAACGGTGCTTCTTTATATCCCGACAACATCATCCTATTCCAGTGCACCCAAATAGTCTCCTTGGTATAGTTGCTCAGTAACTTGTCCACTGACACATAGTAAGAAGGGATAGGGCAGCAAATCATTACTGTAGTTTAGGAAGGCCAATAGACACTACCACAGCTGATGGAAAATACTTCACTGTTCTAATTACACATCGAAATTATCGCAAAAAAACCAGCACTCATAAACAACGGGTCATAATGAAACACACATACTGGGAATCGAGAAAAAACATTGTAATAACACAACTACCACAAAAGCTGACCGCAAAAAGTTGCAGCAGGTAAGAGGGGCAGCAGCTGCACACGTGTTCACCTCGATGTGAGGTCACGGACGAACCCCCTCAGAACCAGTCTTACCTCCCGCCCTCCCACCTCTCACCCCTCCCTCTCCTCACTGTAGGCAGGGATTCTTCTACTCTGTCGCTGACGGCACACAAGGACACCCATCTGGCGGCAGTGATACACTGTTACTGGTGTGCGGAAATCAGTCACAGATGGACAAAGAAGTCAAGAACAGGATGCTTCCTGCAAGCCGTCAAACGTACGGTATGTCTTGGAAAGACTGGCCCCGCTGGAACAGCAGCGCCGCAGATGAAGAACTGAACGGTCAACAGGAGCGTGCTTTCGAACGTTCTGGATGTGTCGGCACTCGGGTGTATAAAATCTGGGTCGTGTAGGAAAAACACAGAAATAATACAAGGTGTTTCAAAAATGACCGGTATATTTGAAACGGCAATAAAAACTAAACGAGCAGCGATAGAAATACACCGTTTGTTGCAATATGCTTGGGACAACAGTACATTTTCAGGCGGACAAACTTTCGAAATTACAGTAGTTACAATTTTCAACAACAGATGGCGCTGCAAGTGATGTGAACGATATAGAAGACAACGCAGTCTGTGGGTGCGCCATTCTGTACGTCGTCTTTCTGCTGTAAGCGTGTGCTGTTCACAACGTGCAAGTGTGCTGTAGACAACATGGTTTATTCCTTAGAACAGAGGATTTTTCTGGTGTTGGAATTCCACCACCTAGAACACAGTGTTGTTGCAACAAGACGAAGTTTTCAACGGAGGTTTAATGTAACCAAAGGACCGAAAAGCGATACAATAAAGGATCTGTTTGAAAAATTTCAACGGACTGGGAACGTGACGGATGAACGTGCTGGAAAGGTAGGGCGACCGCGTACGGCAACCACAGAGGGCAACGCGCAGCTAGTGCAGCAGGTGATCCAACAGCGGCCTCGGGTTTCCGTTCGCCGTGTTGCAGCTGCGGTCCAAATGACGCCAACGTCCACGTATCGTCTCGTGCGCCAGAGTTTACACCTCTATCCGTACAAAATTCAAATGCGGCAACCCATCAGCGCCGCTACCATTGCTGCACGAGAGACATTCGCTAACGATATAGTGCACAGGATTGATGACGGCGATATGCATGTGGGCAGCATTTGGTTTACTGACGAAGCTTATTTTTACCTGGACGGCTTCGTCAATAAACAGAACTGGCGCATATGGGGAACCGAAAAGCCCCATGTTGCAGTCCCATCGTCCCTGCATCCTCAAAAAGTACTGGTCTGGGCCGCCATTTCTTCCAAAGGAATCATTGGCCCATTTTTCAGATCCGAAACGATTACTGCATCACGCTATCTGGACATTCTTCGTGAATTTGTGGCGGTACAAACTGCCTTAGACGACACTGCGAACACCTCGTGGTTTATGCAAGATGGTGCCCGGCCACATCGCACGGCCGACGTCTTTAATTTCCTGAATGAATATTTCGATGATCGTGTGATTGCTTTGGGCTATCCGAAACATACAGGAGGCGGCATGGATTGGCCTCCCTTTTCGCCAGACATGAACCCCTGTGACTTCTTTCTGTAGGGACACTTGAAAGACCAGGTGTACCGCCAGAATCCAGAAACAATTGAACAGCTGAAGCAGTACATCTCATCTGCATGTGAAGCCATTCCGCCAGACACGTTGTCAAAGGTTTCGGGTAATTTCATTCAGAGACTACGCCATATTATTGCTACGCATGGTGGATATGTGGAAAATATCGTACTATAGAGTTTCCCAGACCGCAGCGCCATCTGTTGTTGAAAATTGTAACTACTGTAATTTCGAAAGTTTGTCTGCCTGAAAATGTACTGTTGTCCCAAGCATATTGCAACAAACGGTGTATTTCTATCGCTGCTCGTTTAGTTTGTATTGCCGTTTCAAATATACCGGTCATTTTTGAAACACCCTGTACATCCTACCTAAATGACACACGGATCTTTATATTATTCATCTCACCATGCGGCGATGCAATCGCTCTGCCGTCTGATTGGTGGAAAGTAGTGTCCGCCGCTGCATTTGCTTATAACCCGTATTATACTCGCGTTTATTCTATCTCTTCATGTAAACCATCTGGAAGCAGTCCGCTAGGGGTTTCAGACGCTCCACTGACCCAAATAACACCTTCTTGTGTGAGATATTCTGCTCGCCTCACAGAATGTCGCCTTTATGAACATACACCTAAGTAAAATGCTTGTTGACAGCGCTCTAGGTACATCTGTGGGTGGTTGAAACCTGCTCCAGAATAGGCACACACACACACACACACACACACACACACACACACACACACACACACACAACCATTGAGGGATGTTGGTGTCGAAAGAGTGGCATTCCTGCTGTACAGACGCACGATGAATAACTCACTTGCTCCTCGTGAAATAACACATGTGACTGCGTAAAATGTTGCCGTTCTTAACAGCTCAACTGCTCTAATGTCAGCTTATTTATTTTTTTTAAAAAAGTAACTGAATAGACAAGAACACTCTTTTGTTGCATGAAGTATTACCATCGTGTATTCTCAGGGGGTGTGATTCTTATGCCTGTTGCAACGAATATTGTAGCAACAGACCTCACCTCACATCACGTAAAAGGCGTAGTATTAAGCTTTCAAACCGAATACTGTGACGGCAACAGTGCAAACAGTGGATGTAATACTAAAATCAATTAAATCTCCAGCTAAATAAGTATGAACTGACTCTTGCGGTATGAAGTTACGCTTGCTACAATGAATATTGAACCGAGAACATTGAATCTTGCGTTGAATATACTACATAATACACCATCCAACAGTCCTTAAACACACTCAGCTGGCAAGTCCCACACACTGTGGTGAGTAGAAAACTTCGCCAATAACGTAAGGCTGGAAGGGCCAAACAATAACACGATATCCAATATTCCGAGATGGATAGACGTGTTTGTCTTGTGAGTGGTGATAGTGCGGCGTCTTAGCAGAAGAGAAACGTAATATATATATATATATATATATATATATATATATATATATATATATATATATATATATACGTTAGCAACTTCTCTGCGTGTGCACACCAGCCGTGGTTCTACAGAAAGACGAAACAAATAAGCAGATGCAAGAACCGCTGCGTCGATTTTCACGTTAAAACTGTACGTATACTGTACTGTACTGTACTGTACTGTATAAATCGTGGTTGTAAGTACAGTATCGAGGTCGTTATTGTTTTCTATGATTAATTAAAAAGAAACTACCGAATTTTTATTACGTGATGACTTGCCCACAGGGTTGTAGGTGAGTAACTAAGAATCTTATCTCGTCTGGAAAGATTTTTACATGAAAACTCGAAGAAATAGAGGAAAATGATAGTTCCCTGATGTAGCGATGGGGTTGGGGGGGGGGGGAGGGGTAGTTGGAAAATAGTTGCGGAGAGCTGGCAGCGTACTTTTGTGTCCTAACGGAGCCGGAGCTCTGTTACGACGGTGGTTTCCTTTGATGCTAAGCGAATACCGGAAACTGTAATTGAAATCGGTCTTTACAACCACGCCATCCCCACGGCGGTGGCGGTTTGCAAGGCTCCTAGAAGGAATAATGGTGAACACGTACAAACAACGATATTTCCATTCTTCAAAGCCATTCTTGCAGCTGCAGCGGAAGAATAGTAGGACTCCGGCTTGGCCGACAACGGGGCAGTTTGAACACAAACCGTCTCAACCTAACAGCAGCGTCTGCTTCCTAGAAAACAAAATATCTCCTTTCTTCAAAGCCATTCAGGGATCTGAGAAAAGCTGTAAATCCGACTGGAGTAGACAACAACAGATCGTCCTGGGAAAATTTCCAGAATTTCACGTATTTTAACATGGTTTGCCTGGATATCATATCATTTACCTGACTGTTCTCGACATCAGTTCCGTAACAGTATGCCACCAATCGCCTGCACAATATAATTCAGAAGATTGGAAATTATATCTCTAGAGAGCCGAAATCTTAGCGAGGTCATTACGTAACAGTGTTGCAAACCACTGAATAAATTGAAACTTACATCCTCTGTGAAAAATTTTTACGTCAAAACTCGAAACTAGAGGAAACTGGTAGTTTCACACGTATTTTCTAACGAATGCTAATGTCTATGATAACCAGATCACCTTCATACTTTACCAAGTCAACTAAGGTTTTAGTACTCGTATATGTTTCTCACGCTTAGAGAATGAGGAAATGTCTCTTCCGACAGTGTTTCGTAATCTTGATGTAAACAACGCATCACAATCGATGTTCTCTCAACCAAAGAAATACGGGAAATGCGTGTAGTGGCAGTATAGCTCACAGGAACAAGAGGCTTATGGAACCCTCGGACCTATCGGACCAATGACACACACACACACACACACACACACACACCCACACACACTCACACAGAGAGAGAGAGAGAGAGAGAGAGAGTGAGAGTGTAACTAAGCAATGCAAATCTTGCATTGAAAGCGTAGCATGCTGTGGAGCCGGGAGCAGAGCAGACGTATGGTTTTGATGCTGGCACAGCTGACGCTAGCTACTGGTCCGACCTTAGACCATAGATACTAGTAGACTGGCCTTGCTGTGCAGAAGCTATACGGCTGATGTGGCTCCAACATAAACCACGTGACTGTTGGCAAAACGTTGCGGGATTTCAAATCAGCGGTCTGCCATCCTATGTTTGTATCGGATTTTCTCCACATTTCTCAATTGATTGCCAAACGCTTCCAACAAAAACTACTTTCCTATTTGTGAAAAATTATGCCAGAACTACATTTGACCTGGATTTATTCAAAGTACCATTTATAAAATCTAACAAATACATCGAACGCCACTCTGGTGGGCAGTGGGACGAAATTACTATAAACTATCAATTATAGTAAAATGTCGTTAAAATTCTTTTAAACAGTAAGAGTGGGCTCGTGTGAAAACTTTAAACATTGTATTTGCCACGTTTCGAGCTCTAGTCACTTATAAAAGAAAATGGGCTGTGGGAATTATGTCAACTATAGGTGTCAAAATTGTTCACCTTAGGAGCAGGTCCATTTTAGAGTATCAATTTTAGGTGCACTTCAAAGGTTCAGTTCCCACTATTTTTACAAAAGTTTAAACTATTAGTTTAAAAAAAATGATATTTTAGATGAAGGTGAGACTTTGCAGTTTCAGAAAATAATTTTGGAGCCTAGGTTTAAAAATGACACACACTGTAAATACAAATTATAGATATACATTGTAAATAATAACTAACCTATTAAAACACTTCTCCTCGAAGTGCTTCGAGCAAAGGCGCGTATGTGCAAACGGCTTAAAGTTTTTTCCGTTTCAAGGCCTGTATCCAAAGCTGCCTTCGGTTTTCATCCTTACAGAACCTATGAGTAGGAACGAGAAACAGTTATACTTACTTCTGTAACTGAATCATCACAGATACTTTCCAAAATGTAATATGAGTCTCAGTTTACAGGCATCACTTTCAACACTTTAATTTACGTGATACTCTATTTCAAGTGTAAAAAACATATAAAAGTCATTTCAGCAGATTTCAATAAACGCATCTGCACTATCTTAGACACACTTACACGTGAAATGTAATGCCATTTCCCCGACAAAACGCTGAGTACAGCCATAAGCGCAACACGAAACAACCATGTTTTGCCAACATTCACGTGACGTCCACGTGGGCCGAGTGGCGCGGCGTATGGTGAGGGGAGAGGCTGAAAGGGTACAGTACCGCCCGACATTGAAAATAGGTACAACATACTTCATTATTTTTGTCAGAACAACACATTTTTTTTGTAAAATAACTCAATTTCAATTAATACAGCGAAGCCGGATACCAGTGTAGGAAAGAATGACAATTTATTTATTTAATTTATCATATGTGCATTCCCACAAAATAAATCCCTACATCCAGTTTGGTGAGATCTTTTGAAATGAATGAATGTATGGTCGTCTGCTAACTGCAGATAGTGAATGTGAATATATGATCATCTTTGAGTCGATCCTTTGGCCACCTTTGGTGGGACCAAAGACATGAAATTTACCTGAGCTTTGAGCACCTGAAATGTGGCTGACCAATAGGGTAGTAAGGTGCTCCCCCACTTCGACAGAGGTGTGAGAGGACCTGGAGAACGGCCATGTTTCGGCACTCTGCCACTGAATCCTGTGCTGTTAACACCTGTTTTAGTTGTGCTCCGTAATGACGAAAGAGTGGAGTCATGGTATGCATGTGGAATATTTAAGAGTAGTTTGAAATAATAATTTCTCTATTTCAGGAACTTTTATGGGGAGAATTAAATGTCAGGCAGGTAATATTAATGGGATTGTAGTAATCTTCGGAAGTGACCAACGGTCACAATGAAACCACGTGTAGCAATAAGTTGAAATACTTCCGTGTGCTTAAATTAAGCTGAATCACTAGCGTGTGTACAATAAGTTGAAATATTTAAGAAATAGCGTGTGTACCATAAGTTGAAATATTTAAGAAATGGCGTGTGCAGGACTTGAAATTAGAGACGAGTACTTCCACGTGGTGAGTACTGTGTGAGTCTCAAACTGTGTATGAGACAAAAGATAAAGAGAAGTTCTCGTCCATGGTATCAGTTGAGGACTCGCGTGTGTCATGAATAAGTTCTTAATATTACATTTCGTGATATGATTCCGTGTGACGCTAGATTAAAACTCTGAGAGAGAAGCAAGGTGAGTTGGCCGTCTATCCAGCAACGCCACATGGCTTGCATTGCACAGGAAGACGTGCATATATCTCCAGAGTTCATAGTAGGAAAGTAGAATTACAAAGTGGGGCAGTGTCGTGTGAAACTGGGATAAATATTAATTGAAGTGGGAAAGCTGAAAGTGATAATGTTGTGACTATTCACTGTCTTGTATTTTGTATTGTAGTGTGGTGTATGTCATGTAATTTGGGTATGTGTGGTTTGCATGGGAGTGTAGCGAGGTAGTTTCAAAAGATTAGTGGGTTTTGCTTGTTCCTTCTGTACCGCTCGGTCTGGAGGAAAGTTTCGTGATGATGATTGTGAGAGTCGAAGGGTGAGAAATAATAAAAGATCCACCATCCTATCCAGAAAGTGCACTGTAGCGTTAAAATAATTACGAGACCATAATATAGAGATTCACCAATGTAAAGTCATGCCCACTGGGCGGAATTTCTCATGTGTTATTGTTGTAGGTTATAGAATTTGTGTGTTTAGGTTAGAGAATTTATCGGAATAAATAAGATAGTGAAAAGAAAAAGATTGGTGGACTTTTCCATTGAATTGTATGTTGCCATAATGTCCCGAATTTATAATGTGTGCGCCATTCATATTCAGTGCGGTGGACACGTGTAGACAAAAGCCGTTAAATAAAAAAAGGAAAGAAAATGTGGTATTGCCAGTGCGTAGTGTACAGTCAGAGTTCTGTAAATTACTGATAGTCAGATGCTTGTTTCCGTTGCGTATTATTCATACAGAAGTATAATTTGTAACTTAATTGTGAGTACGAGAGTTCATGTTACTCGATAAATAAGGATGAATCCACTCGCTTGGCAGACCACTCATCTTGCAGGCCTGACTGCTTGATGCCACAGTATGAGCAAGGCAAGTGGGTGCCTCTCAAGGCAACGGGCACGCAGCGTTACCTATCTGTGGGCAACAATATCACAGTAGGCGTAGCCGTACCGCTCACGTTTGCGGCCACCCATCGGCATCTGGTTGAAACGGTTTCACAGGGGGTCGGCACGACAGAGGTCGCGCGCCAAGCATACCCACACCACGATTTGCAGAGGACGAACTAGAGAGGTTCGACGCAGACGCATCAGCAAACACACGCTCTCAGAGACAGGCAATGCAAAGCTCCCGCTCAGCGGTTTGGAGGGTACTGCACGAAGAGACAAGGCATCGCTTCCGTCGTCAGAACAAACAGGCGCTGTTGGCCAACGATTTTGCTCTGCGTGTGGATTTCGGGCAGCGGTTCCTGCAGCGTTGGGACAGGCAATCGTATTACGCTGCTGACATGTTGTTCGCTCACGAGGGTGTGTTCGACGCCTACAAATGCCAGGGGTGGGTGGAGGTGAACCCCCACGTCACGTACAAAAGAGCATCGGTGTACAGGCTGTTATGGTCCACGATTACTCGGCTGGCCCCAACACGCTTCCTCCTCGCACCGTAGGCAACAGAAATGCAGCGTTCATCCCGGGAGTGCTACTGGAATTACTGGCGGAGGTGCCATCTGCAGTCCGTCGACGTATGTGGTCCCAGCACAATGGAGCATCCACACGCATCAGTCGAGCTTGCCAGAACCAGTTCAGACGGATGTTTGGGGATTGCTGGATTGGTCGAGGTGGCCCCGTAACGTGGACACCTTGGTCGCCTGGACTTCTTCCTGTGAGATCATCTGAAACACCTGGTGTACCGAACCACGGTGAAGTCAGTGGAGGACCGCGTGGCGAGGCTACGTGCAGCGTGCGAGGTCGTTTGCATCATCCCCGTTGTCTTTGAGCGAGTGGGGGTGTCATTGATAAGCAGGTGTCAGGCTTCCTACGACGCTGGAGGCAAATACAGGGTGTTTCAAAAATGACCGGTATATTTGAAACGGCAATAAAAACTAAACGAGCAGCGATAGAAATACAGCGTTTGTTGCAATATGCTTGGGACAACAGTACATTTTCAGACGGACAAACTTTCGAAATTACAGTAGTTACAATTTTCAACAGCAGATGGCGCTGCAAGTGATGTGAAAGATATAGAAGACAACGCAGTCTGTGGGTGCGCCATTCTGTACGTCGTCTTTCTGCTGTAAGCGTGTGCTGTTCACAACGTGCAAGTGTGCTGTGGACAACATGGTTTATTCCTTAGAACAGAGGATTTTTCTGGTGTTGGAATTCCACCGCCTAGAACACAGTGTTGTTGCAACAAGACGAAGTTTTCAATGGAGGTTTAATGTAACCAAAGGACCGAAAAGCGATACAATAAAGGATCTGTTTGAAAAATTTCAATGGACTGGGAACGTGACGGATGAACGTGCTGGAAAGGTAGGGCGACCGTGTACGGCAACCACAGAGGGCAACGCGCAGCTAGTGCAGCAGGTGATCCGACAGTGGCCTCGGGTTTCCGTTCGCCGTGTTGCAGCTGCGGTCCAAATGACGCCAACGTCCACGTATCGTCTCATGCGCCAGAGTTTACACCTCTATCCGTACAAAATTCAAACGCGGCAACCCCTCAGCGCCGCTACCATTGCTGCACGAGAGACATTCGCTAACGATATAGTACACAGGATTGATGACGGCGATATGCATGTGGGCAGCATTTGGTTTACTGACGAAGCTTATTTTTACCTGGACGGCTTCGTCAATAAACAGAACTGGCGCATATGGGGAACCGAAAAGCCCCATGTTGCAGTCCCATCGTCCCTGCATCCTCAAAAAGTACTGGTCTGGGCCGCCATTTCTTCCAAAGGAATCATTGGCCCATTGTTCAGATCCGAAACGATTACTGCATCACGCTATCTGGACATTCTTCGTGAATTTGTGGCGGTACAAACTGCCTTAGGCGACACTGCGAACACCTCGTGGTTTATGGAAGATGGTGGCCGGCCACATCGCACGGCCGACGTCTTTAATTTCCTGAATGAATATTTCGATGATCGTGTGATTGCTTTGGGCTATCCGAAACATACAGGAGGCGGCGTGGATTGGCCTCCCTATTCGCCAGACATGAACCCCTGTGACTTCTTTCTGTGGGGACACTTGAAAGACCAGGTGTACCGCCAGAATCCAGAAACAATTGAACAGCTGAAGCAGTACATCTCATCTGCATGTGAAGCCATTCCGCCAGACACGTTGTCAAAGGTTTCGGGTAATTTCATTCAGAGACTACGCCATATTATTGCTACGCATGGTGGATATGTGGAAAATATCGTACTATAGAGTTTCCCAGACCGCAGCGCCATCTGTTGTTGAAAATTGTAACTACTGTAATTTCGAAAGTTTGTCTGACTGAAAATGTACTGTTGTCCCAAGCATATTGCAACAAACGGTGTATTTCTATCGCTGCTCGTTTAGTTTTTATTGCCGTTTCAAATATACCGGTCATTTTTGAAACACCCTGTATTTTGAGTACCTGCTACAGTTGTATTTAACTCGTAAGTGGTGAAAACATTGTTGTGGGGAGTACCAACGATCTGATAAGCTAATTCGAAAAAGTGAAGAGAAAAGCCTTGAACACAATGGAACATGTAGTGTGTATCCTTCCTTTCATATGTTGTTTAGTTTGTACAATAATTTTATTTCCTGTACCAACGGAATAACTGGTAAAGTACATTCCTTCGATGGTTGTCTGATGCCTGCCACGGCGTGTACGTGATGGTCCCTCCCCGTTTCCTTCAAATCATGGTTCCTGTCCTTTAAATTAAATAAAGGCGCTGAGACGCCCTGCTAAACCCGTAGGACACGACAGGTAGTTTAAGTTGTGAAACGGGGCCAAAATAAGCGGCTGTCAGTTACACTCGAACATACAACCTTTTATTCGATCAAACATTACAAGAGCCAAGAATTTTTTTTTTAAACAACACAGCTTTAGTTTTGGAACTTAATTAGCGGCTGAATGCGCCGTACAATCTCATGCCTTAAGGGCAATACCACTTTAATTTAAAATGACTGAAAGCCAATAACTTAAAGCTCAACGAAAATCAGAAATTTAAAAGGCGAAGCCTTATCGTAAAAAAGTTCCGTAATTAGGCTGAAGGCCCAAAGAATCTGACACTTTAAGAGCAAAACAACTTAAATTCAAAATCGGCTGAAGGCCCAACGCTTAAGACTCAATAACATTAATTTTGAAAATACCAAAGGCTTTATGTTGTGGGTGGCAGGAGAGCCAACACCGTGTTACTAGAGGAAGCTGAAAGGCACGCGTTTTAGCTCACGCAGGCTGGCGTGAGGTCTGGAACAGGACAAGGAAATTAGACTTTAGAAAAAATGGACGTAGCTGGTGGAATACCTAACTTTAATCCATTAATGGTGAACGTCGCTCTGGACGGTACATGATTTACAGTATCAATAGTAACTGGTAATGGCGCCTTGCTAGGTCGTAGCAAATGACGTAGCTGAAGGCTATGCTAACTATCGTCTCGGCAAATGAGAGCGTATTTTGTCAGTGAACCATCGCTAGCAAAGTCTGTTGTACAACTGGGGCGAGTGCTAGGAGGTCTCTCTAGACCTGCCGTGTGGCGGCGCTTGGTCTGCAATCACTGATAGTGGCGAGACACGCGTCCGACGTATACTAACGGACCGCGGCCGATTTAAATTCTACCACCTAGCAAGTGTGGTGTCTCGCTGTGACACCACACTTTACGTAAAACAGTTCTTAAATTAGGCTGAAGGTACAAACCAACTGACGCCTTAAGGGCAAAACAACCTTAATCTAACAATCGGCTAGAAGCCATACAAGTGCAAACAAGAAGAACAAAGAAGAAAATGCAGTACACCCAAGGGCGCTCAGAAGTTCTGCTGGTCGGCCTGGAATTCAAACAGTAACGCTCGCTTAGGTGAGACAGGCAGTCGGGCCTACCACTGTCGATCTGACGACAACTCAACCGACAGAGAGTCGACGGACCCACCAACAAGATAACCTCCGCTTCACCTGACCAGCACACAACAGGGACTTCAACGGAACAATGTAGAAGGTAATGGCGCCCCCAATCAATTATACATTGAGCTGTCAAACTGCACATCGTGCTGGAGAGCGACAACACAATGAGGAAAATACATTGCCTGAATTATCGTCAACGGGCAGGGCAGGTAACCGGAACCTTAACGGTCACAAGGCAGAAGATTCCGTTGGTGCACTTCAATTCAAATAACCGACTCCACTTAAACTCCACGGAAGGGTGGCTAAAATTTACCAACTTGAAACCACACATTGTTGCTTGTGGGAATATCCCAACAGCCAATAACGAACTGCAGACACAATGTGAACTGTCGCGACTTGCTGGTTGATTAAGTCAAAACTCAACCTTCACGTCCAGGGTCGGTGAGCCACGAACCTCGTAGCAATGGGGACAGCACCGCACACTGCGCCACCGCACAGAGGCCGCCAGGCCAAACAACGCCCCGCGGAGAATTCCTCGCTGCTCCGCACCAACCGACCGACTCCTCCAGGCCCGGAAATGGAGAAAGGACCAAATACACCTCGGCCGATGAGACGACGAACCGAACGAACAACCGACGGCCGTCCCGCTCCAGTCTCCCTCCGCTGGACAGTCCACGTGTGTCGCCAGCGGTCGGCGAGCACTGGCTGTCGGCGCCTCACCGGCGCCCCGTCCCCGACTTCACCGCTGCTGCGACCCGACTGCACTGCTGGTCCGCCTCCAACTGACTGTCAGACACACGACGACCCGGAAATACAGGGTTGTTACAAATGATTGAAGCGATTTCACAGCTCTACAATAACTTTATTATTTGAGATATTTTCACAATGCTTTGCACACACGTACAAAAACTCAAAAAGTTTTTTTAGGCATTCACAAATGTTCGATATGTGCCCCTTTAGTGATTCAGCAGACATCAATCCGATAATCCAGTTCCTCCCACACTCGGCGCAGCATGTCCCCATCAATGAGTTCGAAAGCATCGTTGATGCGAGCTCGCAGTTCTGGCACGTTTCTTGGTAGAGGAGGCTTAAACACTGAATCTTTCACATAACCCCACAGAAAGAAATCGCATCGAGTTAAGTCGGGAGAGCTTGGAGGCCATGACATGAATTGCTGATCATGATCTCCACCACGACCGATCCATCGGTTTTCCAATCTCCTGTTTAAGAAATGCCGAACATCATGATGGAAGTGCGGTGGAGCACCATCCTGTGGTACGTTTAGCTCCCTGCTTGCTTTATTCGTCGACTTCCGCGGGCTACGTATGAAACTTGCCCGCACGCGTTCAACCATTTCTTCGCTCACTGCAGGCCGACCCGTTGATTTCCCCTTACAGAGGCATCCAGAAGCTTTAAACTGCGCATACCATCGCCGAATGGAGTTAGCAGTTGGTGGATCTTTGTCGAACTTCGTCCTGAAGTGTCGTTGCACTGTTATGACTGACTGATGTGAGTGCATTCCAAGCACGACATACGCTTTCTCGGCTCCTGTCGCCATTTTGTCTCACTGCGCTCTCGAGCGCTCTGGCGGCAGAAACCTGAAGTGCGGCTTCAGCCGAACAAAACTTTATGAGTTTTTCTATGTATCTGTAGTGTGTCGTGACCATATGTCAATGAATGGAGCTACAGTGAATTTATGAAATCGCTTCAATCATTTGTAATAGCCCTGTAGTATCGGTCGCTCCAGAGTTGGTACGACAGTGCACTTATAGATACGAGCTGCTGCTGCCATTCACAGGCAAGTAAGGTGGGAAGTTAGTGACGCCAGTGAATGGATTAAGAAATCGAGGTGGCAGTGCCGTAATAGACGATGACAATGAATAGAAGGCACGAACACGAGCCGCGCACGGAATGTCTGCCGTTATTCGTGTGACGTGGCCGATCGCTGCGCATTCTAGCGGAGTAGAGGACGGACAGTGACTGGCGCTTAGATCAACCGGTTCCCCCCACGTAATATCGACGCTGTCGTTTCTGTCTGTTACGTCTTGTATACTATGCCACAACAGATCGGAGTTTGGATAGACTGTTCCGGGAGCCAATACACTGTGTACAGAAGCCCATGTTCGACACCGTCAGACAGCATGGCAACAGAGCATCGCTACGATAGGAGGAAAGGTCTGTCTGCGCAGCAGGTAGCTCCATAAGCTACATTGGCAATCACGAGAAACAGCCGCAATTATCGAATATCGTAAACCACAGGCCTCGACTTACCAGCAGTGTGTTCGCGCACAACGCCACGCCTGCTGCCAGGGGGGAGGGCAAGCGCCAGGCGGCAGTGCCTGTAACTTCGGCGCTCCGTAGCGTCATTGGATGGCGTTTCCGGACGTGGGTTCCTATCCTCGTTTTGTTCCTCGAGACACCTTCTACATTTCTTCGAAGTTATCCAGTGTTCTGAAACACCCTGCATACTGAGATACTAGAAAACGTGTTACACTGTCAGAAAAAAGATAGTACACCCTTTTAGAGGTTTCCAATCCACTCACGATTTATTGCTGCAAACGTGCATGTGGAGTAAATGAAATGATTAGCGGTTCTTAGGTACCAGCTAGCGACCCATGCAGAAACACCCATATCAGTAGGACTGTAGCCTCCACAGGCGGCAATGCAGGCGCTGACTATGGCACCCAGTCCATCGTACAGATGGGGAATACTGTCCTGGGATACGTTATGCCACGCCTGCTCGACCTGCTCACGTGATTCTGTACGAGGTGTCGGCTGACGAGTCGCACGAGTCACATATCGTCCCATCGCACCCCACATGTCCTCAATTGGAGACGAGTCCGGAGATCAAAGTGTCCAGGGAGGTTGCTGCACGTCTTGCAGAGTACGCTGAGTTTAATGGGCAGTGTTTGGGCGAGCAGTATTCTGTTGGTACAACATGTCACCTTCCTGCTAGGAGAAGGGTGAAACAACAGGTCTAGTAACATTCCGCAGGTACCGAGTGCCAGCTAGTGTCGCCTCCAGAACCACCAAAGATGGAGGAGAGTCGTAGCTTACCGCTCCTCAGACACGAGGCCTGGGCTGGGACCACTGTGTGCCACCAAGTCTGTGTTGTATGTGTAAGCGACCGTCACGCGCATGCTGGCAGAATCTGGCGCCTCGTTCCATCTTCCAACTGAAGCTCTGACAGCACCAGTGGAACAGTGCATGTCGATGCTGTAGCGTCAATGGAAAACGGGCTAGAGGTGTCCGTGCCCGTAGTCCCACTGCTAATAATCGCTTAGCAACAGTCCGTGTTGCCACGTCTGGCATCAGAAGCTAACCTCTTACCTGTGCTGTGGTAGCTGTACGATATGCCACTGCTGCTGCCCTTACAATACGACGATCCTCGCGGGCGTCTGTGCCGCTTGGAGGTCCAGAAACTCGTCTACAGGTGTGAGAATGTTCACGTGATCACTCACAACAGCATCGTTGTACAACTGATGCAGCACGTCCAAACTGTGTCTGTGAAAGGAGTATCCCGGCACTCGTAAGGCTAGAATTTGACCCCTTTCAAATTCGCTCGGTTGGCTGTAGGAAACACGAGTGCATCTCCGTGGCATCTTGCCTGCTTGTTTCACAAGTTTGCACCACACCCAGCCTTCTTGCTGTCAACATTCCTTATTAAAGGGTAAGAATAGATGGCACACTGATAGCTGTGCTACTGCGCTATCGGTCGGCATATTGTAGTGTCGCGGAATAGTAAAGAGTTGGAAACGTGGAATACTGTCAAAGTTTCGTTGCCTATGGTTCAAATGGTTCAAATGGCTCTGAGCACTATGGGACTTAACTACTGTGGTCATCAGTCCCCTAGAACTTAGAACTACTTAAACCTAACTAACCTAAGGACATCACACACATCAATGCCCGAGGCAGGATTCGAACCTTCGACCGTAGCGGTCACGCGGTTCCAGACTGTAGCGCCCATAACCGCACGGCCACTCCGGCCGGCGTTGCCTATGCTAAGAGCCAGAGGCAGTAGGTTAGCCAAGAGGTAAGAGGATTGCACATATATCGGAATGTGTCGCCACGCAGGGGCAGTGGCCGGGTTACACACAACAGGTGAGAGAGAATAGCCTAGCACGCGGGTTTGTGTTAGGCGGAGACTTTCGCAGAGTGCAAGACAGAGGTATAGCGTTAGCTGTATTGCATTTCACAACATCGCGTAAGTCTGCCGTAACAACACGTAACTCTGTCGCAAGAACACCTTAGGGGCGAGTACGACAGATAAGTCAGCAGTATAAGTGGAACGATTGCGTTCATTACAAACGAGCACGACGTCAGGACGTCGCTCGTGCTTCCTTTAAATACGCCAGCTTTGACAGCAACAAGGCGCTCCCAGTTAGACTTGCAGTCAGATGTGTACTGGGTCGCTGCGTAGCGCTCAGCTCGGTGATCGACATGTTAATCTTTATTAAGGGGCTCCGGAACGCCCTATACTTGCAATGTTAAAATAACGCTTATAAATTACATCTTTCCTCACAAAGTATTTGAGGTAGGAAGTTGAACTTTTTACAGATTATTTATTTATTGGAATATGGGCTACAACTTAACACAGGAATTTTACAAAATTTTAGTTCAGTTATTAAAGATGATTTTTTTTCAATTGTAATGAAAATTCACAACATTTTTTGCAATTTTTTATTTATATATTCAAGAATATACAGTTTTTTGGAAAAAGGCTGTGTTAAATTATGCAGAAGGTACTGTGTAACATTTACTGAAAGTTTGAAACAAATATGTTTGGAAGATCCTTAGAAAACATGTAATTAGTATGAGAAAATAAAAGTTTTGAGAATCGAGCGACAAAGATTGGATTAACTTTTTTGTGCATTCCAGGTCCATAGGATGGATTATCTTCATCCTCTGCAAACTCCTCCTCCAGCTTCCTCTTGTTCCTCCTCCTGTTTACTCTTGCTTGTATTTCTAGACTCTTTACAGCCCTGTCTGCAGCCCGAAGGCGTTCCTTGTCTAAAGCAAGCATCGCTTCTACCATGTTAGAACCTATCTTCATTCCCATCTTTCTAAATATCTTGCACCTTACAATGTTGCCATCATTGAAAGTCGCAACAGCAACTTTACTTTTACTCATTATTATACTTCAACAAAACAGAGACTCAAGAAACAGAATTAATTACGAATATTTTCGAGATAACGACAGAGTAAATAAACATGAAACACTCGACATCACACCAGCGATATATATTGAACCATCACAGGTTAGCCACAACACATACTTTATCTCACATCACTAAAATGTACCTGATAAACACGGACGTTAATAATAACACCATTTGACAGCAGTTTAACAGCGCCACAGTGGGTCACGCCCATGTAGAACACATTTCAAAAAAAATTTAAAAATAGTTGTAGTCTTCGGAATTGAATAAATTATATATCTATTGAAAGGTAATAGTCTGCAGATTCAGAAAACGCAAAAAAGTAAAAATTGAACTTTTCATGATTTTGAGCCTTTCCGGAGCCCCTTGAGGAGATCTTGCACTAAGAGCGGCCCATCCGGCAGCAGACGTGAGGCGACAGTACCAGCTCTGGTCCTCTCTGCTGCCGCTATCAATCATCAATCCAAGATTAGCAGGCATCACGGCAGACTCGCTCGCCGCCAATGCTGACCACATCAGTGAGCCGTCGTCGAGATCGTGCGGGGCCTAGGCCCTGTGCATCCGCCGTCACAACGGGGTGAGCCGACGACGCTGGGGGACTGCAGCCCGTTCCGCCCGTTCACCGCGGACGAGCCACCAGGAGGAGCAGGGAAGAAGACGGGGTGGGATAGAGTACAGTCCGCACTACGAGAACGCCTCTCGTGCCGACAGCGCCGGGACTCCAACCCGGAGCCTCCTACGCCCAGCGGCGTGCTGTACGCCGAGCCGGCCGACCGGCCGAGCGCCGCCAGCCACGCGCGGCCGAAGTACGAAGTAAGGGCATTCCTCCGCTACGTCACAGCACGCGGCGCTGCGCTAGCAAGACTGTTGCGGCCCGGAGCTGGTGTCATCGCTCCCAGTCAGCGAGGACTCGGGGAAGGTCGTTGATACCACCGAGCTCAGCCAGCCTGTGTTACGCGGGCCACGTTGTACTCGGCAAAAATGTCATGAATTAATAAAGTTTCTTTGGCGTTTCTGACGCCTCCACAGTCATTTCCTAGCATCCTGACAACTGGAAAGGTCACCGCTCGGCCTCCAGTCCACCGTAGGCGACCGGGACCACCGGCGCGCCTACAATACGACGTTGAAACCATTATCAGTGTGTGTACTATTCTGCAGCTGGCATGTGCCATCATCGGACCAAAATCGACGTTGTCTTACTAGGTGTACTAACTTATTTTTTGGCAGTATATTTAAGAAAACTAGAAACAAAAGGTAGAAAATTACGTTTTGTTGCAACCTCGACTTTACTGCGTCATTGCAGATGCGAAAGCAAGTTGATAGTGGCAAGACAAGTACCATCCACGAGTATAGATTAGAGATGGGCAAAACTGTTCTTTTCAGAGATCGGATCAGAACTGTTCACTCCCTGAAATGAATTAGCTCTTTTTCATGACTCACCACTCATTTACAATAGAAAATAAATGGAAGGCACATTGCCCTTTAAACTTGGTTTATTCCAGTACTATACCTGTATTTTGATCTTATTTGATCCTATTTTGAAGTAACACAGATAATGAGTAAGAATTTTGTATTGTTTATTGAAATTTCCACGATATGACAAAGTTTTTGATTATTGATTTATTTTGCACTTTCGTAGTTTTTAGGGTGATCAGAAAATGTTGTAACTTGAGATTTACATTAACAATATATTTGGATATAATGTATTAAAATTTCATTAACCTCATACAAATACATCGCAAGCCATATATTTTTAAAGTGAACGTTTCCTTCCGAAGACGCCTAAAATCGCAAAATCCATAGCAGAATAAGAAAAAAAAATATAAATTTGACTGTAAAACGAAAGTGCTGCATATAGCCTTACACAGAATAAAACAAGGAAAATATTGGTGTATCACATTTTGCGATACGTTTATCGGTTTGCTCGTAATTAAAGCGTAAATTCGAGTGTCCATAATAAAAATCCTATAGTAAGAGGAGTCGTCAGGAACCTAATCTAATCAGTTTAAACAAATAAAAATAAAATAAAAACAATTGATGTATACATAACATAATAATGTAATATACATAGCGATATCACTACGAAGAACAATATCCAGGAGAGACGAACTCCGATGCAGAAGCACTGAGTCGAGCAGGTCGAGCCGCGAGCTGTATTACTGCGTGAGCTAAGACCGCAGAGACCAGAGTGACACCTGAGTTGCTTTGCTCAATGCTCTGGCTAGAGTCGAGAACGGTGGGGTGAGCGTTGATCGGGTGAGTTCCGAGGGTGGGGGCAGTGGTGAACTCACCCGCTCCGAGACAAATCGTCCGTTCCCTTGCGAGCAGGTTGTTGCAAGTAGTTCCTATGTTATCCGCTAGGTGGCTCTCTGTCCTGTTGCTCGCATCAACTGCCCAGAGGGCAGGACGTGCTACTGAAACGATCGCCGACAGAGTGCAATGCGAAGTTAAGCTGCGCCAGACACTGCACGCGGCAGACGACGCACAGGGACGGCACGGCATATGTGAAACACAAAATCCAATGGGGCACTGCACAATGCAGGCAGCCAAGGTAGAAGCAGGGCGAGGCCTGCACCGGCTGTGTTGTGTGGCGTGCACTGTGCTGTGACCAGCAGAGGCGCTGCTGATATGCTCCGTCTCTCTCTCTCTCTCTCTCTCTGCCGTGGGAAACGTTTGGAGCTATCGTTCTTTTTTTCTGAATCACTGATTGTTCACTCCTTTGAAAGATTCAACTCTATGAATCAGTTCAAGAGCGGATCCCCCATCTCTAGTATAGACACAGACGCAGATGTAGACGTAAAAGAGCGCACCTCGTGCAGCTGCTGACCACCCTGGACACGTGTGCGGACTGCCTTCTTGCGACACAGCTTCCAGCGGACTGCGCTCGCTCACACCTGTTCCTCAACAGCGCACAGCCACTGCCCACTGCAGTCTGCGGTCTGCTGCGCTGGCTATCTCAGTTCGGCATCAGCCGCAGCCGCCGTATGCGGTAGTCATACTCAGTGCCGGCGAACCGCAGCCGCAACCTGCTGCCTCTTCGCTCTCCCTGTCCTGCAGCAGCGCCTCTGCCTTCCCTGCTTGCTCACACTTCCCCACTGCCGGTCACAGCAGCTGTGTGCTGTGTGCCGACACCACGGAGCAGCAGCTCTCTGGCCCAGCTCACGGCAGTGGGGCGCCGTGTGAGCTCACACCGCCACACTTCGTGCTCAGAGTCGCAGCTCTGCGAATGCTGTCAGTGGAAATTTCGACACAAATTACAACCACCCTCGACTTTCGCCAAATTGGGTGGAACCGAATGGTCCAAATGGCTCTGAGCACTATGGGATTTAACATCTGAGGTCATCCGTCCCCCAGAACTTAGAACTACTTAAACCTAACTAACCTAAGGACATCACACACATCCATGTCCCAGGCAGGATTCGAACCTGCGACCGTAGCGGTCGCGCTGTTCCAGACTGAAGCGTCTAGAACCGCACGGCCACACTGGCCGGCAATTGGGTGGAACATACAACTTGAAATCACATGTAGTGTGCAGAAAGCTGTGTTGTTCAACGCAACCCACGTAGCTTTCGCACCGTTTGCTACTCCAGTGTGCGGTGGGGATGCGTTAGGCTCTCACTATCCTTTTAACAATGTCCACCTACCTGGAAACGCTTCAGGCTGTCTGCTCTCCACTCTGCGACTGAAGATACTCGTTTAGCCATCAGAAGCAGCGTTGACGAAAATTCCACTATATACCTACCACGTAACTCTTGTCTATGGGCAGTAGCTGAAGGTTAGTTAAACTATCGAGCGTCTAAAATTTCCTTTCACTTGGTTTATTGTCTTTAAAACACGGAAAATGGCTGTCAAGTCCGTAATTAATATCCCGACATCAATTATGCAATGTTACTGACTGTCTCTGTTACAAGTTCACACCCGAAAGCAGCCAGAAGATTTTTAGTCCGATCCGATGTTTTGAACGTCCTTCATAGTCACTGACCCACGACTGCTTGCGAGTTAACACATTCAGTAGGCTCCTTGTAAAGACGTGACCACCATAATGACTCGTAATCTGCATGAAACACGCCATGCAGAGTTTATGTACGACATGAAATGTTCACACGTGAATATCTCCCACTTACAAAGCTCAAAATTTCACAAAATACTCCACACTATAGTCGCTTTTCGTCAACTACACGAGAACCAATCAAAATGTGCGAATTTCTTCATTTTGGTACAAATTTGATCAGCGCGGTTGAGATAGGTGTCTACCAGAGCACGGCTCCCGACCGACTATCTCGACTCATAGATCTGATGCACAAAGCCCTACTCAAACGCGCGGGAAATGCTGCATTTCTGTTGGCTAGTATGTTCAGCAACCAATCAGATCATCTAGAACACTTCTATACTCGCGGTATTTCTAACGTCAGCCAATCAGATTACCACAAGTTCTTTACTACTGATTTTACTGGCAACGCCTTTTACAGACAGTACCCACATACACCTCTGACTGTAAGTGCAAAATTATATCATTTGTGAGATACGACGTCATAAACATTGAGATGCGCGAAAAACTAGGTTTTCTTAAAGGAGCGCAAACTACCCAGACTGTAATCCACTCGTGTTTGATTATAGGTGTACTTAGCGACTTCTAACAAAATATCAACATAATTTCAAATCTTTTCTAAACGTTTTCTCGCTTACAGCACCCACAAAATAATGAAAGGAAAACAGTTTATCACTTGCTAAATGTACGTTGTCCATGCGTTAAACTTCAGCATGAAGCAAGATGTTCTCAATATGTCATTTATTTCCCACTAACTTTACACGCTACCCACTTCGCAGACAATTTTGACATTCGTATTAGACAGGTGAATATTTCGAAACTAGTAAAACTCTTCAACTGCTGAGGTTTTACACGCTTACTGTCGAGTATTTACTCACATTTAAAGTAATCTGACATTTGGAGCTGTTTTATCCGTGGGAGTCCGATTTTTTAAAGACTCATGAAGCATTAATGACCCGTCGAGACCGATACCTTGACATTAATGTCGAATAGGTGAACACAATCACGAAAAGTGGAAAGAGGGTATGTGACCGTCAAGATTTCGCACATTCTGTGCGGGGAAGCATTCCTACTCAGTCCCGCTAGTAGGCATACGAGCAAAAGGTAACGGAAAGCAGCTAACTTTCAGACTATCCCTGTCAATACTGCAGATTTCCCGATAACAATGTGAGACATATTTCTCTTGAATTACCCCACTTTTTGTCAGTCCAAGATCTATTCCAAACTCTTCATCTGCAACGAACCCGCTGCTTCAGATGACAACGCCTTTGCAAAATATGACCTAAAATATTACACTACTGGCCATTAAAATTGCTACACCAAGAAGAAGTGCAGATGATAAACGGTTATTCATTGGACAAATACATTATACTAGAACTGACATGTGATTACATTTTCACGTAATTTGGGTGCATAGATCCTGAGAAATCAGTACCCAGAGCAAACACCTCTGGCCGTAATAACGGCCTTGATACGCCTGGGCATTGAGTCAAACAGAGCTTGGATGGCGTGTACAGGTACAGTTGCCCATGCAGCTTCAACACGATACCACGATTCATCGAGAGAAGTGACTGGCGTATTGTGACGAGCCAGTTGCTGGGACACCATTGACCAGACGTTTTCAATTGGTGAGAGATCTGGAGAACGTGCTGGCCAGCGCAGCAGTCGAACATTTTCTGTATCCAGAAAGGCCGGTACAGGACCTACAACATGCGTTCGTGCATTATCCTGCTGAAATGTAGGGTTTCGCAGGGATCGAATGAAGGGTAGAGCCACGGGTCGTAACACATCGGAAATGTAACTTCCACTGTTCAAAATGCCGTCAATGCGAACAAGAGGTGACCGAGACGTGTAACCGATGGTACCCCATACCATCACGCCGGGTGGTACGCCAGTATGGCGATGACGAATACACGCTTCCAATGTGCGTTCACCGCGCTGTCGCCAAACACGGATGCGCCCATCATGATGCTGTAAACAGAACCTGGATTCATCCGAAAAAATGACGTTTTAGCATTCGTGCACCCAGGTTCGTCGTTGAGTACACCATCGCAGGCGTTCCTGTCTGTGATGCAGCGTCAAGGTTAACCGTAGCCGTGGTCTCCGAGCGGATAGTCCATGCTGCTGCAAACGTCGTCGAACTGTTTGTGCAGATGATTGTTGCTTGCAAACGTCCCCATCTGTTGACTCAGGGATCGAGACGTGGCTGCACGATCCGTTACAGCCATGCGGGTAAGATGCCTGTAGTGGCTCTGAGCAGTATAGGACTAAACAGCTGAGGTCATCAGTCCCCTAGATCTTAGAACTACTTAGACCTATCTAACCTAAGGACATCACACACATCCATGCCCGAGGCAGGATTCGAACCTGCGACCGTAGCGGTCGCGCGGTTCCTGACTGAAGAGCCTAGAACCGCTCGGTTACTCTGGCCGGCATGCCTTTAATCTCGACTGCTAGTAATACAAGGCTGTTGGTATCAAGCACGGCGTTCCGTATTACCCTCCTGAACCCACCGATTCCATATTCTGCTAACAGTCATTGGATCTCACCTACCCGAGCAGAAATGTCGCGATACGATAAACTGCAATAGGCTACAATCCGACCTTTATCAAAGTCGGAAACGTGATGGTACGCATTTATCCTCCTTATACGAAGCATCACAACAATATTTCACCACCCTAAATCGCTTCAGGCAAATGCCGGGATGGGTCCTTACAAAGGGCACGGCCGATTTCCTTCCCCATCCTTCCCTCCCCCGAGCTTGCGCTCCGTCTCTAATGACCTCGTTGTCGACGGGACGTTAAACACTAATATCCTCCTCCTCCCTCCAATGTTTCACCAGGCAACGCCGGTCAACTGCTGTTTTTGTATGAGAAATTGGTTGGAAACTTTTCTCATGTCAGCATGTTGTAGGTGTCGCCACCGGTGCCAACCTCGTGTGAATGTTCTGAAAAGCTAATCATTTGCATATCACAGCATATTGTTCCTGTCGGTTAAATTTCGCGTCTGTAGCACGTCATCATCGTGGTATAGCAATTTTAATGGCCAGTAGTGTACATAATGAAACTTGGTCTGATGTAAAGTAACTGACACGTTTGGCCACTACATAAAATTCCTTGAAATTACCCGTCCCTTTCCAAATCTATCTTTTTACTTTCATTTTCTTTAGCGGATTTCTTCGTTTGGCTCAAGATTTCGTGTTTGGTTTCTCTTTCAGAAATTATCCCAAGCTTTACTGACGTGTATCGTTAGTCAACCACCTTTTATTCGCAGTGAGGCAATAGGTTGTATGGGGCACAGATTCCATGAACTATTCCTGCAAAGCCTGGTATCGGATCAGTGCTCATCTCAGTTTAGATGATGTTTTGGAAAAACTTTTTCAAGTCGTAGGCCTGGAGCCCGGCAAGCAGCCGAGGTAAGTTTTTCAACGGAGCTGTGAATTTGGGATTCTGCATTATTAATGTTATTTCTCAAGTGCATATTTATACCACCACACGGCAACTCTGCGTTTAGAGCCATTCTCAAATGTATTAGGTTGTTCAAGTCCATGGATACAAGACGTGGGATCTCCAGGCAGAAGACAGTTACGTAAACAACACTGACATCTAATCGTGCAATGTACCATATAATCTTCATACGTCATGTAAGCTTTAGTTCTACGAAACGAAGCACAGAACAGCTCTCGTGCTGTTGAACGAAGTCAAATACACGTCGAAGTTCCCGTGACAATGAATATGAGGGAATAACCATCAAACAACTGGACAGATAATTTCTCCTAAATACATGACGTAAGCCGACCGGAGTGGCCGTGCGGTTCTAGGCGCTACAGTCGGGAGCCGAGCGACCACTACGGTCACCGGTTCGAATCCTGCCTCTGGCATGGATGTGTGTGATGTCCTTACGTTAATTAGGTTTAATTAGTTCTAAGTTCTAGGCGACTGACGACCTCAGAAGTTAAGTCGCATAGTGCTCAGATCCATTTGAACCATTTGAACATGACTTAAGCGACACAAATAGCTGCCTCGACATTGTTGTTGTTGTTGTTGTCTTCAGTCCTGATATTGGTTTGATGCAGCTCTCCATGCTACTCTATCCTGTGCAAGCTTCTTCATCTCCCAGTACTTACTGCAACCTACATCCTTCTGAATCTGCTTAGTGTATTCATCTCTTGGTCTCCCTCTACGATTTATACCCTCCACGCTGCCCTCCAATGCTAAATTTGTGATCTCTTGATGCCTCAGAACATGTCCTACCAACCGATCCCTTCTTCTTGTCAAGTTGTGCCACAAACTCCTCTTCCCCCCAATTCTATTCAATACCTCCTCATTAGTTATGTGATCTACCCATCTAATCTTCAGAATTCTTCTGTGGCACCACATTTCGAAAGCTTCTATTCTCTTCTTGTCCAAACTATTTATAGTCCATGTTTCACTTCCATACATGGCTACACTCCATACAAATACTTTCAGAAGTGACTTCCTGACACTTAAATCTATACTCGATGTTAACAAATTTCTCTTCTTCCGAACCGCTTTCCTTGCCATTGCCAGTCTACATTTTATATCCTCTCTACTACGACCATCATCAGTTATTTTGCTCCCCAAATAGCAAAACTCCTTTACTACTTTAAGTGTCTCATTTCCTAATTCCCTCAGCATCACCCGACTTAATTCGACTACATTCCATTATCCTCGTTTTGCTTCTGTTGATGTTAATCTTATATCCTCCTTTCAAGACACTGTCCATTCCGTTCAACCGCTCTTCTGAGTCCTTTGCTGTGTCTGACAGAATTACAATGTCACCGGCGAACCTCAATGTTTTTGTTCCTTCACCATGGACTTTAATACCTACTCCGAATTTTTCTTTTGTTTCCCTTACTGCTTGCTCAATATACAGATTGAATAACATCGGGGACAGTCTCACTCCCTTCCCAACCGCTGCTTCTCTTTCATGTCCCTCGACTCTTATAACTGCCATCTGGTTTCTGTACAATTGAAAATAGCCTTTCGTTCCATGTATTTTACCCCTGCCACCTTTAGAATTTGAAAGAGAGTATTCCAGTCAACATTGTCAAAAGCTTTCTCTAAGTCTACAAATGCTAGAAACGTAGAATTGCCTTTTCTTAATCTATTTTCTAAGATACGTCGTAGGGTCAGTATTGCCTGACGTGTTTCAACATTTCTGCGGAATCCAAACTGATCTTCGCCGAGGTCGGCTTCTACCAGTTTTTCCATTCGTCTGTAAATAATTCGCGTTAGTATTTTGCAGCTGTGACTTATTAAACTGATGGTTCGGTAATTTTCACATCTGTCAACACCTGATTTCTTTGGGATTGGAATTATTATATTCTTCTTGAAGTCTGAGGGTATTTCGCCTGTCTCATACATCTTGCTCACCAGATGGTAGAGTTTTGTTAGGACTGGCTCTCCCAAGACCGTCAGTAGTTCCAATGGAATGTTGTCTACTCCGGGGGCGTTGTTTCGACTCAGGTCTTTCAGTGCTCTGTCAAACTCTTCACGCAGTATCGTATCTCCCATTTCATCTTCATCTACATCCTCTTCCATTTCCATAGTATTGTCCTCAAGTACACCGCCCTTGTATAGACCCTCTATATACTCCTTCCACCTTTCTGCTTTCCCTTCTTTGCTTAGAACTGGGTTTCTATCAGAGCTATTGATATTCATGCAAATGGCTCTCTTTTCTCCAAAGGTCTCTTTAATTTTCCTGTAGGCAGTATCTATATTACCCCTCGTGAGATAAGCCTCTACATCCCTACATTTGTCTTCTAGCCATCCCTGCTTAGCCAATTTGCACTTCCTGTCGGTCTATCTCATTTTTGAGACGTTTGTATTCCCTTTTGCCTGCTTCATTTACTATATTTTTATATTTTCTCCTTTCATCAATTAAATTCAATATTTCTTCTGTTACACAAGGATTTCTACTAACCCTCGTCTTTTTACCTACTTGATCCTCTGCTGCCTTCACTACTTCATCCCTCAGAGCTACCCAATCTTCTTCTACTGTATTTCTTTCCCCGATTCCAGTCAATTGTTCCCTTATGCTCTCTCTAAAACTGTCTACAACCTTTGGTTCTTTCAGTTTTTCCAGGTCCCATCTCCTTAAATTCCCACCTTTTTGCAGTTTCTTGAGTTTTAATCTACAGTTCATAACCAATAAATTGTGGTCAGAGTCCACATCTGCCCCTGGAAATGTCTTACAATTTAAAACCTGGTTCCTATATCTCTGTCTTAACATTATATAATCTATCTGATACCTTTCTAGTATCTCCAGGATTCTTCCATATATACAACCTTCTTTTATGATTCTTGAACCAAGTGTTAGCTATGATTAAGTTGTGCTCTGTGCAGAATTATGGCAGGCAACTTCCTCTTTCATTTCTTACCCCCAATCCATATTCACCCACTATGTTTCCTTCTCTCCCTTTTCCTACTCTCGAATTCCAGTCACCCATGACCATTAAATTTTCGTCTCCCTTCACTACCTGAATAATTTCTTTTATCTCATCATACATTTCATCAATTTCTTCGTCATCTGCAGAGCTAGTTGGCATATAAACTTGTACTACTGTAGTAGGTGTGGGCTTCGTGTCTATCTTGGCCACAATAATGCGTTCACTATTCTGTTTGTAGTAGCTTACCCGCACTGCTATTTTTTTATTAATTATTCCTCGACATAGGAGAGACAAATAGCTGCCTCAGCGGTTGCAGTTTCCAAGCAGGGTGAGTATCAGACACTCATAGCTGTTTTTGTGTGTGTGTGTGTGTGTGTGTGTGTGTGTGTGTGGTGTGTGAGAATGCGTTTGTGTGCGTGTATATTTCGCTTACGTCAGCTTTTGGATTGAGACTTTGATGCTGGAATCTGCCGCCCGTGAAGTTGGCAGTAAATGAAAGAGTGGAATGGTCATTACAAATGAATATCGATTTTTTCTGCAGGTTTATTCTTATCGGCCATTCATACCTAAGAGTGTGGTGGTCGCTGCGGACTACAAGAACATCGTGGGAAGTAATCGGTTGTCGTGGTGACGGGGTGCAGGTCTTTGCGGATGCAATATTCGATGATCAGACAGGTACTGTCAACGTCCAGGCATGCAGAGGCACGATACTCTCAAACATCATCGACACCTTTTCAGAAATTCAGTTTCTGATGAAATACTCTTTAATTCAGAGCACAGTCAAGGATCCATAGCAAAGCAGTCGATCGATATCTGATCGATTTTTTGGTGACTGAGTGCTCTATGTTTCTCAGTACTAAATTCAAACATTAAAATTTCGTTATAACATGACGATTACACATCCAATTGTTGTAGGGGTATTATAGTGACATTGGACTATTGGATCGCCTACGTTACCATCACCTCGTCAGCTCATACTTGGCCTTGACGGTAAAAATAAGGTAAAATTTAATCATACTTTTCAGTTTTATCTGGGAATGAGTCACGAATTTACCTGCGAAGATCAAAAACTGGATTCCAAAGTTTTTTCAGTTTTTAATACATTGTCACGGGATTTGCAGTGCAGAACATTACGACTGCACGAAGAAGGACACCACAGCAGAATAGACTGTACAGGGCACTCTACGTTACTCAGAAGAGAGTAACACAGTGGCAAAAAATAGTAAGTATACACTCTTTCACCAGAATGCAGCGGGAGAATGACCAGCGGAATCTTTGACCTAACGACACAAAGAAAGTGAAATTTTTTGAAGAACGTGTGAAGAAGAAAAATGACGTTTTACAATTAACTTAAGAATGTTCATGAAAGGAACGTAGATGAACTTTGTAGTTCTATGTGGGAAGAATAGTAACGGTAAAGAGTACAATGTTCCAATAATGTAATTAGCAAATTAACGTTCTAGAAGATTTGTATCTTTAGTTTAGCTACAAGAGTAAAATTTCGGTTTGATGTTTTACTGAAAATAAAAGTCATGCACTTACAACAAGTTGGTAAGCAAATTGGAATCTGTTATTCATTTTTCCGGTTCTTGCTCAAGGCATTGGTTGGTCAAATAGACATATTACTCAGCAGTCAAGTACAATGCGAAAAGGTGGGCTGGAAAAGGAGGAAACGAGTAAGTATCAGTGTGCCCTTTGAAGAGGCAGAATAAACGGTTGCACTGTTGGCACAGATAGCGTAACAGCAGCGCCAGATGTTACGAGCCCTGATAACACTGACACAGGTGGTAGACCTGCTAGAATGGCGCCAGTGACAGAACATTTGTGGGATAGTGTTTCATAAACAGCCCCGGGAAAGTGCATCTTTACAGCTAGTGGCTGAGTTTGCTTATGATAATAGCATTACGATAACACCTTAATATTTCATTCAGATACATGTATTTAGATGTAGCACTGTTTAGACTGTCCAACCTCCAGCTGAACTGAGTAACTGTTCAACGGTTCGAGCCACACATTTTCTGGAGTCGAAAAGACAGACAATACGAATGGAAGGACTGTTGATCGTTACAAGTAACTGAAACAAAAGAATACCAGAAGAGACCTGAAGCTGAAAAAGGCCAAAGGCAAACAAGTATCGACGTTCTTTGTGGAAGTTGTGCATGTGTCGAAGCAGGGTAGTGGCAGTGACTGTAGAAATAGCTTAGAATCTTCTCCTGTGACAACTTTTTTTTCATTAATACATCCTTCTGTTATATTCAGTGGATTCCTTCTTATGTAGTGTATGTGTTTGCTGTGAGTAATTATTGTCATTTGTGTTGTTAGAAGCATTCAGTGTTCATTTGTGATTTGTGTACTAAAATATACCCTAAAATAAGTGACGAACCGATCGAGGGCTTTCTGGTCAACTGGGCAGAAGAACAAAGGCAGGAGATGGAAAGGGTAAGGTAAGAGGGGAAAGAAGGGTGAGAGAATTCCTTAAAAATTTTCAGAAAACATTTGATGAATTTAAGGGAAACTATGAACAAAAGTATGAATCAACAGTTAATGGCTATAGATAAGAAAGTAGTTACAATGAATGCTTCCGTAGAACATCTGATTGTCAAAGAACAAGAGGACAAGAATGCGATAAGAAGCTTACAAAAGGAAACAGAAATATTTAAAAGGGAAAATCAAGGTATCAGAAGTGGATTCGAGTCTTTAGGTCAAAAGGTAGATAAAGATATTGCTGAAGTGCAAACTTGGATGATTTTACTGTGATAATGTCAGCATCACAGTGATGAATTGTGCTGTGATGTGAAAAAATTGGTAGGATGGTTAAAAATACTAATACTCTACCAGTATATAGCAATCTGTAAGGTGAACGTAGACTAATGAGACAGCCAGGAGGGGATACAAGTGTCAGTGAGGCGGGGTAGCGGGTAGTCCTAATTACGGCAGTGACTCACAAGAACAATTTGAGACGGAGTTTAAAACAAAATTTTGGTCATCAGGGGCACAGGATGGTTTGAGACTGTAGCTATTAGGACATAGCGTTTATGATGAATCATGGGTGGATACAAGAGTTTTCTGGAATGGTATATAAAACTATTGAAATATCTAGATGAAAGAATTGCTGAATCACATTTAATTATTGAAATACTAACAAGGGAACCTCCCCATCGCACCCCTCTCAGATTTAGTTATAAGTTGGCACAGTGGATGGGCCTTGACAAACTGAACACAGAGCAATTTAGAAAACAGGAAGAAGTTGTGTGGAACTATGAAAAAAATAAGCAATAAATACAAACTGAGTAGTCCATGTGCAACATAGGCAACATCAAAGAAGGTGTTAGCCCAGGAGCGTCGTGATCCTGTGGTTAGCGTGAGCAGCTGCGGAACGAGAGGTCCTTGGTTCAAGTCTTCCCTCGAGTGAACAGTTTATTTTTTTTTCTTCAGACAATTATTATCTGACAAACTCTTATGTTTTCATCAATTTTTATGGGAGTGATTATCACATCGACAAGAAAACCTAAATCGGGCAAGGTAGAAGAATCTTTTTACCCATTCGCCAAGTGTACAAGTTAGGTGGGTCGACAACATATTCCTGTCTTGTGATGCACATGCCGTCACCAGTGTCGTATAGAATGTATCAGACGTGTTTTCCTGTGGAGGAATCGGTTGACCTATGACCTTGCGATAAAATGTTTTCGGTTCCCATTGGAGAGGCACGTCCTTTCGTCTACTAATCGCACGGTTTTGCAGTGCGGTCGCAAAACACAGACACTAAACTTATTACAGTGAACGGAGACGTCAATGAACGAACGGACAGATCATAACTTCGCGAAAAAAAAAATTTCACTCGAGGGAAGGCTTGAACCGAGGACCTCTCGTTTCGCAGCTCCTCACGCTAACCATGGGACCACGGCACTCCTGGGTTAATAGCATCCTTGATGTTGCCTGTATTGCTCATGGACTACTCAGTTTGTATTTTTTGCTTATTTTTTAAATAGTTCCACACAACTTCTTCCTGTTTTCTCGACTGATCTGTGTTCAGTTTTTCAAGGCCTATCCACTGTGCCAACTTATAACTAAATCTGAGGGGCGTGCGATGGGGAGGTTCCCTTGTAAGTAGTCGATTACGAAGAGCAACAAAAGAAAAACTGGTAGATAGAAAGAATGCGGGGAAGTAAACGCCGTAACCACTTTACCACGACGCTATTTCTCAGCCCGCCTGCTCCATATTGCAGTTTTTGTTCCTGGGCCGTTCGCCGTTTCTATTTTGCTTCTTTTTTTTTTTCACTGTCCAGTACACCTTCTTCTTGTGTGCATGCCCGATCTGTGTTCCGTTTCCGACGGGCTGTCCACTGGGCGCTCTTACCACTACATCTGTGTGTGTTTGAGGGGAAGGGGGGGGGGAGGGGAGAGCGAGAAGGGGTGCAATGGGGAGTTTCCCTTGTTAGCAAAACGTAAGGACAGCATGCAGATACGGAGTGACAACGAATGTGGCAGGACCATTAGGTAAGAATCAAATTGTTGCACATGATCCAGCAAATCGTGAGGTACCCTGTGAGAGGAAAGACACGGTGTACCAACCAGTCAACAACTGGACGATGTCAGGAGCAAGACTTGTCGAGGGGCACTTTGTTGGAGGCGAAGGAGAGAGAGAGAATACGACGGTCAGTGTCGGGCAACTGTTGAAGGGCAAGTTAATGAGGAAGCATTAAATTTATTAATTGTTTCGGGATCTGATTTACGTCTGATTGGTAAAACTTGGCGGAGTGGAGTAAAAGACATCTACATCTACATCTACATCTACATCCATACTCCGCAAGCCACCTGACGGTGTGTGGCGGAGGGTACCTTCAGTACCTCTATCGGTTCTCCCTTCTATTCCAGTCTCGTATTGTTCGTGGAAAGAAGGATTGTCGGTATGCCTCTGTGTGGGCTCTAATCTCACTGATTTTATCCTCATGGTCTCTTCGCGAGATATACGTAGGAGGGAGCAATATACTGCTTGACTCTTCGGTGAAGGTATGTTCTCGAAACTTTGACAAAAGCCCGTACCGAGCTACTGAGCGTCTCTCCTGCAGAGTCTTCCACTGGAGTTTATCTATCATCTCCGTAACGCTTTCGCGATTACTAAATGATCCTGTAACGAAGCGCGCTGCTCTCCGTTGGATCTTCTCTATGTCTTGTATCAACCGTATCTGGTACGGATCCCACACTGCTGAGCAGTATTCAAGCAGTGGGCGAACAAGCATACTGTAACCTACTTCCTTTGTTTTCGGATTGCATTTCCTTAGGATTCTTCCAATGAATCTCAGTCTGGCATCTGCTTTACCGACAATCAACATTATATGATCATTCCACTTTAAATCACTCCTAATGCGTACTCCCAGATAATTTATGGTATTAACTGCTTCCAGTTGCTGACCTGCTATTTTGTAGCTAAATGATAAAGGATCTATCTTTCTGTGTATCCGCAGCACATTACACTTGTCTACATTGAGATTCAGTTGCCATTCCCTGAACCATGCGTCAATTCGCTGCAGATCCTCCTGCATTTCAGTACAATTTTCCATTGTTACAACCTCTCGATACACCACAGCATCATCTGCAAAAAGCCTCAGTGAACTTCCGATGTCATCCACCAGGTCATTTATGTATATTGTGAACAGCAACGGTCCTATGACACTCCCCTGCGGCACACCTGAAATTACTCTTACTTCGGAAGACTTCTCTCCATTGAGAATAACATGCTGCGTCCTGTTATCTAGGAACTCCTCAATCCAATCACACAATTGGCCTGATAGTCCATATGCTCTTACTTTGTTCAATAAACGACTGTGGGGAACTGTATCGAACGCCTTGCGGAAGTCAAGAAACACGGCATCTACCTGTGAACCCGTGTCTATGGCCCTCTCAGTCTCGTGGAC
This sequence comes from Schistocerca cancellata, assembly GCF_023864275.1. Classification (NCBI taxonomy): domain Eukaryota; kingdom Metazoa; phylum Arthropoda; class Insecta; order Orthoptera; family Acrididae; genus Schistocerca; species Schistocerca cancellata. The sequence continues at coordinate 591,469,852 of NC_064632.1, read as the reverse complement.
GAATAGCGCGAGCTGGGTTTCACATGACCGTCTTTTTCGAAACCCATGCTGATTCCTACAGAGTAGATTTCTAGTCTCCAGAAAAGTCATTATACTCGAACACAATACGTGTTCCAAAATTCTACAACTGATCGACGTTAGAGATATAGGTCTATAGTTCTGCACATCTGTTCGACGTCCCTTCTTGAAAACGGGGATGACCTGTGCCCTTTTCCAATCCTTTGGAACGCTACGCTCTTCTAGAGACAGGAAAGAGACAAAATCTTTGGCAGTTAAAAGATTATGCTATTTTGTCGAAAACTGACACTTGAGACCCTGACTGTATGCGAAATACACGTTGATATTTGCAAAGAAGGAAACAGCAATCAGCCACTGTTAATATTGCTACTCATTCAGATAAATAGCGCCGTTGACGGTTTCGAAGTGACAGGTTCATCTTCAGGTGGCTCTTCACGTTTAGATATGAATTTGTAGATGTTTACATTGGCTTTCGGCTCTTTATACCACGTTGTGATGAAAGTTCCTTGGGGTTGTGGTGCCCTACAGCAAAAAACAATCTGAGAAATGGCCTGTGCAACTGTAATTGTACCTACGAATTATTGTACACAATGTAAAGAAAACTTTAAGGGAGAACTCGTTTAGTTCTAGGTTAGGTACGTAGAAAATCTCGCTTCATTATGTTGCAATGTTTGCTACTTGTGTTTACAAAATAATGAACAGAATACTCTTCACAATTTTGTGAACTCGAGTAGTAAACGTTACATCATAATGACGCCAGATTTTCGAAACTAAAAGATTTGTTTACATTCTGTTCAATTGTTATTAGATACAGTTATAGTTAAACAGACCGTTTCACAAATCTGTTTTGCTGTAGGCCACCAGAGTACCGAGGAACTTTACCCACAAAGGGGTATAAAGACCCGAAAGCTGATGTAAAAATGAACGAATTTGCATCTAAACGTAAACAGCAGTCATGAGATGAACCTGTCGCTTCGAAATCGGTAACGGCGCAGTTTTGTGAATAAGTATATATATTAAACAGTGGCTGGTTGCTGTTCTCTTCTTTGGAAGAATCAACCTGTAATTAAATTAATAAGCTGACAAGGAATTATGGGAAGGCAAAGCAAGGGTCTGGAGGCATTGGCTAATGCGAGATTTTCGATAGATGGTATAGAGTTCCTGCATCCAATGTGCGTGCTATCAGATGTAGGTGTACGGCTTCTGCTGGGTGTAGATCGGTTGAAAGAAAGTTTAACATATTATCTAGCAGTCAGGAGATACGTCCAATGTACAGAGGGAAACCTAAGAAGGCTAAATTAGAAAGTGAACCAGCATCAGGTGAAACCATGGGCTTATACAACAAGGTAATCGATGAAGTGCAAGGAGCAGATGTACAAGACAAATGGCTCCTAGGAAGAGGTGAACACACGCCGTCCGACATAGATGTTCGTATAAAAAGTAGGTCACTCTTGCAAACAAATTTCGATGGAGCTCTACAGATCTGTTAGGTTGCCCTTACCTGTCTGGTCCGACCGCTTGAGAACTCTCAACACAGGTAACCTTTCTTCTGTGGCGTCTTCGATTATGCAAAAACTCCTACCTGAGAAACATATTATCTTGGGGAAAAATACTACGAATAATTACTAACTGAGAGGGGCTCTATGAAAATTACAACCATCCAAAAATATTTCTGTATGTAATAAATAAAATTACCTAATTTAGTTTCCACTCCCGTCTCCAGAACACAAAGAAAAACGCTATGCAGACTTATTTATGCATAAATTAGTCGATCATTTGCTAAGCAAAGTAACAATCAACTTTAGCTGGCTTTGTATCTGCGCCACGTAATTACTTTAAAACCTTAAAATTAAAATTTAAAACTGTCTTGATCGCAATTTTTTTTATTGGATGGAGTAATCGGTTTCGACTTTATGAAAGAGTCGAAACCGGTCACTCACTCCAATAAAAAAATTGCCATCAAGACTGTTTTAAATTTTAATTTTAACAAATTTTAAGATGGCTGACTATGTTTTCAAAAATTTCAAAAACTTTAAAACCTGCTCGCGTTTGTGTATCAGACTACGTACAAACTGCCACACTGACACCACTAGATAAAGGACACAACCGAACCGGTGTGGTGATATCTGATATTAGCCGAAACCATGTTACAATCCAAAAGAAATTTGATTAAGGAAGGCAGGCATCATCTGCAGAGAAAACAGCGAACGTCAGAAATTAAAATAGTGGCTCAGTCACAAGTGACATACAACTTTCCTTCGTCGACTTGTTTCACTCGGCAGGCACGAGCACATTCGGAAATTTAATAGCCAAAGGCCACACGTTAAATGCACATGTGGCCAGCTATCTTCAACGTGTGGACCATGGCTACTAAATTTCCGAAGGTGCTCGTGCCTGCCGAGTGAAACAAGTCGACGAAGGAAAGTTGCGTGCCACTTGTGGCTGACCCACAATTTTAACTAATTTGATCATCACTGGTGGCGGTTACCAAAGTATTCCTATTGTGAGCCGTTGTGGACGTAATACTTACTATTATAAAATTTCTGCATCTGCTTCCCAACATACGGTGGACGGCAGTCAGCCCGTGTAGTCGCTGTGTGTATCTCCACATATGTTGACAGAAGAACGCGATAAGTCGTTAAGTAACCACAGCAGGCGTAGAACCCAGGAGGTGGGCCAGTTGGAGGTTGTTTGCCCTTGGATCCTTCAGCAAGCACGTAAAAGTGCGTTGCTTCTATCAGAACAGCTGCGGTATTTGATGTGAAAAGATTACGTTGTTTCTCTCACTGCATATTCTCAGGACAGCAGCAAGTTCCTCCGTGGAGAAGACAATTAAAGTATTCGATAACTTTCAGTTTCCTCATCTTATGTAGCTTGCTTTATTTTTTGATCTTCTGCCTGAGTTCCACTTTTTGATTTCTATTTTTACTCATTCGACTTTGTGTATAGACTCTAAAACAAAACATAGGTTGTCCCACTTAAGGGCCCTACGCACGTACCAATCGACCGACCAACCAACAAATCGACCAATTTGCGTGCAGTATGCACACGTTCCCACCAGCTTTGCTTAGCGATTGCAGCGCCGCCCTGTTCATATAGCTGTTTGCAAACTGTTTATAAAAGTTCATTGAGGTTAGGTGAAACGGGATGCCACTGAAGCAAAAACAGGGAATTGCCTTCGCTGTTTTGGAGGTTACAACGCTAAGAAAAAAAGATAGGAAGCTGTGGGCATAGAACTGGCTTATGTAAAGGAAGAAATTCACCCACCCTCTTTTACTGAACGAAATGGGTGCGGACGAGTTTAACAATTGTCTTAGAATACATGTAGCATGCTTTTCGGAGCTGCTCAATTTAATGAAACAAGGTCATAGTATTACCAAACCTTTCATCTACATCATTACTCTGCAAACCATCATGAGGTGCATGGAGAGGGTACGTCCCATCAATTATTAGGGTTTCTTGCTGTTCAATTCACGTATGGAGCGAGGGAAGAAGGTCTGGATGGCTCTGAGCGTGCAGTAATTGTTCTAGTCTTACCCTCACAATCCCTGTCGGATCGATAAGTTAGGGGGTTGTTATATATCACTAGAGTAATCATTTGAAGCCGGTTCTTTAAAACTTCGTTAATAGACTTTCTCGGGACAGTTTACGTCTGTCTCCAAGATTCTGCCAGTTCACTTCCTTCAGTATCTCTGTGACACTCTCCCATGGAGTAAACAAACCTGTGACCGTTGGTGGTGCCCTTCTCTGTATACGTTCAACATCCCCTGTTGGTCCTTCCTGGTAAGGGTCCCACATACTTCAGCAAATATTCTAGGATGGGTTGCATGAGTAATTTGTAAGCAATTTCTTTCGGTAGTAGATTGCACATCCCCAATATTCTACAAGTAAACCCAAGTCTACCACCTGTTTTATCCTCGACTCAACCTATGTGATCATTCCATTTCATATCTCTACAAAGTGTTTCACCCAGGTATTTGTATGACTTGCCCGATTCCAACAGTGACTCATTGAATTCTCGTTTTGTGAAGTGCAAAATTTTACATTTCTGAACATTTAGAGCAGGTTGCCAATCTCTGCAACATGTTGAAATCTTATCAAGATCTGACTGAATATTTACGCAGCTTCTCTCAGATAGTACAGCAGATAACCGCATCATCTACAGAACGCCTGATTTTACTGTTAATATTGTCTGCAAGGTGATTAATTATGATACTATTTTCTGCTATTAATTATAATAAGATTGCCCTACAACGTTTCTACTGTAGGAAAGTACATACCTTTAATTCTCTTTTATATGCCGTTCGCATCTTACCCCTCAAAATCAGAATATGAGGAACAAATGATTAATTTTGTTCTCGGGGTATAGATGAGGTCAAGTGTTTAGCCGACTCATAAAAAAAATTAGTACGTCACTTGTCGAAATCCAGTAACCCGAGAAATTAAATTTAAAAATCGTATCTTGAGAACATTTTAAAACCATACGTTGCCGAAAAAAGTTATGTCTGATATTGGATTCCTTCGGTGGACAAACTGATTCTGTCATGTACTGGTGTGTTTATAGAGGGCAAGGGTCAACCGACTTGCACAGCAGTGGTAATATCGCCAGACTGCACACCCGTGTGCCACCCGTGTGATGCTTATTTTCATCGCCAAGTTAAGAACTTTATTTAGAGGGTTCAGAATTGCAGCCTGCTTCTGGAAACCCAGCGGGAATTTCACAGCCAGTCATATTCAATAACGATTCACAACGTAACTGATCAACATGCAGAACCGATTACTCAAGCACTGTATGGTATGCATCACAATTAATATTTTTAAATGGAAACCAGGTCTGTTTTCCGATAACTTTATTTTCCTACCTTGTTATTTCTTGTTGATTTACTAACGTTACTAACTGTCCCATACGTACCAATTTCGAAATGGAAGAAAAAAGCAAATAAAGAAGGCAATGCACTTGGCAGGGGAACACAGGCCCTCTGCTCCCCCATCGAGATGCCTTCGTCGCTACGTCAGCGACTTTTTCGTTGCATGGCGTTTGCCTTATGGGTACACAAGAGGTAGTCAAAAGAATTTCTTTCCTCGATTTCTAGGAAAATATGTGTTTGCCGATTATGTACATCATGACCTTTGTTTATAATTTTCTCCAATTCATGATTTTCTCAAATGTGTTAAGATCATTCAAAGAATGGTTCAAATGGCTCGGAGCACTATGGGACTTAACTTGTAAGGTCATCAGTCCCCTAGAACTTAGAACTACTTAAACCTAACTAACCTAAGGACATCACACACATCCATGCCCGAGACAGGATTCGAACCTGCGACCGTAGCGGCCACGCGGTTCCAGACTGTAGCGCCTTTAACCGCTTGGCCACACCGGCCGGCTAAGATCATTCATTTTAGACTGTGTACAAGCGAGCTGCCAAGTATGAGCCGAATGTGTTTCCTGGCTATAATGTTGCCAGCTTTTTATTGTCCTTGTTAATTCATATCGTTAAAACAAATATTGCAATAGACCAATTTGGGAGCGCTCTATCGAAAGGACACAAAAATGCAGCTTTAAATGTAATTTTGTTTGTAACAGGAGACAAATCCTACGCTTTGCGTCGACACGCGTCGCATGGAAGACGTGGTCAGAACAGTCTTCGTTTGTACTGACTCCAGATACACGCTGCAAAAAGGAAACTGCAAATACCTGCCGTAGCACCGGAGAAAATGCGCCTTACTTCTCATACGTGCACCACCCAACATACACTCAAAAATAAATAAATAAAATAAAATAAAATAAAATAAACGACCACCTCTAAGGAATTATCCGAACAGGACGGAAATTGGTAGATGTGATTTACATATACAGCCAAACAAATGGTTACAATTTCAGAAAAATTGGAGGGTGTATTCGAGAGAAAGAGTTTCACAAATTGAGCAAGTCAGTAGCGCGATGGTCCATTGAAAGACGTCCCTCTACCTTCCACTTCTTTCACTTGTTTACGATTTACGATACTGTAGTCATATTATCAAATGGTTCAAATGGCTCTGAGCCCTATGGGACTTAACATCTGAGGTCATCAGTCCCCTAGATTTCAGAACTACTTAAACCTAACAAACCTAAGGACATCACACACATCCATGCCCGAGGCGGGATTCGAACCTGCGACCGTAGCGGTCGCGCGGTTCCAGGCTGAAGCGCCTAGAACCGCTCGGCCACCCTGGCCGGCTATCCCCCTATGCCCCCCCCCCCCCCCCGCTCCCGAGTCTAGTATTAACATCCATAGGTAAAAAAGTGTGTATATTCAATAATTATACTTCGTTTGTACAAGTTTAATTTCGATTTATAATAAATTGTTGTACCTTTTAATCCGACATTCAGTGAAAAGTATTAACCCCATTTATAGAGGTATCAAGGAAATGCTAGCATTGCAAGGCCCCCTATTGAAAATGCTCCTCTTAAGATGAAAAAAATTAATTGTAAATTCAATGAGTAGTTTTTGTTTGATTGTGGTGGATATTTTTTATGCAATCAGATAGACGATCCTTGCGCCAGGCCCTAATCCTTTCTGGTGCGCCGACGACTCTTGTATGTGGTGATCTGAATGAAATTCAACCCCAGTCCTCCCCTCTAGATAAAGGAAAGTCACACTGATAGGGCAGTTGTGAGCAAAATCCACATTATGTGGTGAAAGGGGAGTCCCTGCCATTCGCGATCCCTTTTAATAGGCAAGGCACCTATTTTATCATCTCTGGCCCTTATGCAAGCAGTTAACTCTGCTTGGAATTGATTGATAGAGTTTTTGGATGTCCTTCTGAGGGATATCGCTCCAGAAGACGTGTCTCAAGACGCCGCAGACAGTGGTGGCATACCAACCTGACCGTCCCTACCCACACTGTCCGACAACCAGGGGTTATGGCCTGGGTTGCTATTTCTTTTCATAGGAGGACCCCTTTGGTTGTCGTATGCGGCATCTTTACAGCACAGCGGTACGTCGACGACTTTCAACGCCCCATTTTGTTGCCCTTCATCGCAAGTCATCCAGGGCTTACATTTTAGCAAGATAATGCCTGCCCGTAGACGGCGAGAGTTTCTAATGCTTGTTTTCGTGCTGGCCAAACCCTGCCTTGGCCAGCTAGGTCGTTGCATCTCTCCCCACTTGAGAGACTTTGAGCACTGTGGGCAGGGACCTCCTACCATCTCGGGATTTTGACGATCTGACAAGGGAGTTGGACAGAATTTGTCACCATATCCCTCAGGAGGACATTCAGCAACTCTCTCAGCCGATGCAAGTCCAATAACACCTTGCATAACGGCCAGTGGTCGGCCAATGTGTTACTGACATTCTCAATATGTAAAGCTCTTTCTTTTGAATACATCATCCAATTTTTCTGAAACTGTAGCCATTTGTTTGTCTGTACAACATGATTTCCGTCCTATACGGATAATCCCCCCGTTATATATGACACAATTTCAGAGACTTACAAATATGATTTTATGTATATAAACAAAGAGCCAAATGAAACTTTGTACTAAGCCTGTGAATCGAACCCGGGTCTTCTGTTTACCAGGCAGGTGCATTAGTCACTAAGCTACCTCGACACAGCAGTTCACACAACTACGTGGATTAACCTGGCACACCTCCCTCCTCAATCCAAATTCTCACTGTCGCCCCAGTTTACTTTATATTCCCCCTTACACACGGACAGACGCAGACGACTACGGCTACTCATGCGTGGTTGCCAGGAGACGTATGGCACGGAGTGCTGAGATCAGTCTCTTAACTTGTGACAGTTAGCAGTTCAATTAAAGTAGTAGCAGAAGGAAGTAACAAGATACAGCTTTTGCTGAAAAATTAGAACTGATTTCGATAGCAGCTAACGTTATAGAAATGGAGCACTTTATAACTGTGCGGACAAAGCATTGTTGCAGTGAACACCCCTCACTGCAATCCCCTGAGGTAGGAATCCCGCAAACCGAAAGTTGGGAGTAGAGGTACCTTACGCACGAAACGGCCTTTCTGGAATAAAAAAAGTTTACTTTACTATCGCAATGTGATACTTGAAGTGGGAATTATTTAGAATATTTTACAGACAAGACAATAAAACGTTAAGCGAGTTTAGTAGGATCAATCTGTCCCACACCCGCAAATTACTGTTATGACAAGGGAGTTACCAAACGAAACCCCCACAGTGCTGCAAAGTATTGACTACGCAAATGGGAAGTATAATGCGTTTTACTAGCTAGAATCGTGTAAGATCGGATCCGCACATCGAATCTAGGGCGAGACACTGTGCTCTACAAATTGCTGATAGTCTTTACTTTCGAATCCCCTGTACGGAGTAACTAGCAACATGAACAGTTTGATGGTATACAACAATCAAAGGCTTTCTGCATGAAGTTCTGACTGCTCAGACGAGTTAGCGCTTTCCGAAGTCAACACGGCAGACAGCAATGACAGAAGTTCGGAGTACATTCAGTGTGTCATCGAGAGACGGGGCAATTAAGATTAGTCAGAAACTATTTTTTTTACTACACCACGACAGTAATTCCCATAAGAATATGGGGATATTTTTGTACGAACAACGCCTTTACGAGGAATGAAGAAATTGGGAGGAAACTGTACGATTTCAGCACATACCGTCAAGCCTGCCCACGGTAAAGATGGTAAACACGCTGCTCTTATTATTACTTTATTTATTTTGGTTTGAGGTGTTCCCACAAACTGGAAAGTCCATTCACCAGACGCTGTTCCCGTTTATTGGCAAAGTTTCCTGAATTACCATGCAGTAAACATTATGTGTAGATGACACTTATCGTTCTTTTAATGTACATACATAAACAGAAGGGCAATAAACTGTAGCCTAATTAAGTCAGGTGAAGCACAGGAGTTTTGCTATGTAGGCAGCAAAATACCTGACGGTGGCAGAACTAAAGCGGATATAAAATGTAGACTGACAAAAGCAAGAACAATCTTTCTCGAAAGCTAAAGGTGCTGACATCAAAAATAAATTTGAATTTTCTGATTCGTGGCATGTTGAGCCGGTATGATAGGTTTGTAAGTGTTCTGTACGGAGTAAATTTGATAATTTTTATTTTGTCCGTTTGAGTTGCATGAATATACATATTTTGCTGCGGTACTTATCGGTTTCGGGCTGAAACACCCATTCTAAAATCACACACGTTGTTAACAACCGTAACTAGCTATACAATACGGCGCCAAAAGACACAAATAGCTTCTGTACAAAAGTCAAACTGTGGGCAACCAGTACTTCTATTCGTAAGTTAGCCTTTGTGTCTACTGTTGCGCCTGAAAGACACAACCAGATTGACAGATATTACTTTCAGTAGTCAACAGAACTACTGAGACTAATGTATGATCAACGTTCAAATAAGGTTTTGGCTCTAAATGCGGTCTTCGAGCCTTGGATGATGTCTGCGTCGGATGATGCTTAGTATGATGTTGTTAATGTTTATTTACTACATAAATGTCGGTTTGTTACCAAGGTTACATAAATAACGTAATTTGAAAAACATGCAGCTGTTTTATATCTTTCACTTTATTCCATGTCTTTAGACATTTTGTGGATAACATACAATTAAAAAAAGAATATAGTTTAGAGTTTGCCATTGACTCCCTGTGTGGGAAGTAATAATTATTTCTACTGACTGTTTGACATAATGTGGGAGACTATACTGCTGCTGAGTTATTTACCTGTTATGTTTACCTGCTGTGGTCAGTAAACTAACGAAAGGACGCTATTTACCATGCACTGTACTAACACAAATGAAATAAAACTTATCATGATAATGTTATGATAAAACTCTTTTATTTTAATAAAACAAAATATCCGGAATTGCCACGAATTAGCAGGATAATATGCACTTTCAGCTTCGAAATCGTCTGTCTCTACGTTGAGTCCACATTCATACTGAAGCGTAACAGGACTACCACGGAAGTACGCCAACGTAGCAGTAGATGTAGATAAATAACAAAATCCAGCTAACAAATCATCCAGAGCCAATTAAGTGAATACAATTGACAGAAGCTGAAAAAGCAGGCACTAACAAGTTTGCATTCCAGCAAGTTTTACACCTTTAGATCTACAGGGTACAGAATGGAGGCAGCGACAAATCTTTCTATTGCAATGAGCTTCTTAGACTCAAAACCGCGAATCTGCTACTTCGGTGTCATCCCTTAAGTGAGAATAATTCAGAATTTTTCATCTAAATGACAAGAAATATCGAGTGAATTTACTGGTAAATTCTGAACCGAACCCGGAAGTAAATCGATGGGTGTACGAGTGCCACACGTGCTCTACAATGATGCCAGGTCTCCACCAGACTAGCGACGGGCAGAATACGGTCGCTCAGCAGGTGTGAACCTCGAGCTGCCTCGCACTGGGCAAGCCTGCCTTTCGAAGGTGCGGTGTCGCCAGCTGCCACCGCGCTGATTGGTAGCAGAAACTGCTAATACAACAATGAGTTTTATTCACATTTCTGTAACTGTGATTTGTGATGATGATGATGAGGTTTGGTTTGTGGGGCGCTCAACTGCGTGGTTATCAGCGCCCGTACAATTACCCAATCTTTGCTCAGTCCAATTTCGCCACTTTCCTGGATGATGATGAAATGATGAGGACATCACAAACACCCAGTCATCTCGAGGCAGGTGAAAATCCCTGACCCCGCCGGGAATCGAACCCGGGACCCCGTGCTCGGGAAGCGAGAACGCTACAACTGTGATTTGTGTCTAAAGGGTAGCTGCGAATAACGTCCAGCCCCGACTGCAACTCGAACATTATACATAAATGGCAGGGAAAATTATTTCGGCTGTTTATCTCTTCAATAGCTGTCGTAGAATTTTGTTTTTACGCCTCAAGAAAACTGGAAACTAAAAAATTCATTCACTTGAAGCGATTCACTTGTTTGGTATCACCAGTTAATATTAATATCACGAATAAATAACTGCCGGCCGGTGTGGCCATGCGGTTAAAGGCGCTACAGTCTGGAACCGCACGACCGCTGCGGTCGCAGGTTCGAATCCTGCCTCGGGCATGGATGTGTGTGATGTCCTTAGGTTAGTTAGGTTTAAGTAGTTCTAAGTTCTAGGAGACTTATGACCACAGCAGTTGAGTCCCATAGTGCTCAGAGCCATTTGAACCATTTTTGAACCAGTAAATAACATTCGTCTTAATATTAAATACGCCAAAACAGTTTTCCTTATGAATACTTGCACTGACACCAGCTCTAATACCTAATAACACAAATGAAATGGCTCAAATGGCTCTGAGCACTATGGGATTCAACATCTTAGGTCATAAGTCCCCTAGAACTTAGAACTACTTAAACCTAACTAACCTAGGGACATCACACACACCCATGCCCGAGGCAGGACTCGAACCTGCGACCGTAGCAATCCCGCGGTTCCGGACTGCAGCGCCAGAAACGCTAGACCACCGCGGCCGGCCTAACACAAATGAAAAGAGAACATAATACTGTTTCCTGATGTTTGCGTTTGGAAAACAAATTTAATATGCTGCTATTAACATACAGTTTCGGATCACAAAAACAAACCGTGCAAGGAAATATTTCGCACTGACCGAAAAATAGGTCTCAAAGGCCATGAAGCTAATTAAACAAGCGTATCATTGCAGTACAAATTCGATTCCAGATTCTGGTAACATCAGACGAGAAGCAGTTGTGATGACACTGTGAATCGAGGAATAAAAAGTGCCGACAGTAAATTGTCAAAACCGTCATTCATTCAATAAAAGTCAAAGAGACGAAAAGTATCATCTACTCATAACGAGTACAATATAGCTGCTGCTGACGCTTTATCGATAATAGTGAAAAATGCCTGATGAATGAGATTTTCAGTTTTCGGACAGTGTAAGACAAAGAGGAACTAAAGTAACAAGAAGAGCTTACCCTAGGAGAGTGTGGCACGGAATTTCTACGTAATGGGTCGCAGCTGGCGCGTTTTGCTCGTAGTTTATGTGTCGGTTATTTCGCGCTGACGACCGCTCCAGGCCATGACAACATTCGTTCGTTAATTATGGGCAGTAACTATTAAAAGCAGACTGCTGTTTTAAATATTACGGCACTTATGGCTGGAACTGACACAGTGGACAAAGCTAACTGGAATTTCATTTCATCCTGGAAACTATTGGAAAGGTACTCATTGCGCACATCAACTTTTCGATGACACCGGAATATCGACGTGATCATTAAAAGTCATTCCACCGAAGTGTACACCTTTCTGTCAACCCTATGATGTATAATTTTGCTGACAGGTGAAATATTATATTGACCCATTGCAAAAGTGATCTATTCTCAACGCACAGCAAATGGGAAGCATAAATAAAAGCAACGAAATTAATAAAATATACCCCTCAATCCGTAAGCAGTTGCTCGTCCTAGCTTTCTGGGAAGTGCTTTGATGTGCTTGGTTTGTTGCGAAATTATGGGCAGATCGTGAAGTATTTCGAACGTTAACGAAGTTACTTTTCCTCGAAATCATCACATTAAAGAATGTGCTTGTGGCGTACGTGCTTTCGCAAGCTGCTGATGGTGCTTCGATTTTTTTGTGCTTTGAATGTTTTTATGACGTATCAACCTGGGGTATACATTGTTTCTCTCGAAGTAGAAAAGTTAAAATCAAATCAGAAACTGATACACAAGTATTTATGTATTTTCAGTTACTGTTAGTTACGTAAGGTTATATAAGATTTGTGGTGGTGATATATAATTCGAATAGTATTAGAAATTCTGTTTATTTTGTAAATAAGTCCATTGTATTTCTCGAAGTCACAAAAATACTAATGTCATTAATATCGTATACTTCTGCGACAGCAAAAGAAATAAAAGTAACACCACAAGATTAGATGTGAACATGAAGCACAAATATTAAAAACCTGTGCTGTTAACATGATTTAGGTTTTATCTCGCAATGTTTAATTTATTTCATCAACCTAATTTCATCTAAATTCGTTGCCTTACCAGTGCTTAAGTTTTTTCACGTTATTCCACTGTGATGTAAAAAGGGTGACGTGTCTTCTCTCCTGGGCTGGAAACTCTTACTGTTTTGTTAGGATGCAGACTGAGAACCTATGTGGCGTCGTTAGACGCAGTAAAGTAGTGTTCAAGGTCGTTACATTTACTACTGAGAATGCAAGTCGTTGCCGTGTCTTCTGTGACGGCTGGTGGCTAAGTGATATGGAGAGGAATCCGCTGAATCCAACAGCAGACTCAAGGCTGTCGGGGACGGTGTATGAGCTGAAAGTGGAAGTCGCTGACACACTGCCATCCGCTGGCGAGGTAGGCACGCCCCGGTGGTAGCCCTGACTAGAGACAAAGATGACTGCGATGTGTCTCTGATTCACACGCAGCTTCGTGTAGTACTCAATCCCTCACAGAACACTACCCCCCGTTGGCCCATCAAGTCGACTACGATGCCGGATGCTGTGATGTCGTGCTGAATGCTGAACCTGGCCCGCCGGTATGGTAGGCCGTCAGACTTGTGCGACACTGGAGTCTTAGAGCAGCTTCAGCCCTGGACCAGAGCTGCCTCGGTAGACTCCTGGACTGCCCATCAGTGCTGCCTGCTGTGCTGACTCAAATACTGGACGCCGGACTTCATCATCCGTCGCTACAGATCGCTGATCTTCTCGTAAGGCAGCAAGTTCGAGACCAGCACACTAGAACAATGTCACGCACAAGATGTTATCAGACCATAACCAGAGAATGAAGTGCGATAGACATGAACGCCATGGATCCAACTGATCGAGTGCTCTAGGCTAGCGGGGGCGCAGCTGTTCGACATGCATAATGACCGGATTGGTTGTGCTGTTCTCGAGTCGTCAGCGGTCTTCAGTCACACTACATTTGCTTAATGAATTTGTTACAGCGTCTTTACTGCTCAGTCAAACCCCTTCTATGCGATGTTGCAGCCTGCCTAGTGTCTATTGTATAAAGTTGCGAAGCCAGCTCGGTCTGTGTGCTTCTAACGATTTTCTGCTGTAAGCGTAGGCTTCCGCGGCCGTTGTCTTCTTCAATAAAATTCTTCAGGGTATCAGACCGCATCGTCATAATTTGAAATGCGCCAACGTTTCGGCCAGCGTTGCAGCTAGCCTTCATCAGGGCCTTACGTTAAACTGCTAAATGAAACACACTTGGTTCCTTAAATAGCTGCACGAGAAAACCGTGTGGTTACTTGATTGGCTGTAAAAGGAGGAGGAGGAGGGGTGAAAGGTATGCTTTATTGGTGTTTCCTTTATTATCTGTCATTGGCTGAAATAGCTGTTTTCTATTGGTCTTTATATTAATCCACCCCATTGGAGGAGACGGACGAATAGCGAACAGGTGATGGCTGTGACAGCTATACAGTATGCAGTATGCTCCACAGCCTGGCTGTTAGGGTTCGGAGTAGCCATAATATATTCCCCACAGCCCTTGGCTATCTTACGAACATCTTCATTAACATCCCCAGTAACATCACCTATGTCAACTGGACCCCAAGTGCCCCCCTCCCCAAACTATGAAAATACTGAAACACCGGCATTGTTAAATCGGTGGTCGGGCAGATTTTATTCTTGTTATCCTGTGCAGATATTCATGGTCAAATGTGTGAAGTAATCTGGAGGATTATCTCGTTGGCAGTATTTTGTTCCTCGGTTAGCGTCCGGAGTTCGAGTCTCGGTCCAGCACACAGTTTTTATCTGTCAGGAACTTTCATATCAGCACACACTCCGCTGCAGAGTGAAAATCTCATTCTACAAACACATCTACAGGCTGTCTGACACAGTATGCATAATTTCTCCAAGTTGTGACTGTGGTTTTGAAAAGCAGACAGTTCACCATGTCATTCAATAACGTCCTCTGAAAGCTTTCTCTCGCGATCCAGCAGAGTTGCTGGTGTTGCGGAGGGATCAGTAGACTATGTTGGTGACCTGTGTATCAGCTTGCAGTCTGAAGTACACAGAGGTGACAAAAGTCATGCGATGCCTCCTGACAATGCGTCAAACCTCCTTTTGACCAGCGTAGTGCAGCACCTCGACGTGGCATAATAGTTGGAAGTCCCCTGCAGAGACACTGAACCCTGCTGTTTCTACAGCATTCTGTGCACGAACTGACCTCTCGGTGATGTCCCATAAGTGTTTGACGGGTGACCAAATCATACGTCCGAATTGTCTAGAATGTTGTTCAGACCAGTAGAAAGAAGTTGTAGTCAGGTGACATGGTGCATTGTCATCCACAAAAAAATCCAACGTTTTTTGGGGACATGAAGTTTACGAATGGCTGAAAATGGCTTCCAAGTAGGCGACCATAAGCACGACCCAGTTCATTCCATGTAAACACAGCCCACACAATTACGAGGGTGAGTCAAATGAAAGCCTTAAATATTTTTTTAAATATTATTTGTTGTGCAGAAGTGGTACAAAGATGTATCACTTTTCAACATAATCTACCCCACGCTCAATGCAAGTCCTCCAGCCCATAGCCGGCCGCGGTGGCCAGACGGTTCTAGACGCTTCAGTCCGAAACCGCGCGACTGCTACGGTCGCAGGTTCGAATCCTGCCTCGGGCATGGATGTTTGTAATGTTCTTAGGTTAGTTAGGTTTAAGTAGTCCTAAGTTCTAGGGGACTGATGACCTCAGATGTTAAGTGCCATAGTGCTCAGAGCCATTTGAACCATTTGAACCTCCAGCGCTTACAAAGTGCATGAATTCCTTTAGAAAAAAATTCTTTTCGTAGTCCGCGCAACCACTCATGCACCGCGTGGCGTAACTCTTTATCGGAACGGAACTTCTTTCCCCCCATTGGGTCTTTGATGGTTCCGTTCGCAACTTCTTTGGTTTCGGTGAGGAGGAATGGCGCCTTTCCTTGCTCGCTCTCTTCGTTTTCGGTTGGTGTAAGCGAACCCAGGTTTCTTCCTCAGTAAATATTCTTGCAAGGAAGCCATCACCTTGTCGTTCAAAGCGCGGAAGAAGTTTTTCACGAGCATCAACACTTCGTTCTCTCATTTCAGGAATCAGCTGCCGTGGCACCCATCTTGCAGACCCTTTGCCAAACTGGAGCACATCATGCACAATGTGGTGTGCTGACCCATGACTAATCTGTAAACATGCTGCAATGTCATTCAGTGTCACTCAGCGGTTTTCCTTCAGTATGGCTTCAACTGCTGCAATGTTCTGTGGAGTCTGTGGAGTCACACTCGTTGTGCCTGACCTGGACGAGGAGCATCTTTCACTGAAGTCACGCCATTTGCGAACTTCCTACTCCATTCGTAGACTTGCTGCTGCGACAAACATGCATCACCGTACTGAACCTTTATTCGTCGATGAATTTCAATAGGTTTCACACCTTCACTACGCAAAAACCGAATAACAACAGAACGCTGTTCTTCCCTGGTGCAAGTCGCAAGTGCGGCGGCCATCTTTACACTAATACTGCGACGGTATGTGTGCATCTGCACTGTGCTGCCACCTACAGGCCATTCTGCGCGCTGTTTGTAGCATGCTTACCATCTCACAGGATAATGGCGCGAAATTTCGATTTGTTATTACAAATTTAAGGTTTTCATTACGCTCACCCTCGTATGTCCAATCCTAAGACCAGCTCTCACCAACTGAAATCGGCATCCATCTGACCGGGCTACGCTGTTCCAGTCGCCTAGGCTCCTACAGATATGGTCACGAGCCCAGCAGAGGTGCTGCAGCCGATTTCGCGCTCCTAGCGAAGCCACTTATGTCTGTCGTCTGCTGCCATAGCCCATTAACCAAAAAATGGTTCAAATGGCTCTGAGCACTATGGGACTCAACTGCTGTGGTCATAAGTCCTCTAGAACTTAGAACTACTTAAACCTAACTAACCTAAGGACAGCACACAACACCCAGCCATCACGAGGCAGAGAAAATCCCTGACCCCGCCGGGAATCGAACCCGGGAACCCGGGCGTGGGAAGCGAGAACGCTACCGCACGACCACGAGATGCGGGCTAGCCCATTAACGCCAAATTTCACCGCACGTTTCAAACGGATACGTTCGTCGTACGTCCCGCATTGATATCCGCGGTTATTTTCGCAGTGTTGACAACTCTACGCTGCTCCCGGTTGTTAACTGAAGGTCGTCGGTGACTGTCACGTCCGTGGTGAGATGTAATGCCTGAAATTCGGTACAATCGGTACGCTCTTTACACTGTCGGTCTCGCAATATAGAATTCCCTAAAGATGTCCGAAATGGAATGTCCCATGCGTCCAGCTCCAACTACCATTCCGCTTTCAGAGTCTATTACACTACTGACCCTTAAAACTGCTACACCAATAAGAAATGCAGATGATAAACGGGTATTCATTGGACAAATATATTATACTAGAACTGACATGTGATTACATTTTCACGCAATTTGGGTGCATAGATCCTGAGAAATCAGTACTCACAGTTGGTTAACTGTGGCCGTAATAACGACCTCGATGGGCCTGTGCATTGAGTCAAACAGAACTTGGATGGGGTGTACAGGTACAGCTGTCCGTGCAGCTTCAACACGATACCACAGTTCATCGAGAGTAGTGACTGGCGTATTGTGACAAGCCACTTGCTCGGCCACCATTGACCAGACGTTTTTCATTGGTGAGAGATCTGGAGAATGTGCTGGCCAGGGCAGCAGTCGAACATTTTCTGTGTCCAGAAAGGCCCGTACAGGACCTGCAACATGCGGTCGTGCATTATCCTGCTGAAATGTAGGGTTTAGCAGGGATCGAATGAAGGGTTGAGCCACGGGTCGTGACATATCTGAAATGTAACGTCCACTGTTCAAAGTGCCGTCAATGCGAACAAGAGGTGACCGTGACGTGTAACCAATGGCACCCCATTCCATCACGCCGGGTGATACTCCAGTATGGCGTTGACGAATACACACTTCCAATGTGCGTTCACCGCGACGTCGCGAAACACGGATGCGACCATCATGATGCTGTAAACAGAACCTGAATTCATCCGAAAAAAATGACGTTTTGCCATTCGTGCACCCAGGTTCGTCGTTGAGTATACCAGTGCTGGCGCTCCTGTCTGTGATGCAGCGTCAAGGGTAAACGCAACCATGGTCTCCGAGCTGGTAGTCCATGTTGCTGCAAACGTCGTCGAACTGTTCGTGCAGATGGTTGTTGTCTTGCAAACGTCCCCATCTGTTGACTCAGGGATCGAGACGTGGCTGCATGATCCGTTACAGCCATGCGGATAAGATGCCTGTCATCTCGACTGCTAGTGATACGAGGCCGTTGGGATCCAGCACGGCGTTCCGTATTACCCTCCTGAACCTATCGATTCCATATTCTGCTAATAGTCATTGGATCTCGACCAACGCGAGCAGCAATGTCGCGATACGGTAAACCGCAATCGCGATAGGCTACAATCCGACCTTTATCAAAGTCGGAAACGTGATGATACGCATTTCTCCTCCTTAAACGAAGCATCACAACAACGTTTCACCAGGCAACGCCGGTCAACTGCTGTTTGTGTATGAGACTTTCCTCATGTCAGAACGTTGTAGGTGTCGCCACCGGCGCCAACCTTGTGTGAATGCTGTGAAAAACTAATCATTTGCAGAATGAGATTTTCACTCTGCAGCGGAGTGTGCGCTGATATGAAACTTCCTGGCAGATTAAAACTGTGTGCCCGACCGAGACTCGAACTCGGGACCTTTGCCTTTCGCGGGCAAGTGCTCTACCAACTGAGCTACCGAAGCACGACTCACGTCCGGTACTCACAGCTCTACTTCTGCCAGTACCTCGTCTCCTACCTTCCAAACTTTACAGAAGCTCTCCTGCTTCTGTAAAGTTTGGAAGGTAGGAGACGAGGTACTGGCAGAAGTAGAGCTGTGAGTACCGGACGTGAGTCGTGCTTCGGTAGCTCAGTTGGTAGAGCACTTGCCCGCGAAAGGCAAAGGTCCCGAGTTCGAGTCTCGGTCGGGCACACAGTTTTAATCTGCCAGGAAGTTTCATATCAGCGCACACTCCGCTGCAGAGTGAAAATCTCATTCTGGAAACATCCCCCAGGCTGTGGCTAAGCCATGTCTCCGCAATATCCTTTCTTTCAGGAGTGCTAGTTCTGCAAGTTTCGCAGGAGAGCTTCTGTAAAGTTTGGATGGTAGGAGACGAGGTACTGGCTGAAGTAGAGCTGTGAGTACCGGACGTGAGTCGTGCTTCGGTAGCTCAGTTGGTAGAGCACTTGCCCGCGAAAGGCAAAGGTCCCGAGTTCGAGTCTCGGTCGGGCACACAGTTTTAATCTGCCAGGAAGTTTAATCATTTGCATATCACAACATCTTCTTCCTGTCGATTGAATTTTGCGTCTGTAGCACGTCATCTTCGTGGTGTAGCAATTTTAATGGCCAGTAGTGTACTTCGCATCGTGCGCCCAGAATCACCGGAGACACATTTTCACACGATTCACTTGCGTACAAATGGCAGCTCCCCCAATTTACTGCCGTTTTATACCTAGTGTATGCGGTACTATCACCATCTGTATATGTGCATATTGCTATCCCATGGCTTTCGTCATCTGAGGGTAACAGCAATATTTCAGAATGAGTTTTTCACTCTGCAGCGGAGTGTGCTCTGATATGAAACTTCCTGGCAGATTAACAGATTAAAACTGTGTGCCGGATCGAGACTCGAACTCGGGACCTTTGCCTTTCGCGGGCAAGTACTCTACCACCTGAGCTACCCAAGCACGACTCACGACCCGTCCTCACAGCTTTACTTCCGCCAGTATCTCGTCTCCTACCTTCCAAACTTCACAGAAGCTCTCCTGCAAAACCTTGCAGAACTAGCACTCCTGGAAGAAAGGATATTGCGGAGACATGGCTTAGCCACAGCCTGGCGGACGTTTCCAGAATGATATTTTCACTCTGAAGCGGAGTGTGCGCTGATATGAAACATCATGGCAGATTAAAACTGGCGGAAGTAAAACTGTGAGGAAGGGTAGTGAGTCGTGCTTGGATAGCTCAGGTGGTACTTGCCCGCGAAAGGCAAAGGTCCCGAGTTCGAGTCTCGTTCCGTCACACAGTTTTAATCTTCCAGGAAGTTTCAACAGCAATATTATTTTTTTGTGCTGTAGACATACGCTAAATAGATAAATCGCTTTTGACTGCAAAATTTTACGTGGCTCGTTCGATAACGCGGTACGCCTTCACGTGACGGACTATTGAACTAGGCAGCTCGGTGATCACCCCTAACTCATCACTCGTCCGCGAAGGACCCATTTTCGCCGGGGATCCGCCGTCTCCGCCGACATTAGTTACGTTAATCTGATCCATTTGTTATTTTCGAAATTTATTTTTTGGAAGCAGTACTGCATGTATGAAATGACAGTATGACTGGGGATTTCAGTATCATCACTTTGGTTATTTTACAATTTATTCATAGTTTATTATTACCTGAAGTTATTCGTATTGCCGCCAATTTTACACTGAAGCACCAAAGAAACTCATGCAGGCATGCGTATTCAAACGCAGAGATACGTAGACAGGCATAATACGGCGGTGCGGTCCTCAACGCCTATGTAAGACAAAAAGTGTCTGGTGCAGTTGTTAGACCGGTTACTACTGCTACAAGGGCAGGTTATCAAGATTTAAGTGAGTTTGAACGTCGCGTTATAGTCGAAGCAGGAACGGTGGGACACAGCGTCTCCGAGAGAGCGATGAAATGGCGATTTTCCCGTACGAGCATTTCACGAGTGTACCGTGAATATCATGAAATCGGTAAAACATCAAATCTCCGACATCGCTGCGGCCGGAAAAAGATCCTGCAAGAATGGGACCAATGACGACTGAAGAGAATCGTTCGACGTGAAAGAAGAACAACCCTTCCGCAAATTGCTGCAGATTTCAAGGCTAGGGTACCGGCAAGCATCAGCGTAAAAACCATTCAATGAAACATCATCGATATGGGCTTTCGGAGCCGAAGGCCCACTCGTGTAACCTTGATGTCTGCACGACACAAAGCTTTACGCCTCGCCGTTGGACTGTTCATGACTGGAAACGTGTTGCCTGGTCGGACGAGTCTCGTTTAAAATTGTATGGAGTAGATGGACGTGTACGGGCATGGAGACAACATCGACCCTGCATGTCAGCAGGGGACTGTTCAAGGTAGTGGTGGAGGCTCTGTAATGGGATGGGGCGTGTGCAGTTGGAGTGATATGGGGGACCCCCGATATCTCTAGATACGACTCTGACACGTGACACATACGTTAGCATCCTGTCTGATCATCTGCATCCATTGGTGTCCGTCGTGCATTTCGACGGACTTGCGCACTTCCAGCAGGACAATGCTGCACCCCACACATCCTGAATTGCTACAGAGTGGCTCCAGGAGCACTCTTCTGAGTTTAAACACTTCCGCTGGTCACCAAGCCCCCCAGACATGAACATTATTGAGCATATCTGTGATGCCATGCAGCGTGCTGTTCAGAAGAGATCTTCACCCCGTCGAACTCTTACGGATTTATGGACAGCCCTGGAGGACTGATGGTGTCAATTCCTTCCATGACGCCCGCCGCAATAGGCGAGAGGTTCTAGGCACTTCAGTGTGAACTCGCGCGACCGCTACGGTCGCAGGTTCGAATCCTGCCTCGGGCACGTATGTGTGTGATGTTCTTAGGTTAGTTAGGTTTAAGTAGTTCTAAGTCTAGGGGGATGATGACCTTAGATGTAAAGTCCCATAGTGCTCAGAGCCATTTGAACCATTTTGAACCTTCCAGCACTACTTCAGACATTAGTAGAGGCCATGCCACATCGTTTTGAGGCACTTGTGCGTGATGACGTTGTCCCTATCTGATATTAAGCAGGTGTACCAGTTCTTTGGCTCTTCAGTGGATATCGGAGTTTGTACGGTCTGCCTTAGCCCGAGAGCATAGTCTCCGGCAGATGGAAACTATCCCGCACTCGATGTCCGGTGTCTTGAGAACCTGTCAGCAGGTAACCTGCCTGTCTCCTCTGGTACGAATAGTAGTGAATGTAACTCTGTGTCGATGCTAAATTACGCCAGTCAGCGTGACCGAAAGCGGGTGACCGCCGCAGCTTATTGTGTCCGCCAGGGCGTGGCGCGACCGCAGCCGCTGCCTGGATCCGGCATACCGTACCCGTGACTAACAGGAAGTCACGACTTTTTGTGTTCCCCCGTTGCAACAATCGCCGCCACCCGCTTTCGCTGAGGCGTCCGCTTTACAGTTTGCTCTCTTTTCCCTTCTTTTCTTACCGAGAGGCGCCACACACACTGTACACGGCTCAAGGACTCCACATAAAGAAATTTTACTGACAGTGCGTGTACAGTGAATACTGTATTCATCATAAGAACAAACCCGATGTAGACATTAGACCATGTATTCTTCCGCGTTTGCTGGAATATCGCTGGACTTCGTCTACATGGAGCGGAAGTTGTTTCGAGTTCAGTCAAGTACAATAGTAAGGATACATCTTGTGCTGCATGTTACGCGCATATGGACTGAGCGATAATACGAGATACAGCTCTAGCGGCGCATTTAAGTTGGACAGGAGTGGCCAGCCAGCTGGTACATCCAACATGCAGTGATGTGAGCACTTGCAGTTACGACCTAAAAAAGAGACGAGCATAGAAACAATGTAGCTTCGTATGTCTAAAGAGAATGAAATAATCGGCAAAACTTCAACAACACCACACTCCTCTTGGCGAAACAGACGAAAAGCGTAACATGCTCTCGTTCTTACAAGGGAACATCCCCATCGCACCCCCCTCAGATTTAGTTATAAGTTGACACAGGGGATAGGCCTTGAAAAACTGAACACAGATCGATCGAGAAAACAGGAAGAAGTTGTGTGGAACTATGATAAAATAAGTAAAATATACAAACTGGGTCGTCCATGCTTAAGATAGGTAATATTAAGGGCAATGTGAGGAGACGAGCTCTGTGGTCCCGTGGTTAGCGTGAACAGCTGTGGAACGAGAGGTCCTTGGTTCAAATCTTCCCTCGACCGAAGATTTTAACTTTTTATTTTCAGTTTATGTGAAAAACTCTTATGTTTTCATCACTTTTTTTGGAGTGATTATTACATCCACAAGAAAACCTAAATCGGGCAAGGTAGAAGAAACTTTTCACCCATTCGCCAAGTGTACTAGTTAGGTGGGTCGACAACATATTCCTGTCATGTGACGCACATGCTGTCACCAGTGTCGTATACAAAATATCAGACGTGTTTTCCTGTGGAGGAATCGGTTGACCTATGACCTTGCGATCAAATGTTTTCGGTTCCCATTGGAGAGGCACGTCCTTTCGTCAACTAATCACACGGTTTTGTGGTGCGGTCGCAAAATACAGACACTAAACTTATTACAGTGAACAGAGACGTCAATGAACGAACGGACAGATCATAACTTTGCGAAAATAAAGAAAGCAAAATTTTCAGTGGAGGGCAGATTTGAACCAAGGACCTCGCGTTCCGCAGCTGTTCACGCTAACCACGGGACCACTGCGCTCCTCTCCTCACATTGCCCTAAATATTGCCTATCTTACGCATGGACGACCCAGTTTGCATATTTTGCTTATTTTCCACACAACTTCTTCCTGTTTTCTCGATTGATCTGTGTTCAGTTTTTCAAGGCCTATCCATTGTGCCAACTTATAACTAAATCTGGGGGGGTGCGATGGGGATGTTCCCTTGTTAGCTATCATTTGTACTGAATTAAAAACAACGGTACGAATATTCCTAACTTAAAAACAGGATAGTATTTCTGCCCGGGATATGTGTGACGCAAAAGCGTGATGTAGGAATTTCAGTTACAGTTAAATACTGCAGCCACTGAAGGTATCAACTTATCATCGGTCGCCTGGTAATCACTCAATTCCTTCCACATTCAAATTCGAGAAAAACATTTCAGTACTGCAACTGCCATCTGCTACATTTATAACGAGTCGATGAACAACAGAATCCAAGAAGCCAACCAAGCGCGAGACTTTCTCCTTCTCCTTTTATGATGCGTCGTTCTGTACCCCGTCAGCGTTCGACGGCGAAGTGTAACGAAGCTTTGTGTATAAGTTCCATTACGCCTGGCAGTTTAATGTTATTTCTAGCGACAAATCCCTTAATTTGACTGCAGCTCTGTTGGCTTCATACTGCGGTGGTGCGGTGGCAGCAGTAAAAATGCAGCATACTTCTGAATTGTGTGCTGAATGCTGTGAAAATGATTGTTCTCCGTGTTCCCACGACGCACGGCACTCTGGCTCGTGTGAGACCACATCTGTGCTATTATGCACAGAATGCTTGACGTACTCCAAATCAAGAAGATTTAATTTTCATTTTTATCCTAAAATTTAATTTTTAGTGTTTTCTTACTTTATACAGCCTTTATTAACATTTTGTTATAAAATTTCGAGGACTAAGAATTTATATTTGCAGTGGAAACTAGAATTTTGCGTGCTGTGTACAACTGGAAACAAGAAGACGTGCGTTTTCAAATAAAACAATAAGTACATATGTGTTAAATAGCATATACACTCCTGGAAATGGAAAAAAGAACACATTGACACCGGTGTGTCAGACCCACCATACTTGCTCCGCACACTGCGAGAGGGCTGTACAAGTAATGATCACACGCACGGCACAGCGGACACACCAGGAACCGCGGTGTTGGCTGTCGAATGGCGCTAGCTGCGCAGCATTTGTGCTCCGCCGCCGTCAGTGTCAGCCAGTTTGCCGTGGCATACGGAGCTCCATCGCAGTCTTTAACATTGGTAGCATTCCTCAACAGCGTGGACGAGAACCGTATGTGCAGTTGACGGACTTTGAGCGAGGGCGTATAGTGGCCATGCGGGAGGCCCGGTGGACGTACCGCCGAATTGCTCAACACGTGGGGCGTGAGGTCTCCACAGTACATCGATGTTGTCGCCAATGGTCGGCGGAAGGTGCACGTGCCCGTCGACCTGGGACCGGACCGCAGCGACGCACGGATGCACGCCAAGACCGTAGGATCCTACGCAGTGCCGTAGGGGACCGCACCGCCACTTCCCAGCAAATTAGGGACACTGTTGCTCCTGGGGTATCGGCGAGGACCATTCGCAACCGTCTCCATGAAGCTGGGCTACGGTCCCGCACACCGTTGCGCCGTCTTCCGCTCACGCCCCAACATCGTGCAGCTCGCCTCCAGTGGTGTCGCGACAGGCGTGAATGGAGGGACGAATGGAGACGTGTCGTCTTCAGCGATGAGAGTCGCTTCTGCCTTGGTGCCAATGATGGTCGTATGCGTGTTTGGCGTCGTGCAGGTGAGCGCCACAATCAGGACTGCATACGACCGAGGCACACAGGGCCAACACCCGGCATCATGGTGTGGGGAGCGATCTCCTACACTGGCCGTACACCACTGGTGATCGTCGAGGGGACACTGAATAGTGCACGGTACATCCAAACCGTCATCGAACCCATCGTTCTACCATTCCTAGACCGGCAAGGGAACTTGCTGTTCCAACAGGACAATGCACGTCCGCATGTATCCCGTGCCACCCAACGTGCTCTAGAAGGTGTAAGTCAACTACCCTGGCCAGCAAGATCTCCGGATCTGTCCCCCATTGAGCATGTTTGGGACTGGATGAAGCGTCGTCTCACGCGGTCTGCACGTCCAGCACGAACGCTGGTCCAACTGAGGCGCCAGGTGGAAATGGCATGGCAAGCCGTTCCACAGGACTACATCCAGCATCTCTACGATCGTCTCCATGGGAGAATAGCAGCCTGCATTGCTGCGAAAGGTGGCTATACACTGTACTAGTGCCGACATTGTGCATGCTCTGTTGCCTGTGTCTATGTGCCTGTGGTTCTGTCAGTGTGATCATGTGATGTATCTGACCCCAGGAATGTGTCAATAAAGTTTCCCCTTCCTGGGACAATGAATTCACGGTGTTCTTATTTCAATTTCCAGGAGTGTATTTGATGAATGTAATATGTAGAAGATGTAGGGATTCCATATTAACGAATAAAAGAAGAACCAAAGCTATATTTGAACCCACGATAGAGATATTAATTCGGTATTACCATTCTATTACGCTACTTATTCAGCTATGTATCCTGTATTCAAAAATTCTGCAACTTTCGCAAATACAGTCCCTCAGGAAAGTTCGAAGGTGATTTTCTCTGAAAACTTGTGAAGAACGCTAAGAATGAACTGTTTCTCGATACTTTTGACGGTGGTCCACTGGCGTTTTACTAAGAACCAGGGAGCATGGTCAGACATTTTCGCATTACGTCTTAATAGCGTGACAATCACAGCACAACAGTACAGAGATTGCGAAGGTACACGATTTTTGAAATAAAGACTACATTCCTGAAAGAAAAAAATTGATGGCTGTCATGCATTAGAATATCTTAGAGTCCCATTTACCGCATCGTAGTAATAAGATATGTAAAAAATTAGTGGGACCTACTCCCAAGAACGTAACAACGACCAGTGGACACGTGCTACGGCTGCTGACGAGTCATCGTGTTTGTGTTTGTTTACTTCAGGTTTATTCTTATGATGAACAAAATATAATAGCAAGTAAGCACGCTTAACAACTTTAATGCTGATTATCTGTCAATCCTCGTTTGTTATTAGTACTGTCACGAATTGTGGTGCATGCAGTTCGTTGGCAATTAACGTCAACGGCAGTCGTGCTGCGGGCCGGTAGTTCAAACCAAATCACCATCACTTATTTGTTATCTAGTACATATAATTTTCGGAAAGTTTTCAAACTTCCTAATGTTTGTTATGTTTGTACATTCTGAAATGTTCAGTGCCTTTATAAATAGCAGCATTCTCCATTCAGGAGCTCAATATTATTCTGGCTGTACGTTGGTGATCGTAGTTAATTTGCTTTTAATGCTGAATATTGATTATACTTCATTGACGACCGTGTTGAAGTCTGTTCAGAGTACAAGCCTCCACCTGCGTCCAGAAAAAAAACAAACCTTGGAGCACCTAATTGATTGGAGGGGGGGGGGGGGGGGGGGGCGCTGTAGCCCATTCCAGTCCAAAGTCCAAAGAAACTAACAGCAGCATCAGGTTCTCCAACTCCTCGACACGTTCCTCTGTGAGAATTTGTATGCTCGTGCGACCAATAATTCATTAGGATTTCTGTACCAAGCCCTTCCCTTGCAAAAACTACTGCAGAGAGACACCAAATTTTTCCTGCAACAACATACAAGAGAGGTCTTTCCTTGTTCTGAAGGACGCACTAACATTTTCTCCAGCACTGGCACTGTATGACGAGAATGCCACAACACAACTTCACACGGACGCTAGCGGTTTTGCGATAACGATAGTTCTACTACAAATTCAGGAAGGTGCTGGAAAGGCGATAGCTAATGCTTCCGGGGTACTCTCCCCAAGTCTGAGATGAAATGATCTGCAACCGAGGTACATGGTTTTGCTGTTGTTTGGACCATAAACAGCATTTATTTTGTAAACGATTCACCGCCTTTCCCTATGCTGTATGACTAGCCTCGAAGATCTGTCAGGTCGATTGGAAAGATTGGCACCTGGGCTGCAGGAGTATGACATACAGTGGCATGCAAAGCAGATGCGAAAAAGGACGCTGACTCCCTTCCAAACGGTCCTTCAGCCAAGCAAAGCAGCTTGGGTAAAATCTCAGTCATCGCTGCAGTAAATGAAAGTGTTGCTGAAAACAGACCTAGCTCCACAATTCCTGAAACCATGGGAGCCTTGGAAAATGAGGAAGCTAAAAAGAAGCATTTCAATTAATAAACTATGAGCTGGTGGGGCCGAAATGGTCATCCCAGGTTACTTACAGCCGGTGATCCTGAAGTATTTCTACGATGCTTCAACATCTGATCACATGGGGTTCCTAAAGACTTTCGACAGAATCAAATATACCTGTCAATGGCCAGGTGTCTACCGATCCGTCAAACACCCTGAGAGCCACTGTGAGGAATGCACACACGCCAGAGTTACCTCTGGAGCATCTGGTTCCAATTCTGCTCGAAACAGCGCCATTCCATTGAAACAGAATAGACCTCATTGGGAGGTTTCCAAAGTCGACAAATGGGAATCGATGGACAATATTCTCCATTGATTATCTCACCTTTTACGCCATCACCAGAAGCCGTGCAGACTGCCAAAGCTTCGAAATTTCCAACGTTCCTTGTAGAAGACGTCGTTCTGAAGCAAAGTGACTCTGGTCTTTGAAACGTTTTCCAGTTGAGACTATTATCAGAAACAACTTTGCATTGCAGCGTCATCGAAAGATAGGGACTGCCTGGCACCCACAGACGAATGGCCTCGCAGGAAGCTTTAATAAAATGCTGGCAGGGATGCTCTCAATTTACGTTGATGTTCAACGCAGAGATTTGGATACAATACTGCCTCTTGTGACATTCGTATTGTAGTTGGCCTGGGGTGCACGCTATGGAGAGATGGAAGAGTCATTCTTCTAGTTTTCCTGATGGTGAGGATTCTCCCACCCTGGAGGTTGTGAGTTCGACGATTTGCCAAGGGTTGTAGACATCGGTCGTGGTCAGAGGATGAATGCAGCAATACAGATGCTGTTCATATAAACCCCTCATTGCTCCAACAGACTACGGCAGTGGCATGCCCTCGTATGGCAGTAGCTGCATCCCAGTAGTTCCATAGTCGTGTAAGGTCGGTATACGTCGGTAGCGCTGTTTCAGCTACGGCCGCTTATGTTGTCGCTTCTCTGTGAGTTCTCTGTGTGAGTTTAGGCCTCCAGATCTGTGCACTGTGGTGAAAGGCTCACCAGCATCAGAGTTATCCTACTTTATGAGGTAAGACACTTTGGCCTTATACTGTGTGACTGGGTGTGGCTTAATTTCTATAATTTACTGGTATAAAAGCATATTCTGCAAAATGTTGGTAAATGTTAACATAACTGATGATATAATACACTTTGACCTTATAGTGTGTGACTGGGATGTGGCTGAATTATTATAATTTAATGATGACATGGCATATTCTGCAAAATGTTGGTAAATACTAACATAGATTATGATGCAAGATACTTTGAAATTACGGAATGTGACTGGGAGATTGCTGACTTCCTATACATTAATGATGTTACAACAATTTCTGCGAGCACACTGCCGCACGGGATTAGCCGAGCGGTCTAGGGCGCTGCAGTCATGGACTGTGCGGCTGATCCCGGCGGAGGTTCGAGTGCTCCCTCGGGCATGGGTGTGTGTGTTTGTCCTTAGGATAATTTAGGTTAAGTAGTGTGTAAGCTTAGGGACTGATGACCTTAGCAGTTAAGTCTCATAAGATTTCACACACATTTGAACATTTTGCAAGCACACTGAAGTATGGACACATCCCTCCATTGCTACTCGTATTTACAGTATGCTACAATTTTGTTGACTTTTCCCCTTTTCAATTTTTTCTCACCCAGCTCACTATTTTATATTACTGCAACTCACCTGGATGTTTGCCAGTGCAACTTAGCACTGTGATACCTGAAGCAATAATGAAGAAATAGGTATGAGCTCACTGGTGTAAAACTACAATGGATTGGTACAGGACAATATTATTTGTGGTTGGCACACTTCATACATAGGCACACTTGAGGGTTAAAGATTTAGCATAGTATGCTATTTTTACAAATACGCCCATATCCCATGTTAAGGAAATAGGACACTACAATAAATATGTATTATCTCTATATTACCCACGTTATTGTTGTGTGACATCACTATAAGACTGCCCCTAATAGACTTTTAAATATTGATGGAATAAACCAAGCAGGTAGACCCTACATGAACGACACATCACTAGATGTACACTGTAAGTAGTAAGCATAACCACCACCGGCATTGGATGGGAATAGGATAGATAAGTAGATTATTTAAAACAAACTAAAGATGTGAGGTGGAGACCTATACGTCATCTCAAAGCAAGTCTCCAGATGCCTCAGAGTCTGTTGACATGATGGCCTGATGCCACCAGAGTCAGTCAACTGCCTCACCACAGCTAGAAGGCCAGAGCAGCACAGCCTTTTGGTGATCTGCAGCCGACAGGACTCATCTTGGGGGCAACACTTGCTTTGGCCAGCAGCAAGTGGAAGCAGCCCACCCGGCAACAGGACAGTTATACAGGGAGATACGCACACACACACACAGCCAGCCTCTGTAGCACCTGAGACAACCAATGGTCTGTCGTTCTACACATCAGATTTAAGACTGACATGCTATCAATGGCAGCCAACAGCTGAGAAGAATACAGCCTGTCTAAAAGATTCATTAAGGCAATTTCCAGTAATGAGTCGCTATTGTAATCAATACATGACAAGCAGGTAATCGTCCATCAAGGCCATTCCATCGCTATTTTCCTAAAATTCATTCCGTAATTATTAAATTAGTGGATTCCTCTTATTTACACCTGATAGCGAAGAGACAATAACAAGAATGTTTAATAAAATGCGGGTATCTTTACGTATGCAGTGGTAAATTACGATCGATGAATCTAACGAGTTATACAATGACAATGCCACCGAAATGTATCACATGTCATTGTGCAAGACGTGTCCATACTTCGGTTCCTATGAGGTGTTGTCAAACCTTGTTACCTACTACAGTGCTCTAAGAAGAAAAAGGAAAACCAGAATAAAAAATATAATTTTACGGTCCTACCACTGTGACCACAATGATACTGAAGCGGAATTTTACTTAGTCAATCGATACAGTGGCCCAAAATTAGTCTAGTTCGATATTCATTTACTCTGTATATATTACCAAGGACAAAAGAACATGAATAATAGCCCAAGCATAAGACCATACGTGTCATCATCCTAATTAAATCCTCCTTACGCAGCACCCTATCTACGTATTTGTCGTTTATAAACTTAGCGTTTCCTAACACAGCAAATTACAGTGCTCTACATTAGTATCTAGACACATATTGGATGACATCAGTATCGAATGTTTCTTCCAGTCGAAATTCGGAAAGTACACTCCTGGAAATTGAAATAAGAACACCGTGAATTCATTGTCCCAGGAAGGGGAAACTTTATTGACACATTCCTGGGGTCAGATACATCACATGATCACACTGACAGAACCACAGGCACATAGACACAGGCAACAGAGCATGCACAATGTCGGCACTAGTACAGTGTATATCCACCTTTCGCAGCAATGCAGGCTGCTATTCTCCCATGGAGACGATCGTAGAGATGCTGGATGTAGTCCTGTGGAACGGCTTGCCATGCCATTTCCACCTGGCGCCTCAGTTGGACCAGCGTTCGTGCTGGACGTGCAGATCGCGTGAGACGACGCTTCATCCAGTCCCAAACATGCTCAATGGGGGACAGATCCGGAGATCTTGCTGGCCAGGGTAGTTGACTTACAGCTTCTAGAGCACGTTGGGTGGCACGGGATACATGCGGACGTGCATTGTCCTGTTGGAACAGCAAGTTCCCTTGCCGGTCTAGGAATGGTAGAACGATGGGTTCGATGACGGTTTGGATGTACCGTGCACTATTCAGTGTCCCCTCGACGATCACCAGTGGTGTACGGCCAGTGTAGGAGATCGCTCCCCACACCATGATGCCGGGTGTTGGCCCTGTGTGCCTCGGTCGTATGCAGTCCTGATTGTGGCGCTCACCTGCACGGCGCCAAACACGCATACGACCATCATTGGCACCAAGGCAGAAGCGACTCTCATCGCTGAAGACGACACGTCTCCATTCGTCCCTCCATTCACGCCTGTCGCGACACCACTGGAGGCGGGCTGCACGATGTTGGGGCGTGAGCGGAAGACGGCGTAACGGTGTGCGGGATCGTAGCCCAGCTTCAAGGAGACGGTTGCGAATGGTCCTCACCGATACCCCAGGAGCAACAGTGTCCCTAATTTGCTGGGAAGTGGCGGTGCGGTCCCCTACGGCACTGCGTAGGATCCTACGGTCTTGGCGTGCATCCGTGCGTCGCTGCGGTCCGGTCCCAGGTCGACGGGCACGTGCACCTTCCGCCGACCACTGGCGACAACATCGATGTACTGTGGAGACCTCACGCCCCACGTGTTGAGCAATTGGCGGTACGTCCACCCGGCCTCCCGCATGCCCACTATACGCCCTCGCTCAAAGTCCGTCAACTGCACATACGGTTCACGTCCACACTGTCGCGGCATGCTACCAGTGTTAAAGACTGCGATGGAGCTCCGTATGCCACGGCAAACTGGCTGAAACTGACGGCGGCGGTGCACAAATGCTGCGCAGCTAGCGCCATTCGACGGCCAACACCGCGGTTCCTGGTGTGTCCGCTGTGCCGTGCGTGTGATCATTGCTTGTACAGCTCTCTCGCAGTGTCCGGAGCAAGTATGGTGGGTCTGACACACCGGTGTCAATGTGTTCTTTTTTCCATTTCCAGGAGTGTATACAGAAATCCTGTCGTGGTAAACACTGCTGCAGTCACATGCACCAGTTGACTTCTGCTCGGTCACATGGCCACATAATACTGCTCCAGTATCCATCTGTTGACGGGGATTTAGGTACCCACCCGTCCACTTGGCGGCAATTTACACTCCTGGTTCCATACAGATAGGTTGAAGTTCTCTAGAGTTCTGATAGCCATCTCGAATCTGTACTCCTTACACAAAGCCTGTCACTGTTGCTGCCCATCAGGCGGAGCCGTCTCACCCTAGCTGTGAGCCTAGGACGCTGGACTGCTGCCGAGGGCACTGCTTCACAGGACCTGCGTGTTGACTGTCCACGGTCCCTGCTCGGCACCACTTGCTCAGTGCGTAACTACCCATGAGTCACCACCTCACTAATCCTCTGAGGCGTCGACCTCATCTTGGCCTTTTCCGTACATTTTTAAAGCAACGTAGAACTGCATCATGTGTAAATAATTCAACCTTGGTTGGGTTGTTTCGAGGAAGAGACCAAACAGCGAGGTCATCGGCCTTATCGGTTTAGGGAAAGACGGGGAAGGAAGTCGGCCGCGCCCTTTCAGAAGAACCATCCCGGTATATGCCTGGTGCTATTTAGGGAAATCACGGAAAACCTATATCACCATGGCCGGACGCGGGATTGAACAGTCGTCCTCCCGAATGCGAGTACAATGTGCTAACCACTGCGCCACCTTGTTCAGTAATTCAGCCTTGCATTACAGTTTTCAATGAGGACATAAAGCTTGAGTGATTATGAAATTCGATGGTGGCTGTAGTTAGTTTTATCCTGATGACAACCTTCTTTCACTTGTTTTCAATACAACATTCTTTTTCCTGTGCAACATTTCCTCATGTTGGAACACTTTCTGGAGCTACGTGTGGAGTGGCCTCTGAACTCGCGGTTCTGTGTTCTGACACAAGTGGACCTTTATAACATTCTTTTGGCAAGGGACATCCGAGTGGGAAACAATGAGTCTGGCGCTCACTGGACCATTCCTAAGCCGCTTTTAGTGGAAAGAAAGTGAACCTTTGATCCCAGTTTTGGCGAAATTCGGTCCGCGCAATAGCTAGCCCTAGCCAGAGGGCAGCACGAGGCGAGCCATCCCCATTAGCCAGAGCAAAAGTGCAGTGGAAGGCAGCTGACCTCAGGAGCAAACAAACATTCTGCTGGAAGTCAGCAGGACGCCATTCCTAGTTAAAGCAACGTAGCCTCGAGAATACTGCACGGAATACAGACTCAGAGTTTTCCGTGAGAACATAGACCCTAAAAATGATCACTCCCTATTTCCACAAATCTTACGAACAGGGTCAACAACCGCCCCATCTTGGGAATGGGGCCAGCCAGTCGCTGCTTCGTGCAAAAGTTGCTGTTTGGTTAGTCCACAATCACAATTCTGGTGGTGGTGGTGGTGGGGGGGGGGCAAAAGTTCATTATAATTTGCTGTAATTGGATGATCGTTTCAGGGCTGCCATATGGTTGGCCTCGAGTGAGGGATGTGAGCACTGCTCCAAGTTGAGATGGGAAGCCAGAGCAGCAAGTACTAAGCAGTCTTATTCCAGGACGTGCTGTAATTCTTAAAGTTTTTCTTTTAGAACTGCATCTGCTACAATGGAGCACGGAGCCAGTGAGCTGCCCTGCCCACGCCTGATTCGATACCCCGGCAGAGTTCAGGGACGCCACGCACGCAGCGATCTAATGGTGGTGAGACAGCGTTGAAGCGCAAGAGGCTGGCGCAGAAGTGTGGAAAAGTTTGCAGAGGGATCCTTTGTTAGGACGTTTTAATTCACTGGGATTCCTAGTATTTATGCAGCGTGCAAGTTCAGAGACACAGTATGAGCATTGTTATTCTTCTGAGAGTAACAGGTCAAACAGTCACTTTTGTTATTAATTAACGGTGGAGATAGAATCAAAGTTATTGTTGTGTCCTTTTACATAGCATCCCAGTTGTGGGTTTTCTCCTCTGATTTTGGTTCAGTTGTCAATTTATAAACGTTATTTTTTTACCATTTATTTAATGACTGTGATTTGGATATTAATTCTCCAGCAACACCTGCTAGTCGTCGCCCTGTATTACTCTGCATTAATTCTTTTTCGTTCCACTGTGAAATCATTAATTTGACTTGTTGTCTTATTGAATAAATTACCTCTCGCCATATCTATGATTTTCATTCGGTAGTGGATGGGAAACCTTCCCCCCCCCCACTCTCCCAGATTGGCCGAGAGCGCTACTGCGCTGCTTCCGGGACTCGGGTAGGCGCGATGGCCCCAGATCGAATCTACCTGGCGGGTTAACGACGAGGGCCGGTGTGATGGGCAGCCTAGATGTGGATTTTAGGCGGTTTTGCACATCCCCCTAGGTGAATCCCGGGCTGTTCCCCACGTCCCACCTCAGTTACACGGCTCAAGACATTGGCTACACATTTGTACTGTTTCATGATTTACCATGATTTACACTAGATGCAGGCAATTGGGGTACACTGATTCTGTACCAGGGGGGGGGGGGGGGGTATGTGGTGGCGGCAAGAAGGGCATCCGGCCAGCCCTTCACATTAATCATGCTAAATTCGATTGTAACAGTAACCGACCCTGTGCAGACTGCGGGACAAAGGCTCAAACACAAGAAGAAGAAGAAGAATTGGAAGGGAAACCTTTCTACATTGATTGCAACAGGTCCTTTCAACATAAGCTAGCGACTATGGCCACGATTAAATCTAGTGGGATACCGGGTATTTCCTTTAGGCATACAACTGTTGCACTGAGATGATTTCTAGTTTCATGGGGGCTCCATGCAGCACTTCATCTAGCACGCCAGAAAAAAAAAATAAAAAATAAAAAAGCAGAGATTACCTTGTCAGGAAGCAGCCGTAGAGCTGATGTTTAGTTCGAAAACAACCAGCTTCTTGCAATCCTCCTTGGTACGTTGCCCCTCATCGCCCCCTATGGCTTTCATTTACTGCTTCATTGCGAGCACTTTCTAGGTGCATCAAATATTGACATTTCCGTTTGTAATCAAGTAGGTCATTGTCCTCAGATAATGTACTGAGTTCTTGTCTTAGTCAATAAACAAACTAAAATGTTCCTAGATTGGGTCTTAACGACTAGCTCTGGTAAAAGTTCACTACGGTTCTTTATTCCTTTCAGCAGGGTACACCAGGAACAAAAATTACACAGAAACTTCTTCCGCTGCTCCTGCGAGGTGATGCATACTCTACATATGGACTCTGGCTAGTGTCCAAAAGTTGTACAGAAAAAAACAATCTACACGGATAGTACTATAAACGAAACTTCACTTCAGATCGTCCTCTACTTCACTGGCACGCCGATGAGGGCTACTGAGGGACTGCAGTGCAACCAGCGCATGAGGTGGGCAGCCCTCACCGACAGCAACTGCCCGCTGTGTTTCTTTTTTTTTTTTCTTTATTGTGATTTCATTCCCCTGCCCCATATGGGCAGGGGAGGGCTGTCAGTGGCACAATCCGCCGCTCTTCAGCCGAGTGACGTGAACTTAAAATAAGAATAAAATGGTCCATACATAAGGCGATAAAGGGGAACTTAAAACAGAATAATGGGAGAAAATGGAGGTAAAAAATAAAGACTAACACGGAGACGTTCATGGACGACAGTTAAAAAAGGTCACCAGAAAGTTAAAAAACGCAATTGGCGATCCTTCAAAACTCAGAGAAGACACTGAATGGACATGCACACGTTAAAAATCGGCCACAGTAGTAAAAACACTCCGGAACAACACACTTAAAACCCACTTGGAGCACACACGACGAAGAAGAAAACAGCCAGGCGGGACCTGCTGAGGGAAAGGGCAGAGAGGATGGAAAAGGAGGGGTGAGCAAGGGGCAGCAGGGGAAGCGGCGGGATGAAGAGAGGAGGGGAATCTGTGGCTACACAAAGAG
The DNA here is from genome assembly GCF_023864275.1 of Schistocerca cancellata. Lineage (NCBI taxonomy): Eukaryota > Metazoa > Arthropoda > Insecta > Orthoptera > Acrididae > Schistocerca > Schistocerca cancellata. Next base: position 591,433,528 of record NC_064632.1, on the reverse strand, counting down.
GCAGGAGACACGTGGGGCGGGAGACAAAGAGGGAAGACAGGGCAGGAGGGAGTGCAGAGACACTGAAAGGAGGCACAAGAGATGGAGGGGGAGTAGGAGGGTGAAGCCGCTAAGGAGGAGGGAGGGGGAGGAGAGGGAGCCCTGAGGAGGAGGCAGGAAGATGGGGTTAGAGTTGGTAGGAAGGGTAGATGTCAGGGCGAAGCTCATCATCCGGGAGGGGCAGATGGTGGAAGTTGCGTTGGGAAAGGAGATGAAGGGTGCGGAGATGGAGAGAGGGTGGGACACAACAGTAAAGGCGCGGCAACTGGTTGGGGGTGGAGAGGAAGGGAGACACCAGGGGGTGAGGGGAACCAAGGTGGCACACAATATATAGTGTGCGGATGTGTTCAAGGAAAAGGAGAAGGTGGGGGAAGGGGATGAGGTTGTAGAGGATGCGCGTGGGCAACGGAAGGAGGATGCAGAAGGCGAGGTGGAGCGCATGGCGTTCAAGGATTTGGAGGGCGTTATAGAACCAGGGAGGGGCGGACATCTAAGCTACACTGACATAACAGAGGATAGGGCAGATGAAGGATTTGTAGGTGTGAAGGATGGTGGAAGGATGCAGACCCCACGTCCGGCCGGACAGGAGTTTCAGGAGGCGGAGGCGGTTGTGAGCTTTGTGTTGGATGGTAAGGAGATGGGGAGTCTACGTGAGGTGGCGGTCGAGTGCGAGGCCAAGGTATTTGAGGGTAGGAGTGAGGTGGATAGGACGGCCATAGATGGTGAGGTAGAAATCATGGAGCCGGAAGGAGCAGGTGGTGCGGCCTATGATGATCGCCTGGGTCTTGGAGGGATTAACACGGAGAAACCACTGGTTGGGACTGTTGAAGGGTAGGATAAAGGGCTAGGAAGGCGATGTCATCAGCGAACTGGAGAAGATGAACAGGAGGGGGAGGTTTGGGCATATTAGCAGTGTACAGGAGATAGAGGAGAGCGGAAAGGACATAACCTTGGGGCATGCCAGCAGAGGGATAAAAAGAGCGAAAGTTGGAATTGTGGATAGTCACATAGGAGGGACGATGGGAGAGGAAGGAAGCAACGAGACGGACGAAGTTGATGGGGAGAGCATAGGTCTGGAGTTTGAAGAGGAGCCCGGGATGCCAGACATGGTCATAGGCGTTCTGGAGATCAAGGGAAACAAAGATAGCAGAGCGACGGGAGTTAAGTTGGAGGGAAAGAAGATTGGTAAGGTCATCGGCGGAGAAGGAAGGCCGGAAGCCACATTGGGTAAGAGGAAGGAGGTAGTGCTGGTTAAGGTGGTGGTGAATACGGTGAGAGAGGATGGCCTCGAAGACCTTACTGAACATGGAGGTGAGGCAGATTGGACGATAGGAAGAGGTATCAGAGGGGGGTTTGTTAGGTTTGGGGACAGCAGGACATGGGAAGTCTTCCACAGGTCGGGGTAAAATTCAGTGGAGAGGAGGACATTGTACAGGGTAGAAGGACAGACAGGAAGGATGGAGGGGACTCCTCGAGGTGACGGTAGGTGACGCCATCATGACCAGGGGTGGTGTTGCGTTTGGAGCGGAGGACGAGTGTGATGTCTTGTGTGGTGATGGGAGTGGTGATGTCTGAGGGAGGTAACCGATCCAAGCACTGGAAGCTAGGGGTGAGCGGGGGAACAGAGGTGTCAGTGTGGTCAAGGACGGTGGGGAAGAGGGAGTAATCAAAATGGGGATCGTCAGGAATGGAGAAGACCTGGGATAGGTGGGAAGCAAAATGGTTAGCCTTACTGAGGTTGTCAGGAAAGGGTCTATCGTGATGGAGGATGGGGTAATGCGGGGTGGGATGGCTACCAGTAAGGAGGTGGACGGCTGACCAGTACTTGGAGGAGTTGACAGGGAGGGCGGAGTTGAGGCGTGTGCATGTCTGGCGCCAGTCAAGGCGTTTCTTCACTGTGAGGAGGTTCCGGATACGTCGCTGTAATTGCCGGTGGCGGGTGAGAGTATCCCGGTCACGAGTGCGGAGGAAGGAGCGGCAGAGCCTGCGGGATTCACGCAGAAGGAGGACGGCTTGTGGAGGAAGCGTAGGGCGGTGAGGGTGGATGAGATTGGTAGGGACACGAGCCTCCACAGCGTCAGCGATGGTCTCCCGCTGTGGTCGTTGCGTGTGCTTAAATATCTGTTCTTCCGGGAAGAGATGCCGGAGTCACATAGACGCTTCTGCGCATGCGTGCACTCTATTTTGCCAACATAAGAACTTTTACGGTGCACGCTCGTCATTCAACTTTTGTATGTAATATATTCTACAATGTATGTCATGTAAATAGCTATAGATAACATAGATTTTCTTGTGCCTTTAGGTGAATCGCTCGCCTGCAGGAGTGTCCTTTCGCCTCGCAATTCAGGGGGCAATATAAAGGCACATTCGCATGCCGTGCGTGAGTTTCCTCGGAAACGCGAAATCTTAATTAAATAATTAATCTGTGACAAATAAATAAAGCCTATGGCACAGAACTGCAGCGCTATGCCGCTGATGAAACAAAATACAATTAGGACACTAATGTTTCATTAAGAAACACGATGTCTTGTAGAATAGCTGGTGCGGGAATCACGTATATTTTATTAACTGGTGCACCGCCATATTTGATGTTATGTAAGAACACTGCGGTATGGAATCTCACTAGGCACTTGACTCTGTAAAGATTCTATATTTATGAAAGTAAGTTGAATTATTTAACTGTAGGCTTATTCGTTGAATATATGTGATTTAACTAACTGTGTAAACTTTTTTATGTTTAGCAGACAGTCACCTCTGTACGACGTATTGATATGGCTGGCAAATTATTATAGTATTGAGGTTATGAGTCCGCACTTACCGCAGCAGTCTTTGGAAACGATTAAAATACGAAGTCCGATTATTTGAGTCTTATTTCACGGTCAACTACGAATGACATTGCATTTACGAAAAAGCCATTGTCAAGCGTCTGATACCAAATAATTAAACGTCCACGTTCCACATAAACAAATATTAATTACAACCAATCACAATCATACATATACAATAGTTAATATTTTATTTCATTTTTTTATTTATTTATTTTACATTGGCACACATGACCAGCAGGGGCGTGGCTAGGCGCCGCTGCTTGCCCGAGTACGAACGCTCGGTGTGGCCAGTGTGTGGTCGAACCGTGCGCCACGGCGAGGGGAAGGGAGGGGAGGGGAGACCCGTGCTGCAGTGGCGACCGCCTGTGTGTGCTGGCTGGAGGCCCTTCGAACATACTCCCACCAGTTTTTGGAACTACGGTCACATCAATTTAGTTACACTGTACATGTACACTGATCAGCCAAAGTATGATGACCACCCACTTAATAGCTTCTCCGTCCGTCTTTGGAACCAAATGTCTCTACGCACAGGTCTTGTAATTGGCGTAAGCAACAGGCCGCCGATTTGCCCTACACGGTAATGGCGCCCTATAGCGACCCGTATAGACTCCATAGAATTTACATCAGGCAGGCCCAGACATCAATGCAAATTCAGTATAATGTTCGACAAACCACTGCTGCCCATTTCTGGTTCCGAGAGGCGAAAAGCTACACTGCTGAAAGATGACATTGCTGTCGGAGTAGACGTCAAGCGTGAAGCCACGCACGTGGTTCGCAGTTGTCAGCGTGTCTTCGATTACTGCCACAGGTCCCATGTGAGCGCATAGCACTGCTCCCATCAGCCTGCGTTAGTGACGCTCTGCAGGTTTCGAGTCACCGTTCAAATCGACGATTGCGTTCGTGGGGACGACCTCGACCTAGTGAAGCAAAAATGTGGTTCACCCGAAGACCGTCGAATCCCGATGGTCCCTTGCCCAATGCAATCGTACGAGGGCAGTTCAATAAGTAATGCAACACATTTTTTTTCTGAAACAGGGGTTGTTTTATTCAGCATTGAAATACACCAGGATATTCCCCAATCTTTTAGCTACACAACACTATTTTTCAACGTAATCTCCATTCAATGCTACGGCCTTACGCCACCTTGAAATGAGGGCTTGTATGCCTGCACGGTACCATTCAACTGGTGGATGTCGGAGCCAACGTCGTACTGCATCAATAACTTCTTCATCATCCGCGTAGTGCCTCCCACGGATTGCGTCCTTCATTGGGTCAAACATATGGAAATCCGACGGTGCGAGATCGGGGCTGTAGGGTGCATGAGGAAGAACAGTCCACTGAAGTTTTGTGAGCTGCTCTCGGGTGCGAAGACTTGTGTGAGGTCTTGCGTTGTCACGAAGAAGGAGAAGTTCGTTCAGATTTTTGTGCCTACAAACACGCTGAAGTCGTTTCTTCAATTTCTGAAGAGTAGCACAATACACTTCAGAGTTGATCGTTTGACCATGGGGAAGGACATCGAACAGAATAACCCCTTCAGCGTCCCAGAAGACTGTAACCGTGACTTTACCGGCTGAGGGTATGGCTTTAAACTTTTTCTTGGTAGGGGAGTGGGTGTGGCACCACTCCATTGATTGCCGTTTTGTTTCAGGTTCGAAGTGATGAACCCACGTTTCATCGCCTGTAACAATCTTTGACAAGAAATTGTCACCCTCAGCCACATGACGAGCAAGCAATTCCGCACAGATCGTTCTCCTTTGCTCTTTATGGTGTTCGGTTAGACAACGAGGCACCCAGTGGGAACAAACCTTTGAATATCCCAACTGGTGAACAATTGTGACAGCACTACCAACAGAGATGTCAAGTTGAGCACTGAGTTGTTTGACGGTGATTAGTCGATCATCTCGAATGAGTGTGTTCGCACGCTCCGCCATTGCAGGAGTCACAGCTGTGCACGGCCGGCCCGCACGCGGGAGATCAGACAGTCTTGCTTGACCTTGCGGCGATGACGACACACGCTTTGCCCAACGACTCACCGTGCTTTTGTCCACTGCCAGATCACCGTAGACATTCTGCAAGCGCCTATGAATATCTGAGATGCCCTGGTTTTCCGCCAAAAGAAACTCGATCACTGCCCGTTGTTTGCAACGCACATCCGTTACAGACGCCATTTTAACACCTCCGTACAGCGCTGCCACCTGTCGGAAGTCAATGAAACTATACGACACGACGCGGGAATGTTTGAAAATATTCCACAAGAAATTTCCGGTTTTTTCAACCAAAATTGGCCGAGAAAAAAAAGTGTTGCATTACTTATTGAACTGCCCTCGTAATTGACGATTTCGTTGGGTCAACATGTGAACATGTGGAGGTGATCTGCTGCATGTACAATCAACGGGGTGCTCCGAAACAGTTGTGCGTGCGCCTGCATTGAGCTCTCGGCAGAGATGCCACAAGTCACCATCTATCCTACTTTACAGAGCAGACAAGCCTCCGAACCCCATGTTCTGGGAAGAGTAGGGGACGTACAATCATTTAGCGCCTAGCGATAGTTTCAATGTCCTTCTACCACCTTTCCATAGATGCTCACGGCAGTAACACGTGAACACTCGACCAGCATAGCAATTTTCTAGATACTCGAGCACAGGCTCTGCGTAATAGTAATCTGCCATTTGTGAAAGTAGCTTATCTACTTGGATTTCCTCATTTACAGCCCGGGTCTTTGCTAGGGTGACCCCCGTCCGTTTCTCCTTCGCTTACATCCTTTTGTTACCGCGTCACGTGCCCGCAACGCCACCAGCTGGCATGCGACGTCGCGGCGGGCAGCGGACATGACGTTCTGGCTTACCAGTGTGGGTGTTCCTAGGTGGTGCTTTCTAATAAAAACATCGTCTTGTTCAATAAGGGAAAATTGCTTGCTTTATGCAATAACTAAAATTTGGAATCTGTTTGGACTTTCACAGGGAAACTACGAAGTTTTGTAATAGTGGTAATGAGAAATCACGTAGCTGTTTTTTTATAATAAAATTTACTATATTTATTCAAATCTATACGAGGTGTGGCTAGAAAAAAAGCGGACTAGTACTGGTGAAACAATAAAACGAATGCAATAAGGCTGAAAGTCGCGTGGCCTGTCACGTGACTCTCGCTTCGCCTACTGCTCGAGTTTCATCTGCCTCCTGCACTCAGTCTGCCCGTGGCGTCTGTTTTAAGTAGTTGACGTTTTGTCTGTGCGTCGGAAAATGTTGAGTGTACAGAAAGAACAGCGTGTTAACATGAAATTTTGTTTCAAACTAGGAAAATCTGCAAATGAAACGTTTGTAACGTTACAACAAGTGTACGGCGATGATTGTTTATCGCGAACACCAGTGTTTGAGTGGTTTAAATGATTTAAAGATGGCCGTGAAGACACCAGTGATGACACTCGCACTGGCAGACCATTGTCAGCAAAAACTGATGCAAACATTGAAAAAATCGGTAAACTTATTCGAGAAGATCGCTGCTCTGCTCTGATTAATAAACAAAATTTGTTTGAAACAAAATTTGATGTTAACACGCTGTTCTTTCTGTACACTCAACATTTTCCGACGCACAGACAAAACGTCCACTACTTAAAACAGACGCCACGGGCAGACTGAGTGCAGGAGGCAGATGAAACTCGAGCAGTAGGCGGAGCGAGAGTCACGTGACAGGCCACGCGACTTTCAGCCTTATTGCATTCGTTTTATTGTTTCACCAGTACTAGTCCGGTTTTTTTCTAGCCACACCTCATATACCTATGTGAAATTGACCATCTAGGAAATTAGAAATCTAGCAGGAACAAAACTGTCTCCGAATTATTCCCTGTTACAGTAATCATAGTGAATCGTATCTTTTTCGAATCAAGCCTGCTTAGTCTATTCGTCCGGAAATTTCTTTTGCCAGTTGCATTTGAGGCTGGAACACAATACAATTTTCTAACTACATTAGGTAGCCTGGAAAAAATATAATGTTACGTTTCACCTCTCAAACTGATGTTCGTCGACATCACTATGTATTAGGTTTAAATAAAAGTCGACATCATCGGTAGATTGAGTACGGCATGGCTCATAGTCTAGTCGCCCTGAAAGCAGTGACTTTATTTTTTGCCCGCTGAGCGCAGATGGCATCCTCACTGCACCCCTGAATAAATATTTACAGATATCACCCAGTTCGAAGCAAAGAAGGCAAAGCAGAAAGGTGGAAGGAGTGTATAGAGGGTCTATACAAGGGCGATGTTCTTGAGGGCAAAATTATGGAAATGGAAGAGGATGTAGATGAAGATGAAATGGGAGATATGATACCGCGTGAAGAATTTGATAGAGCACGGAAAGACCTAAGTCGAAACAAGGCCCCGGGAGTAGACAACATTCTGTTAGAACTACTGACAGCCTCGGGAGAGCCAGTCCTGACAAAACTCTACCGTCTGGTGAGCAAGATGTATGAGGCAGGCGAAATACCCTCAGACTCCAACAACAATATAATAATTCCAATCCCAAGGAAAGCAGGTGTTGACAGATGTGAAAATTACCAAACTATCAGTTTAATAAGTCACGGCTGTAAAATGCTAACGCGAATTATTTACAGACGAATGGAAAAAACTGGTAGAATCCGACCTCTGGGAAGATCAGTTTGGATTCCGTAGAAATATTAGAACGCGTTAGGCAATACTGACCCTACGACGTATCTTAGAAGCTAGATTAAGGAACGGCAACCCACGTTTCTAGCATTTGTAGACTTAGAGAAAACTTTTAACAATGTTAACTGGAATACTCTCTTTCAAGTTCTGAAGGTGGCAGGGGTAAAATACAGGGAGCGAAAGGCTATTTACAATTTTTACAGAAACCAGATGGCAGTTATAAGAGTCGAGGGACATGAAAGGGAAGCAGTGGTTGGGAAGGGAGTAAGACAGGGTTGTAGCCTCTCCTCGGCGTTATTCAATCTGTATATTGAGCAAGCAGTAAAGGAAACAAAAGATAAATTCGGAGTAGGTATTAAAATCCATGGAGAAGAAATAAAAACTTTAAGGCTGGCCGATGACATTGTAATCCTGTCAGAGACAGCAAAGGACTTGGAAGAGCAGTTGAACGCAATGGACAGTGTCTTGAAAGGAGGATATAAGATGAACATCAACAAAAGCGAAACGAGGATAATGGAATGTAGTCGAGTTAACTCGGATGATGCTGAGGGAATTAGATTAGGAAATGAAACACTTAAAGTAGTAAAAGAGTTTTGCTATTTGGGTAGCAAAATAACTGATGATGTCGACGTAGAGGGGATATAAAATGTAGACTGACAATGGCAAGGAAAGCGTTTCTGAAGTAGAGAAATTTGTTAACATCGAGTATAGATTTAAATGTCAGGAAGTCGTTTCTAAAAGTATTTGTATGGAAGTGAAACATGGACGATAAATAGTTTGGACAAGAAGAGAATAGATGCTTTCGAAATGTGGTGATACAGGAGAATGCTGAAGATTAGATGGGTAGATCACATAACTAATGAGGAGGTATCGAATAGAATTGGGGAGAAGAGGAGTTTGTGGCACAACTTGACTAGAAGAAGGGATCGGTTGGTAGGACATGTTGTGAGGCATCAAGGGATCGCCAATTTAGTATTGGAGGGCAGCGTGGAGGGTAAAAATCGTAGAGGGAGACCAAGAGATGAATACACTAAGCAGATGCAGAAGGATGTAGGCTGCAGTAGGTACTGGGAGATGAAGCAGCTTGCACAGGAGAGACTAGCAAGGAGAGATGCATCAGACCAGTCTCAGGACTGAAGACCACAACAACAACATCACAAAAGTAGGGCACGATATTACTCCCATGTATTATTTTTTTCGCTTATCAGGAACTGATATTTCATAACATATTTCACGCACAATATTTAACTTCTCACCTCTATCAAAACAGACATTTTCAGTAATCTGAAGGGTGACTACAGAGTTGTTACTAAGGCTCCAATTTCGACTTTCTTCTCTACGGGACAGTGACACCTCTGTTTCGGCGCTCGTATTATCTACGTTTAATGGACGGTAATACGACAGTTCTTCTGCTTTGCGAAAATACCGATGACACTGCAGCTGGCGATTTAGAATTAAGTGCAGGTTTCATTTGCTGGACACACAGCGGTTAGTAAACAAGAAAACTGGGTGTGTGGAAATTTAACGTACCTCTGTATCTTCGGGCTCTGTACTACAATTGCTTTTCAGTTTGTGCACCCAGAACAAAACAAACGGAATTGTTGGAAACTTCTCGCCTCCCAGCATTCACGTTGCATCTTTGAATGGCTCTAAAAATGTCAGGAGTTAATTTGCAGTGTTTCTGTCGTAACCAGAGACGTCTCCCTCCGGAAGCATTTCCAGGACTTTATCGAAATGCCTAACTACAGACTGTAGTATTCTAGAGAAGCTGCCCCACATAGTGTCCGTTACTTGCTCCAAGCTTGCTTGCACCCAATACACGTCACTAGTTTTCTACAAGACACGGGCTGTATCTGCGCAGCTTAAGCGGGGGGAATGAACCGCTGCAACTGCATTTATCCGATAAACGTCATCGGACATGTGTTTCAGGACTGCGTTCAAAAGGTGAGTAAAGCATGAGCAGTGCTGAATGCATGCAGTTCCTTTCATACACTCCTGGAAATTGGAATAAGAACACCGTGAATTCATTGTCCCAGGAAGGGGAAACTTTATTGACACATTCCTGGGGTCCGATACATCACATGATCACACTGACAGAACCACAGGCACATAGACACAGGCAACAGAGCATGCACAATGTCGGCACTAGTACAGTGTATATCCACCTTTCGCAGCAATGCAGGCTGCTATTCTCCCATGGAGACGATCGTAGAGATGCTGGATGTAGTCCTGTGGAACGGCTTGCCATGCCATTTCCACCTGGCGCCTCAGTTGGACCAGCGTTCGTGCTGGACGTGCAGACCGCGTGAGACGACGCTACATCCAGTCCCAAACATGCTCAATGGGGGACAGATCCGGAGATATTGCTGGCCAGGGTAGTTGACTTACACCTTCTAGAGCACGTTGGGTGGCACGGGATACATGCGGACGTGCAATGTCCTGTTGGAACAGCAAGTTCCCTTGCCGGTCTAGGAATGGTAGAACGATGGGTTCGATGACGGTTTGGATGTACCGTGCACTATTCAGTGTCCCCTCGACGATCACCAGTGGTGTACGGCCAGTGTAGGAGATCGCTCCCCACACCATGATGCCGGGTGTAGGCCCTGTGTGCCTCGGTCGTATGCAGTCCTGATTGTGGCGCTCACCTGCACGGCACCAAACACGCATACGACCATCATTGGCACCAAGGCAGAAGCGACTCTCATCGCTGAAGACGACACGTCTCCATTCGTCCCTCCATTCACGCCTGTCGCGACACCACTGGAGGCGGGCTGCACGATGTTGGGGCGTGAGCGGAAGACGGCCTAACGGTGTGCGGGACCGTAGCCCAGCTTCATGGAGACGGTTGCGAATGGTCCTCGCCGATACCCCAGGAGCAACAGTGTCCCTAATTTGCTGGGAAGTGGCGGTGCGGTCCCCTACGGCACTGCGTAGGATCCTACGGTCTTGGCGTGCATCCGTGCGTCGCTGCGGTCCGGTCCCAGGTCGACGGGCACGTGCACCTTCCGCCGACCACTGGCGACAACATCGATGTACTGTGGAGACCTCACGCCCCACGTGTTGAGCAATTCGGCGGTACGTCCATCCGGCCTCCCGCATGCCCACTATACGCCCTCGCTCAAAGTCCGTCAACTGCACATAACGGTTCACGTCCACGCTTTCGCGGCATGCTACCAGTGTTAAAGACTGCGATGGAGCTCCGTATGCCACGGCAAACTGGCTGACACTGACGGCGGCGGTGCACAAATGCTGCTTAGCTAGCACCATTCGACGGCCAACACCGCGGTTCCTGGTGTGTCCGCTGTGCCGTGCGTGTGATCATTGCTTGTACAGCCCTCTCGCAGTGTCCGGAGCAAGTGTGGTGGGTCTGACACACCGGTGTCAATGTGTTCTTTTTTCCATTTCCAGGAGTGTACATTAGCATCTCGGTTGCTGACACATGAAATCTTATTGAAACTCAAGGGATTTACTCCTAATAATTTGAACAATATAACCTCAATGCTGTTCATAATAGAGGCTGTTTATAAATGAATATCGGGGATTTAACCCTTTATAATATCTATTAAACTTACAGTTATAAATGAATGTCAAATGAAAGAGCAACTCAAACAGTTTTACCAAGAACCTTATAAGTGTTCAATGTGAGCACCATTTGTCACATGGCACACATCAAGTCTATAGCCGAGTACTTCCAAAACGTTGATAAGTGTGTCTTCAGTGATTGTAGCAACGTCTGCTTCAGTCCGGTTTCTTAATTCAGGGAGGTCTGCTGGTAGCGGAGGCACGTACACACGTTCCTTGATGAAGCCTCAAAGGAAAAAATCGCATGGCGTTAGGTCGGGTGAACGTGGAGGTCACGCAAAGCAAGCCCTGTCATTGGGCCCCTTGCGTTTGAGAAGAACTCGGCTATAGACTTGATCCACAGCTCGTGGTCGTGCGGTAGCGTTCTCGCTTCCCATGCCCGGTTCCCGGATTCGATTCCCGGCGGGGTCAGGGATTTTCTCTGCCTCGTGATGACTGGGTGTTGTGTGCTGTCCTTAGGTTAGCTAGGTTTAAGTAGTTCTAGGGGACTGATGACCATAGATGTTAAGTCCCATAGTGCTCAGAGCCTTTTTTTTTATAGACTTGATATGTGCCGTGTGACAAATGGTGCTCACATTGAAAATTTATAAGGTTCATGGTAAAACTGTTTGAGTTGCTCTTTCATTTGACATATCATTTATAACTGTAAGTTTAATGTAATAAATATTGTAAAGCGTTAAAACCCCGATATTAATTTATAAACACCCTGTACATTCTCCAGACTATTTTCTTCTCAGAAAAGTGAGTTGTCACCAGTATCGTATTTCGCAGTGCCTAATCTTGATGAACAAATTGTGCGGTGATAGATATGTATCACATTTTCCGATAAGTATTTGTCCATATATCTGCTGTAGGTCCACATGCATTCATGCCTATGACGTGGATAATGCTGGGTATCATACTTGTCTTTCAGAGTTTCGTTTCCTGTCGAAGGATGAAGCAAAATGTTGGAGACTTCCACATGTCCAAATTCTGAAGCGACGTTTACAAGATTCTGACATGAAGCGCGAAATCATGAACTAAGATCTCTAGCACATACCGCTACGAATCTTCTTTAACTATCGAAGTTTCTACTGGAACTCGTAATGCTGCAGAACATACACTTTGTTGTGTTCTGGAGGCGCGCGCCCTGAGACGCGTGATGGCGGGCCAGTAAGACAGAAGAGCAGAGCGCTTGCCACAGTACATGTAGCCGACACTCATCTCAGTCACTGATGAAAATCTCTGCCTAACAGTGTTAAGACCGTCGCTTTTCACACTCAGGATGTATATTATTTCGAATGAAGAGTCGGTTTCGCATTCTCCTTCACCTCACGCTCACGCGCCGTGATCCTATAGCGGGTGAGCGAGCGGCGGTCGGGTGACTGCAGTAGACGGCTGATCAGTCCGAGCGTGAGACGGCCGAACCAGCCTGACGGAAGTCCAGTGCGGTTGCTCCCCAGTCAAGAGTGACTGTATTGACATCTGTCGGACATACGAGAAATTACACTCCTGGAAATGGAAAAAAGAACACATTGACACCGGTGTGTCAGACCCACCATACTTGCTCCGGACACTGCGAGGGGGCTCTACAAGCAATGATCACACGCACGGCACAGCGGACACACCAGGAACCGCGGTGTTGGCCGTCGAATGGCGCTAGCTGCGCAGCATTTGTGCACCGCCGCCGTCAGTGTCAGCCAGTTTGCCGTGGCATACGGAGCTCCATCGCAGTCTTTAACACTGGTAGCATGCCGCGACAGCGTGGACGTGAACCGTATGTGCAGTTGACGGACTTTGAGCGAGGGCGTATAGTGGGCATGCGGGAGGCCGGGTGGACGTACCGCCGAATTGCTCAACACGTCGGGCGTGAGGTCTCCACAGTACATCGATGTTGTCGCCAGTGGTCGGCGGAAGGTGCACGTGCCCGTCGACCTGGGACCGGACCGCAGCGACGCACGGATGCACGCCAAGACCGTAGGATCCTACGCAGTGCCGTGGGGGACCGCACCGCCACTTCCCAGCAAATTAGGGACACTGTTGCTCCTGGGATATCGGCGAGGACCATTCGCAACCGTCTCCATGAAGCTGGGCTACGGTCCCGCACACCGTTAGGCCGTCTTCCGCTCACGTCCCAACATCGTGCAGCCCGCCTCCAGTGGTGTCGCGACAGGCGTGAATGGAGGGACGAATGGAGACGTGTCGTCTTCAGCGATGAGAGTCGCTTCTGCCTCGGTGCCAATGTTGGTCGTATGCGTGTTTGGCGCCGTGCAGGTGAGCACCACAATCAGGACTGCATACGACCGAGGCACACAGGGCCAACACCCGGCATCATGGTGTGGGGAGCGATCTCCTACACTGGCCGTACACCACTGGTGATCGTTGAGGGGACACTGAATAGTGCACGGTACATCCAAACCGTCATCGAACCCATCGTTCTACCATTCCTAGACCGGCAAGGGAACTTGCTGTTCCAACAGGACAATGCACGTCCGCATGTATCCCGTGCCACCCAACGTGCTCTAGAAGGTGTAAGTCAACTGTCCTGGCCAGCAAGATCTCCGGATCTGTCCCCCATTGAGCATGTTTGGGACTGGATGAAGCGTCGTCTCACGCGGTCTCCACGTCCAGCACGAACGCTGGTCCAACTGAGGCGGCAGGTGGAAATGGCATGGCAAGCCGTTCCACAGGACTACATCCAGCATCTCTACGATCGTCTCCATGGAAGAATAGCAGCCTGCATTGCTGCGAAAGGTGGATATACACTGTACTAGTGCCGACATTGTGCATGCTCTGTTGCCTGTGTCTATGTGCCTGTGGTTCTGTCAGTGTGATCATGTGATGTATCTGACCCCAGGAATGTGCCAATAAAGTTTCCCCTTCCTGGGACAATGAAATCACGGTGTTCTTATTTCAATTTGCAGGAGTGTACATGCATTGAGCAATACGAGAAAGAGTAAACGTCAGATCCAGACCACTAACTGATACGTCCACGTTTCAGTTCTCGCACGTGGCATCGAACAAAATCAGGGACTGTACTAAGAAATAAGATTTGTGACACCGGCATATCACAGTCAGGTTGTGGAAGTAGACATCAAAGGCGAATGACCAAGGGGAAGACCGTGCTTGAGATGCATTGACAGACCAGAGAGCATGTGTGTGCTATGAGACTAGCTGGAGAAGACTACATGGACAAGTAAGAGGGAGGCTAGCGATTGGCGAGGGCATAAACCGACTGCATTCGTGTGGACAACGAAGTAAGAAGTAAGTACATGCCACGTCCAGGTGTTGGTGGACAGCACATTAACACCCGAACTGCTCCATTCGCATGGAAACAATTGTTGTCAGTAAAAATCTGTAGTACGTTGCAGCTGTACAGATGATTTGCTTCTGGCTACGGTTCGTACTTGGGCAGCCTAGAATGGCTAAATTAGCAACTAACGAACCCTCAGTCAAACTCACTCCATCAGCCCCGAATTTATCCACACTAACAGTCAACGCACTCTCACGGTCTATATCTCGTTGTTCTTGTTGTGGTCTTCAGTCCTGAGACTGGTTTGATGCAGCTCTCCATGTCACTCTATCCTGTGCAAGCTTCATCTCCCAGTACTTACTGCAACCTACATCCTTCTGAATCTGTTTAGTGTATTCATCTCTTGGTCTCCCTCTACAATTTTTACCCTCCATGCTGCTCTCCAATGCTAAATTTGTGATCCCTTGATGCCTCAGAACATGTTCTACCAAACGGTCACTTCTTCTTCTCAAGTTGTGCCACAAACTCCTCTTCTCCCCAATTCTATTCAGTACCTCCTCATTAGTTATGTGGTACATTACTTCTATGTATGAAACATTACGATGCATCCAATAAATAGTACTCCTCCAGTGGTTCTACTAGACACACATGAACCCACCCACCCACCCACCCACCCACCCACACACACACACACACACACACACACACACACACACACACACACACACACACAATACAAAAGATGTCAGCATGTATCTGCATCCCGACCCTCACCAAAAGTGTTTCCTTGTTCCTTGTGGTACGTGCCGAGCGAGCCTTAATGATTTTACCTTCATTTTAATTGGATCGTCGTCACCGGCCGTTGTGGCCGAGCGGTTCTAGGCGCTTCAGTCGGGAACCGCGCTGCTGCTACGGTCGCAGGTTCAAATCCTGCCTCAGGCATGGATGTGTGTGATGTCCTTAGGTTAGTTAGGTTTAAGTAGTACTAAGTCTAGGGGACTGATGGCCTCAGATGTTAAGTCCCACAGTGCTTAGACCCATTTGAACCATTTGGATCGACCTCCATGATGGACGATCCTTCGACATGTATTTGATTGTATTGTGGAGAGTATTACCCATTTTAATGAAAATACGTTTCTGCATGTTTAATATAGCCTTTATGTACACTCCTGGAAATTGAAATAAGAACACCGTGAATTCATTGTCCCAAGAAGGGGAAACTTTATTGACACATTCCTGGGGTCAGATACATCACATGATCACACTGACAGAACCACAGGCACATAGACACAGGCAACAGGGCATGCAGAAAGTCGGCACTAGTACAGTGTATATCCACCTTTCGCAGCAATGCAGGCTGCTATTCTCCCATGGAGACGATCGTAGAGTTGCTGGATGTAGTCCTGTGGAACGGCTTGCCATGCCATTTCCACCTGGCGCCTCAGTTGGACCAGCGTTCGTGCTGGACGTGCAGACCGCGTGAGACGACGCTTCATCCAGTCCCAAACATGCTCAATGGGGGACAGATCCGGAGATCTTGCTGGCCAGGATAGTTGACTTACACCTTCTAGAGCACGTTGGGTGGCACGGGATACATGCGGACGTGCATTGTCCTGTTGGAACAGCAAGTTCCCTTGCCGGTCTAGGAATGGTAGAACGATGGGTTCGATGACGGTTTGGATGTACCGTGCACTATTCAGTGTCCCCTCGACGATCACCAGTGGTGTACGGCCAGTGTAGGAGATCGCTCCCCACACCATGATGCCGGGTGTTGGCCCTGTGTGCCTCGGTCGTATGCAGTCCTGATTGTGGCGCTCACCTGCACGGCGCCAAACACGCATACGACCATCATTGGCACCAAGACAGAAGCGACTCTCATCGCTGAAGACGACACGTCTCCATTCGTCCCTCCATTCACGCCTGTCGCGACACCACTGGAGGCGGGCTGCACGATGTTGGGGCGTGAGCGGAAGACGGCCTAACGGTGTGCGGGACCGTAGCCCAGCTTCATGGAGACGGTTGCGAATGGTCCTCGCCGATACCCCAGGAGCAACAGTGTCCATAATTTGCTGGGAAGTGGCGGTGCGGTCCCCTACGGCACTGCGTAGGATCCTACGGTCTTGGCGTGCACCCGTGCGACGCTGCGGTCCGGTCCCAGGTCGACGGGCACGTGCACCTTCCGCCGACCACTGGCGACAACATCGATGTACTGTGGAGACCTCACGCCCCACGTGTTGAGCAATTCGGCGGTACGTCCACCCGGCCTCCCGCATGCCCACTATAAGCCCTCGCTCAAAGTCCGTCAACTGCACATACGGTTCACGTCCACACTGTCGCGGCATGCTACCAGTGTTAAAGACTGCGATGGAGATCCGTATGCCACGGCAAACTGGCTGACACTGACGGCGGCGGTGCACAAATGCTGCGCCGCTAGCGCCATTCGACGGCCAACACCGCGGTTCCTGGTGTGTCCGCTGTGCCGTGCGTGTGATCATTGCTTGTACAGCCCTCTCGCAGTGTCCGGAGCAAGTATGGTGGGTCTGACACACCGGTGTCAATGTGTTCTTTTTTCCATTTCCAGGAGTGTATAACACCTATACAGGGTGTTTCAGTAGTGATGATCAATAATTCACACATGGAAAGTATGGGATAAAGACAACTAAGAAACTCTAATGAACATGGGTACAGAAATCGACCGTTTTCTCTTGCGGTTCTTCAGTGTCTAGGAACGCATGGAATCTCTAGATGTTAAAGTAGTGTTCGTTGCGAATCCTGTCAGGCTGTCCTGGGGAATTCTATAAATGCTGGAAGGCTGCTTCAATCCGTCGATGTAGATTACTGTAGATATTTGGCTTCGGTAGCGTAGAGCAGGCTTTTGCCATGACCCCACACACAGACATCCATGGGATTTAAATCCGGAGACCTTGCAAGGCATGGCGCAGGCCTTCCTCTACCTATTCAGTGTTGACCATCAGTCCGAGTTACAAGCCGTCGCACTTGTAAATGCAAATGTGCTCGAGCACAGTCATGCATAAATCACAAGTTCTGGCGATGGTTCAGTGGGACATCATCATGTAAACGTGGAAGTGTAGTCTGCAGAAACCGAATGCACTGCTGTCGGTTAGTCTCTGTAGTAGGAAGTGTGGCCCTGTTATGCAGTCTCTGAGCAGTCCTGCCCAGACGTTCAACAAATGACTCTGCTGATGTCGTGATATAACTGTTGGACTAGGACTGACATCGGCCCAAATGTGATAGTTGTGGCAGTTAAAAAATACCGTCACAGGTAAATCCAGCCTCGTCTGCGAACAAAATACTGTTTACAAATTGCTATGACTCAGGACACGCTCCTAACAAGGGAACCTCCCCATCGCACCCCACTCAGATTTAGTTATAAGCTGGCACAGTGGATAGGCCTTGAAAAACTGAACACAGATCATTCGAGAAAACAGGAAGAAGTTGTATGGAACTTTTTAAAAAAATAAGCAAAAAATACAAACTGAGTACTCCATGCGCAATACAGGCAACATCAAGGATGCTATTAGCCCAGGAGTGCCGTGGTCCCGTTGTTAGCGTGAGGAGCTGCGAAACGAGAGGTCCTCGGTTCAAGTCTTCCCTTGAGTGAAATTGTTTTTTCGCGAAGTTATGATCTGTCCGTTCGTTCATTGACGTCTCCGTTCACTGTAATAAGTTTAGTGTCTGTGTTTTGCGACCGCACTGCAAAACCGTGCGATTAGTAGACGAAAGGACGTGCCTCTCCAATGGGAACCGAAAACATTTTATCGCAAGGTCATAGGTCAACCGATTCCTCCACAGGAAAACACGTCTGATACATTCAATACGACACTGGTGACGGCATGTGCGTCACATGACAGGAATATGTTGTCGACCCACCTAACTTGTATACTTGGCGAATGGGTAAAAAGATCCTTCTACCTTGCCCGATTTAGGTTTTCTTCTGGATGTGATAATCACTCCCATAAAAATTGATGAAAACATAAGAGTTTGTCAGATAATAATTGTCTGAAGATAAAAAAAATAAACTTTTCACTCGAGGGAAGACTTGAACCACGGACCTCTCGTTCCGCAGCTGCTCACGCTAACCACGGGACCACGACGCTCCTGGGCTAACACCTTCTTTGATGTTGCCTATGTTGCACATGGACTACTCAGTTTGTATTTATTGCTTATTTTTTTCATAGTTCCACACAACTTCTTCCTGTTTTCTAAATTGCTCTGTGTTCAGTTTGTCAAGGCCTATCCACTGTGCTAACTTATAACTAAATCTGAGAGGGGTGCGATGGGTAGGTTCCCTTGTAAGTAGCAATTCTCCTTGTTCAAGTACTGGGACATTCGCGTACAATGCGTAACACCCTCTCCTCAACAACGTGTGTTGTGGGTCTGGGTCGACCTTCTCGTACACGGTGTGCGAAACTCCCGGTTTCTCTCAGGCACTGATGTAACCGGCTAAGTGTACGCCTGTCGAGCTGCCTGGGGAGGGGAAAATGCTTCTTCATACAATCGTGCAGCCATACATGAAGTCACTGTCAGTGTAATCTTCATTCGTGCTGTCCATGGTGCATTCACGTACGTTCGTGACTGATTGTGAGGCCGGTACGGCACAGTGCACGGTGGGGGGGGGGAGAGGGGGGGGGGAAGGGAAGTACTTGCGCATGCGTAAACGAACAGATAGTCGATCCCAAATCTTGAAATACCAACGTAAATCTCTTTAAAGTCAATACCGCCATTAGACTATTGTTTCTTTTCAGTATTACATTAACACTTACACGATCATGATTTCGGCTTCAAAGTGCCATTATCAAGTGTTTTCTGAAATTATATTAGACAATAACAGTGAAATACATAACAAGTGATATAACCAAATAAGAATACATTTTTATAATGCTTACTTACAAGTGTTATACAGTGCCTAAGATGGCATACACTCGTGTTTAAAATACACTATTAGACACATTGTCTAAGGGTCGATATTTCTGGTAAAGCCTACTGCTTTGTTTCGTCATTGAGTATGCGAAGAGCCGGGACTTGCAGTGTATTTAACACTAAATTGTTCTAGAATCTTCATATGGAAATGATGCTTTAAGGCCCCCCTTTTCTAACTCCGACTTTCGTTGTTGCACATGGATTAAGAAGAAATGCGAACTGACTGTAATCGACCCTGCAAGTGGAGTAGAAAAGAGTTTGGCACCTCCAATAATTTAATTTGATAAACAAAACACATGAAACATTTACAATACGTCAAATTGTATACTCAAATAAATGCTGTGAAGGTGAAGTTGTCCATAAACTAGATTCTGACATTTATGACCAAGTGGTATGTGGAGCCAATTCCTTGCAACTCAAATCTTAAGAGAAACACCCAGCCAACCCAACATTAATTGCTGCTACTGTAGTGAGAACTCAGACAGTGAACACCCAAGACAGAACCACGTTAGAAAAGACGGGAATAGGCGCGCTCTGCTGGGCTCTGATTATAACCTAGCAAAATTGCCTGCTTTGCCGGTGCTGCGGACGTACATTACCAAGCTGTCTTCTTAACTGCAAGGACACGATCTGGCATACCGGAGGTGATGGCTGGTTGCTTCAGCGTCCCGTCGTGGTGATGATAATGTCGCGAGAATAGCCCGAAACAAATTATCCTCGTCTGGTTGTTCCAGACTAAAGAATTCCTAGCAACACAAATGCGCCTCTGAGGGAGACAGAGAAGGCTCGCTACACAATCACTGACGGTACAGTGATTGATTTTAACAACCGAAGTCACACAGTAACTCCGGACAGCATAGTCCGCTTGTACGCAGAACGCTCAATTGCCAACTGTACTCGGAAAGTTACGTTAAAGTCGAAACTTGAGCACTTCGTCAAACAGTTACAATTAAATGAAAACATATTAGACAGGCAACGGAAGGCAGGCTCTCCAGCGCAGTGAGAGCTCAGTCTTGTAACCCATTCCGACTGAAAGGAGAGAGCCGACCCTCTCAAGAGTACCCGTACAAGCTGAACACAGAACATTCCCGCCTCCACGACAGTGGCTGTGCTCAAACGTGCCAATCAGCAACTCGAACCGGCGGAATATTCCACTCTATTGCCGAAGCACTACTATTCTACCAATGGAGATACTTGGCGCCAAGTTGTGCGCCGATTTTGCTACGTCCCGGAGCTATACCCTGAGCAAGCCAATCACAGTTACGATTTTGCAGAAAACGCGGGAATTTGCCCTCCAAGACTGCCTGGGAACACAAGTCATTCCCACGCCTCGCTGGAAGTCCGTCAGAAAGTGGTTTCACTAAGTTTCTGCGAAGTGACGGAATCTCTAGCCCCAGCCGCTCCTTCAGGCCCCTGTGAGCATGTCGCCCCCGCTCTTATGACAATGTCGGCATCTCGAAAGCATCCACTCATCTCCCTCACACCTGTCGGCATAACCCTTTCAAGATCAGCAGAACTCGCCTGTCACCGGATCACCCGGGTGACGAGAGACGCTGCGTGGGAAGTCCGCGTGTGAAGCAATAGCAACTTTTCACCACATGCAATTAGAGAGGATAATATTAATATCTTCTGAGTTCTCAATACTAGCCTTGTAATGACAATACTCGGCCATACTTCCCCAAATCGAATTACTCAGAGTAAGATATAAATATGAGATGGGACAAGTCACTGTGTGCATCTATAGGCATGCCACCTCTCAAGTATACCATCTCGGCTGAATGACAGGTAGCTAAGTGTCAAATTGTCTTGGTCAAAGAAATTCCTGTTACAAGCAGGTGACTTTTTCTTTTAACCTTTGGCAGGATAGGAAAGGTTCGGAGCAATTTATTTTCTTTGGTAGTTGTTACATCTTTGCCATACCTGTTTATCTTAGTATACAATAAAGTTACCTGCTAATAAACATAAACAGTAACAAACCTCTCGATAATATTCGCTGCATCCATAAATATAACAGTCCAGCTAATGATTGACGATGTTTAAAGTACATTTTAGTAGGTAAATATACAGATTTTACGTGCAATTTACACATGGCCAACTCTAAGTTGTGTAATTTTGCCTCAATTCAGAATTAATATAATACAGTGCAATTACTTATTCTGCTCATTAATTAACTAACCAGTGAGGTTTGAGGCGATATTTATGATATACATATCATCAGGCATGTAGATCCTGTTATATGTGGTAAAACATTACTTACGAATAAGTGCAAATAGCACGGGTATGCAAAACATGTCTTGTACATGAAAGCATTTAGGCAAATAGAAGAATCAAACGATTTCATGTTAAACAGCACATTTAAAAAGAGTAGGGATATCGTAGTACTTGTTAGTGGATGATAAGATACAATTACAAACGTGAGTGCACCGTGGTATTGATACATACAGGCGCAATCTTGGTGCTATAAATTTTATTTACATGTTATAGTAGTGGCATCTTCTGTATGGTTTACAAATGACATAGTGATGTTAACAACTTAATCAGCTACCTCATATGGAAGCCCCAAGTGGGTTGATTCCTATTTCTTAACAACAAAGATAAATGTAATATTATTGATCATAGTTCCTTCTTAGAGAGGTATTAAACAATTGAGAAGAAACACAAGGTCAAGAATACTATGCCTTATTCATTGAAGACTGTCGGCATGTGGAGTTGAAGTGTAAAGGAGTGTAGAAGAATGGTTGGGGGGGGGGGGTTTATAAAATGACGAACGAAATGAAGAAAAAGCTATTATAGTGGGGTTGGGGGACAAAAGGCTAACTAATAAAGGAATAACAATAGAAATCTGCAGTTTATGATCCTTTTTTTATTTTTTTAAAAGATACACCTATGGTAAATGGTCACTTTTGAATGTTAAAGCTAGGACCAAATATAGCAGATGTTAGGGCATTGTATGGGAATGATGTGTCAAAAGTGAAGGTATGGATTAAGTGTGTATCAGTATATTCTCTGTGTGGATTCATGTATCCTAATTTTATGTATTAAATAGTTGTAATACTAAAATTTATTCCATACATTTAATAAAATAAAAGGTTTTATTGAGACTTACTCAGTTTGTCCTTTGGTTAATGATAGTAGTTTAGGGTGAGGTATGAAGAGGGATATTGATTCCTCGTGAAAGTAGAATGTCTCAGAGGGAGGAACGGGTTAGTGAATCAGTGAATAGCAGTAATCGCTGAGAGAGGGTGATGGGCATGTTAACAATACATCCATGGAAGGGAGAAGGGGGATTCTGAACAACAGAGGAATTATGCATAACAATGTGAATAAAACCCTAATAAAGTAGAGAATAGGAAGTAGAGAACGTTATAAAAAGCAAAAGGGGAGAAAAGACAAATATTCCACATTGTGAACTATCAAAATGATAGTCCACAAATAGAATATAGTAATCTCAAAATATAGATTTGGTGGCCAGGTTATATAAAAGGTGTGAAGACTAAAACAGAAAATCACAATGTGGAAGCACTACGAAATCACACAGATATATTAAGATAAAGATGGGAGGGGGAGGAAAAAGTTGGGAGGAAGGGGGGGGGGCAAGAAGGGGGGATTTTTTTGGTGATTGGTATATTCAAATGATACCTAGTCAAAGGTATCATTTGAATATACCAATCACCAAAAAAAAAATAAATAAATAAAATAAAAATAAAAATAAAAAAAATAAAAAATATCCCCCCTTCTGTCAGAGACAGCAAAGGACTTGGAAGAGCAGTTGAATGGAATGGATGGTGTCTTGAAGGGAGGATATAAGATGAACATCAACAAAAGCAAAACGAGGATAATGGAATGTAGTCGAATTAAGTCGGGTGATGTTGAGGGTATTAGATTAGGAAATGAGACACTTAAAGTAGTAAAGGAGTTTTGCTATTTGGGGAGCAAAATAACTGATGATGGTCGAAGTAGAGAAGATATAAAATGTAGACTGGCAATGGCAAGGAAAGCGTTTCTGAAGAAGAGAAATTTGTTAACATCGAGTATAGATTTAAGTGTCAGGAAGTCATTTCTGAAAGTATTTGTATGGAGTGTAGCCATGTATGGAAGTGAAACATGGACGGTAAATAGTTTGAACAAGAAGAGAATAGAAGCTTTTGAAATGTGGTGCTACAGAAGAATGCTGAAGATTAGATGGGTAGATCACATAACTAAAGAGGAAGTATTGAATAGGATTGGGGAGAAGAGAAGTTTGTGGCACAACTTGACTAGAAGAAGGGATCGGTTGGTAGGACATCTTCTGAGACATCAAGGGATCACCAATTTAGTATTGGAGGGCAGCGTGGAGGGTAAAAATCGTAGGGGGAGACCAAGAGATGAATACACTAAGCAGATTCAGAAGGATGTAGGTTGCAGTAGGTACTGGGAGATGAAGAAACTTGCACAGGATAGAGTAGCAAGGAGAGCTGCATCAAACCAGTCTCCGGACTGAAGACCACAACAACAACCTAGTCAAAATAAAATACTAAAACATAATAATATGTAGTGATCTAGGTAAATGAAGAAAAGGAGTATTGTAAGAGGGTTGTCGATAATACTTCCAAACGCTGAAAATCTTGGACGCAGGTGAGAGGAACGAAGAAGCGGCACTTCTGAAACCACGCAGGCTGGATTATTTCCAAGGATTTTTACTCAGAAACATACAATTGTACGAGTATAGGTCTTTCCTCGCAACCTTTCCGCGTTCGGAAGAATCTGTAGAGAGGGAGAATATCCCGTGGTTACGAGAATACGATTCGCCTTCTGTGTTACGAGGGTGGGCAGCATATCCTTGCTGGGAGGCCAGCGCTGGAGAGACGAGAGGTCTTCCGTTGTGAGCGCTCGCGTGTGACGGTCGCTCGATATCAGCTCTCTTGGTAAGGACGGACTTGACGTCTTTGCTCTCAGGAGAGTTTATAGTTAGAACAGTTAGGCACTGTACTGTTGCGAACCTATACGACTCTGGACTTCACCTCCGGGTTGGAAGTCGTCGTTGAGTACGCAGCGTTCAGTAATTGAGAGCACTTCCTCTGCCTATAATTACGTTGAGACGTTACCTGAACTCCGTCCTTGTGGCTGGGAGTTCGCGTTCCTCGTCTGTAGAACACAGAGAGGAGAAGACAGTATTAGGGTATATTAGTCAGAGGACCGCCTTCTGCCGTCCTAGTGTTTGAAAGAGTTTATTTGTGGCCGGAGTTCTTCCATCGTCGCAGACGAGTACGAGAACCATCACTTCGACGCACCGGACGAAGTACATACGGTGAAATCACAGATTGCTTCGACTCATTAGGGCTATAAAAGCTAAACAGCTGTGATCACGTTAGTTTATTTCCACTGAGTTTCCACACCACCGTAGATCATCTTTGAAAGTAGTGTCTGCTAGTGTTTGGTACGTAGATGATGTCAGTCATTTCGCGTTATTGATATTAGACCGTGCGGTCATAATAAGGGGCAGAGTTGGGCGATTGATTAGTAATTTTACTTAGTAAATGTAAACTTTGTGATATAAAGGTTTTTTTAATCTAAAATAAATATATAAGCAGGAACAACGTTTATCATTTAGTAGGATTAGTTGCCTTCATCATTCATTTAAGTTCAGATTGTAATTTAAGAAATCATATCATCTGCTTCACGGGGTAGTCAGACAGGGCCAAATCTTCATTTTAGCGCTTATTATTCTCCGTTACTGGAACACGTGAGGCAATACTGACCTTACGACTTATCTTAGAAGAAAGATTAAGGAAAGGCAAACCCATGTTTCTAGCGTTTGTAGACTTAGAGAAAGCTTTTGATAATGTTGACTGGAATACTCTCTTTCAAATTCTAAAGGTGGCAGGGGTAAAATACAAGGAGCGAAAGGCTATTTACAACTTGTACAGAAACCAGATGGCAGTTATAAGAGTTGAGGGACATGAAAGGGAAGCATTGGTTGGGAAGGGAGTAAGACAGGGTTGTAGCCTCTCCCCGATGTTATTCAATCTCTATATTGAGCAAGCAGTAAAGGAAACAAAAGAAAAATTCGGAGTAGGTATTAAAATCCATGGAGAAGAAATAAAAACTTTGAGGTTCGCCGATGACATTGTAATTCTGTCAGAGACAGCAAAGGACTTGGAAGAGCAGTTGAACGGAATGGATGGTGTCTTGAAGGGAGGATATAAGATGAACATCAACAAAAGCAAAAAGGGGATAATGGAATGTAGTCGAATTAAGTCGGGTGATGCTCAGGGTATTAGATTAGGAAATGAGACACTTAAAGTAGTAAAGGAGTTTTGCTATTTGGGGAGCAAAATAACTGATGATGGACGAAGTAGAGAGGATATCAAATGTAGACTGGCAATGGCAAGGAAAGCGTTTCTGAAGAAGAGAAATTTGTTAACATCGAGTATAGATTTAAATGTCAGGAAGTCATTTCTGAAAGTATTTGTATGGAGTCCCCCCCTATGAACCATAGACCTTGCCGTTGGTGGGGAGGCTTGCGTGCCTCAGCGATACAGATAGCCGTACCGTAGGTACAACCACAACGGAGGGGTATCTGTTGAGAGGCCAGACAAACGTGTGGTTCCTGAAGAGGGGCAGCAGCCTTTCCAGTAGTTGCAAGGGCAACAGTCTGGATGATTGACTGATCTGGCCTTGTAACAATAACCAAATCGGCCTTGCTGTGCTGGTACTGCGAACGGCTGAAAGCAAGGGGAAACTACGGCCGTTATTTTTCCCGAGGGCATGCAACTTTACTGTATGATTATTTGATGATGGCGTCCTCTTGGGTAAAATATTCCGGAGGTAAAATAGACCCCCATTCGGATCTCCGGGCGGGGACTACTCAAGAGGATGTCGTTATCAGGAGAAAGAAAACTGGCGTTCTACGGATCGGAGCGTGGAATGTCAGATCCCTTAATCGGGCAGGTAAGTTAGAAAATTTAAAAAGGGAAATGGATAGGTTAAAGTTAGATATAGTGGGAATTAGTGAAGTTCGGTGGCAGGAGGAACAAGACTTCTGGTCAGGTGACTACAGGGTTATAAACACAAAATCAAATAGGGGTAATGCAGGAGTAGGTTTAATAATGATTAGGAAAATAGGGATGCGGGTAAGCTACTACAAACAGCATAGTGAACGCATTATTGTGGCCAAGATAGATACGAAGCCCACACCTACTACATTAGTACAAGTTTATATGCCAACTAGCTCTGCAGATGACGAACAAATTGAAGAAATGTATGATGAAATAAAAGAAATTATTCAGATAGTGAAGGGAGACGAAAATTTAATAGTCATGGGTGACTCGAATTCGAGTGTAGGAAAAGGGAGAGAAGGAAACGTAGTAGGTGATTATGGATTGGGGGTAAGAAATGAAAGAGGAAGCCGGCTGGTAGAATTTTGCACAGAGCACAACTTAATCATAGCTAACACTTGGTTTAAGAATCATGATAGAAGGTTGTATACATGGAAGAACCCTGGAGATACTAAAAGGTATCAGATAGATTATATAATGGTAAGACAGAGATTTAGGAACCAGGTTTTAAATTGTAAGACATTTCCAGGGGCAGATGTGCACTCTGACCACAATCTATTGGTTATGAACTGTAGATTAAAACTGAAGAAACTGCAAAAAGGTGGGAATTTAAGGAGATGGGACCTGGATAAACTGAAAGAACCGGAGGTTGTACAGAGTTTCAGGGAGAGCATAAGGGAACAATTGACAGGAATGGGGGAAAGAAATACAGTAGAAGAAGAATGGGTAGCTCTGAGGGATGATGTAGTGAAGGCAGCAGAGGATCAAGTAGGTAAAAAGACGAGGGCTAGTAGAAATCCTTGGGTAACAGAAGAAATATTGAATTTAATTGACGGAAGGAGAAAATATAAAAATGCAGTAAATGAAGCAGGCAAAAAGGAATACAAACGTCTCAAAAATGAGATAGACAGGAAGTGCAAAATGGCTAAGCAGGGATGGCTAGAGGACAAATGTAAGGATGTAGAGGCTTATCTCACTAGGGGTAAGATAGATACTGCCTACAGGAAAATTAAAGAGCCCTTTGGAGATAAGAGAACCACTTGTATGAACACCAAGAGCTCAGATGGAAACCCAGTTCTAAGCAAAGAAGGGAAAGCAGAAGGGTGGAAGGAGTATATAGAGGGTCTATACAAGGGCGATGTACTTGAGGACAATATTATGGAAATGGAAGAAGATGTAGATGAAGATGAAAGGGGAGATACGATACTGCGTGAAGAGTTTGACAGAGCACTGAAAGACCTGAGTCGAAACAAGGCCCCCGGAGTAGACAACATTCCATTGGAACTACTGACGGCCTTGGGAGAGCGAGTCCTGACAAAACTCTACCATCTGGTGAGCAAGATGTATGAAACAGGAGAAATACCCTCAGACTTCAAGAAGAATATAATAATTCCAATCCCAAAGAAAGCAGGTGTTGACAGATGTGAAAATTACCGAACAATCAGTTTAATAAGCCACAGCTGCAAAATACTAACACGAATACTTTGCAGACGAATGGAAAAACTAGTAGAAGCCGACCTCGGGGAAGATCAGTTTGGATTGCGTAGAAATACTGGAACACGTGAAGCAATACTGACCTTACGACTTATCTTAGAAGAAAGATTAAGGAAAGGCAAATCTACGTTTCTAGCATTTGTAGACTTAGAGAAAGCTTTTGACAATGTTGACTGGAATACTCTCTTTCAAATTCTAAAGGTGGCAGGGGTAAAATACAGGGAGAGAAAGGCTATTTACAATTTGTACAGAAACCAGATGGCAGTTATAAGAGTCGAGGGACATGAAAGGGAAGCAGTGGTTGGGAAGGGAGTAAGACAGGGTTGTAGCCTCTCCTCAACGTTATTCAATCTGTATATTGAGCAAGCAGTAAAGGAAACAAAAGAAAAATTCGGAGTAGGTATTAAAATCCATGGAGAAGAAATAAAAACTTTGAGGTTCGCTGATGACATTGTAATTCTGTCAGAGACAGCAAAGGACTTGGAAGAGCAGTTGAACGGGATGGACAGTGTCCTGAAAGGATATAAGATGAACATCAACAAAAGCAAAACGAGGATAATGGAATGTAGTCGAATTAAGTCGGGTGATGTTGAGGGTATTAGATTAGGAAATGAGGCATTTAAAGTAGTAAAGGAGTTTTGCTATTTGGGGAGCAAAATAACTGATGATGGTCGAAGTAGAGAGGATATCAAATGTAGACTGGCAATGGCAAGGAAAGCGTTTCTGAAGAAGAGAAATTTGTTAACATCGAGTATGGATTTAAGTGTCAGGAAGTCATTTCTGAAAGTATTTGTATGGAGTGTAGCCATGTATGGAAGTGAAACCTGGACGGTAAATAGTTTGGACAAGAAGAGAATAGAAGCTTTCGAAATGTGGTGCTACAGAAGAGTGCTGAAGATTAGATGGGTAGATCACATAACTAATGAGGAAGTATTGAATAGGATTGGGGAGAAGAGAAGTTTGTGGCACAACTTGACCAGAAGAAGGGATCAGTTGGTAGACATGTTCTGAGGCATCAAGGGATCACCAATTTAGTATTGGAGGGCAGCGTGGAGGGTAAAAATCATAGGGGGAGACCAAGAGATGAATACACTAAGCAGATTCAGAAGGATGTAGGTTGCAGTATGTACTGGGAGATGAAGAAGCTTGCACTGGATAGAGTAGCATGGAGAGCTGCATCAAACCAGTCTCAGGACTGAAGACCACAACAACAACAACATTCTCCGTTGCGCACATCCATTTTACACCCGCCTCGAGTAGTATCTTGGAACTATACTTTCACGATTATTTTCGTTTTATAATAGACTCCCATCATCTCTGCGCCACCACAGAGTTGCATTGGGGCGGTCTTGAGCAATTCCAGTAGGACAACGCGACATCCCACACGTCCAGAACTGTACAGCGTGGCTCCAGGAGCACCCTCCCGCTGGCCACAAAACTCCCCAGGCATGAACAATGTTGAGCAAATCTCGGATACCTTGCAACGTGCTGTTGAGGAGGGATCTCCGGCCCCTCGTACTCTTACGGGTTTATGGACAGCCATACAGGATTCGTGGTGTCAGTTCCCTCCAGCATTACTTGAGACATTAGCCGAGTCTACGCCACGTCGTACTGCGGCACTACAGCGTGCTAGCGGAGGCCCTACGCGATGTTAGGCAGGTGTACCAATTCCTTTGGCTCTTGAGCGTGTGTTAATGTGGGTCCAATTGGTGAGCAGCTGATGCTGGCAGCTTTCGAGTTGACTAGCGAGGCTGCAGGTGGACGCTGGTGGTCCTGATGACAGATGTGAGTTGAAGGAAGTTGTTGCCGATATTTACTAATTCCCTTAGAGCCGCAGCAGTAGTTGTTGCACTCCGCAAAGACTACAATTCAGTGATCAAATATCGTCCTTTATTAGTGGATTGAAATTCGTTTGCTTTGCAAGTCGTAGATGGTAATAGTGTTTTTTTTTTTTTTTTTTTTTTTCTTCATGTGCCGTCTCCTCTAAGAAGGTTGGCTGTCATCATGGCAATTTCTGAACTTGATTTGGCTGATCTAAGGAGTTCTGACGTTGAGCAGTTGTACCAATTTTTTAAATTGTCAATCCAGGATGTCCGTCTTCTACCCCTCGTTCTCTTCCCACAAATTTTCCCTTCTAGTATTATTTGCAATATTTTGTAATTTACTCCCCTAATAACATGGCCTAAATATTGTAGCTTCCTTACTTTAATAGTTTTAATTAATTCTTTTTCCTTTCCCATTCTTCTTAGGACATCTTGATTAGTAATCCTCGACACCCAACTAATTCTAAGTATTCTTCTATATGCCCACATTTCAAAAGCTTCTAAACTGTTCATGTCCTTCTTTTTCAATGTCCACGCTTCCATTCCGTATAGTAATTTTGAGAATACATAGCATCTTAGCAACCTCATTTTTCTGTTTAAACAAATGTCTCTCAAACAGAATGCATTTTTCATCTTATTAAAGATACTTCTGGCCTGTCCTATTCTCGATTTAATTTCTTCTGAGCTTTCAATCTCCTCATTTACAATTGTTCCGAGATATTTAAATTTACGTACTTGATCGACTCTTTCCCTATTGATTGTAAGATTTTCTTGTTGGTGTGTTTTAGATATCACCATGAACTTAGTCTTGCTTACGTTAAGAGTCAAGCCAAATTCTTCACTTTTTTCTGCGACTTTGTCAAGAAGTAATTGTAGAGCTTTGAGGTTTCCAGCTAGTAGTGCAGTGTCATCAGCAAACCTAACATTGTTAATGTTTAGCCCATTCACTTTAATGCCAGCTATTTCATCTGATAGAGCTGCCTGGAATATGTCTTCTGAATACATATTAAACAATGAGGGTGAGAGAACGCAACCTTGTCTCACACCCCTCTTTATTTCTATATCATTCGATAACTCATTTTCTACCTTCACGGTTGCGGTTTGATTGTAGTAGAGGTTATATATAATGCGGATGTCTTTCTTATCAAGTGTTTTCTTTTCTAACAATTCTATGAGATGATCATGACGAACTTTGTCAAATGCTTTATTATAATCCAGGAAGCACACATATAGTGGCTGATTAACCTCCATACATCGTTGCGCTAATATGTTAAAAGCAAACAATGCTTCTCTTGTACCGAGGGAACTTCTAAAACCGAATTGTGTTTCACTTATACCTTCTTCTACTTTTTTGTATATTCGTTGGTGTATAACTTTTAGAAATATCTTTAAGGTGTGACTCATTAAGCTTATTGTACGGTGATCATTACAAGTTTTGGCATTAGCCTTTTTGGGTAATGTAACAAAGGTAGATGTCAACCAATCCCTAGGAATAATTCCCGAATTATAAATATCATTAAACAATTGTACAAATATATCTATATGGTCTATTCCTATGAGTTTCAGGATGTCATTTGGTATCTTATCCGGTCCAGGGGCTTTTCCTGTCTTTGATTTGTTGATAACATGTAATAGTGTAGAGCGCTGTAAAACGAGAATATCCTTCACCGTTGCGTATCTGCAAATGGTGTGTGGCCTAGTGACCCAAATGGGTTGTGGGCTTTGGCCGCTCATTCGGT
This sequence comes from Schistocerca cancellata, assembly GCF_023864275.1. Lineage (NCBI taxonomy): Eukaryota > Metazoa > Arthropoda > Insecta > Orthoptera > Acrididae > Schistocerca > Schistocerca cancellata. The sequence goes on along the minus strand of NC_064632.1, from coordinate 591,402,159 downwards.
TGTTGACGTATTGTAATTGGGGTAATTCCCCAGTCCTCCACTCAAGATTTGCTTGTGGTATCGAGAACGGGTTTCATCGTCTTTAACAAATGGAGAGCATTTTCATTTTTTTGTGAAAATAAACATTACAGTGTAAGTAGCCTGTTTAGGTTTTTGTGTTGGTAACACCACGTAGCGCTCTGTATAAAAATCATTCAGTTCTGCTCAGCTGTTTGAAAATCAAATAATGTAGAGGTTTACCAGCACAATAATTCATAAATTTTTGTAAGGGGATGTTTCAACAGTATTGGCTAAATGGAGCGCATTTGGCTGCGATAATTTCTGCGGTGCAGCTGCGTTCCTTTCTTTCACCTAAAAAGATTTTATCGTAAAGTATCTGATCAATCCGCCCTCCCATGATTCAATAATGTACAGAAATTTTTTTGTCCCACCTCTGGAAGAATGACAGATTTTAGAAAACGCTTTGTGCAGCACTTTCGTGAATTTCCCTGATTTTTTTTCAAATTTATGAAACAAGTTGTCAGCTCCTATTAACAGTCCGTAGAAATTTGTCGTACGGTACGTGCATACACAAAAAAACGTAAGGGAATATGTACACTGGCGCAGTTACGTAGTATGCTGTACTGTGAAGGAATGACTAATCTTGTTCAAATCGGTTTTCGCTCCTAGTTCCACACGGGACCTATTGCATGTCCGTTGGTAATGACAGCCAGTTTGATCGGTATTAACTACTTGATCGAGGTGAAAGCTAAGGCTGAGTTCTTTCATCTGTATCTGGGATCCTTCCGCAGCTGCTAATACTCCGCCCATCATTGGGAACCTCTGCAAATACTTGGAACTTTAACTAGCAATCACAAGCTGAAAATGCATTTGAAAAAAGTGAGGTGTGGTGATGGATTTATTAATGAAATTCCTACGGCGAAAATTGTTTTTGAATAATTTTGCATGACACGTTCAATTTAATGATATCCCGTACGATCTTTTCTATAATAGGGGAAAGGTTCAGACCCGTGACGACAGAGCAGTATGTAACGCCGGAAATGCATATCCTCCTATTTCCATCTATTGTACTATAATTTTTTTTCCTTATTTTTGTTACCTGAATATATGACGTTTCTGTGTCTTTACATATTGTAATTGTTTTACTATTTGTATATATATATTTATGCATTTATGTCGATGTATAATTGGTTTGTTTCGTAAATATTATTTGTATTTTTACGCTGGGTCTTGCCTAGGGAAAACTGCTATCGAACGATTACATCGATAGGTCGTGTGAAGAACGAAAGTGTTTAGGATCTTTGGTAGTGTTAACTCTGCCGCGTGGAGCGCGGGCTGAGCAGAGAGAGTCTGGCTGGAGTAGCGGGTGGAGCAGGTGTGTTGTGTGACGCTCCCGCGAGTTGCCGCGCTTTCGGGGTTTGGCAGCGTGTAATTGCGCTCGACTTGCGATGATAGTTTCTGACATGGTGTCGCGGACGGGAAGCATTAGCTGGCGCACATCAAGAGCCCGTTTCGTCTGGTGACCGTGTGGAGAAGAAGGCGCGCCAACATCCAGCTTCTGCAACAGCGACGGGCGACAATGAGTGACTGTCGCAACGTCCTCGATCGACGGCTTCAAACCTTCAATCAACCAACAAGGAAGACTGGAAGCACGTAAAGTTTTAGAACTGTATGGCAGACCTCAGCTTTTAAAATTGTTCCATTTGCCTCGCAAAATTACAGCAACTTAGCATGAACCTTTGTTGCTCATTGTCCCAATTGCATTGCCAAGCAGGGTCCCTTCCTTATCCGGAATGAACCCGAGTGCCGTTGAAATTCAAACGCCAGCATCATTCCACTTCACTACTTTAATTTCAAAGTTCAGTTAAAGTATTCATAGCTGGCTACAATATTCAGATTACACAAGCACAAATTAAGAGTGCGAGTTTTGTTACCGTATTTTAGCTTACCTGTGACTGCAGCTCAGCTTGGTACGTACTAAATTTTACTATTGTTAATTGTTCAGAATCATTTAATTCAAGTTCAAAGTTAAATCTCTTATTTCTAAATTGCGTAGATTCAAGTAGCTTTTCAAATGATTGTTGAGGTAGTCCAAGACTAACCGTGTTTTACTGAATTTCGATGTGCTTCAGAAAGAAAGCTCACTATTAACTTCAGTCACTAAATTAACTTTCGATTTTCCGGTTTTATTAATTCTTTTGCTAAATTAAGTCAGAGTGTAGCGAAATTTATTACTTCTGACAAACTTTCAGTTTTCACACTACACGTGTCAGCCTTCAGTTGCCACGCTTCTAGTGCTAATTATATGTGTAATAACCTTTCTTTTTCAGTTACTATAGTAATTGTCCATAGGACTGGCGACCGTAATTTCCCCCAAATCTCAAATATCTAATTACTGCTAGTTGATTGTTAACGTAACGTCCGCACATTTACTTTCTTTGTTAACTTTACCTCTTTTCAAAAATTAATTTCCACCAGTTTCATTTGCATTTTTCCTTTCATTTAGATGTAACCCTTTCCTCCCTCTTTACCGACAGGTTAACTTCAGTGACGATTGCTTTTCCCAAATTTCCATTAGGTACGCGCGGTTTAATTTTTCACTGTCATTAAGGTCGATAAGTGAGGGGGAGGTTACAAGTAGCCGTGAACAGTAGCCGTTGCACTACGCTCGCTTGGTCGAAACGCAATTAACATTACGGATGTGGGAGTTACATAAAACTTGAACACGGATTATCTCGGAGATTAGGGGCCGTCCCACGAACAGCCGCTAGCCAGGTACTCGAGACAGGTCCCTCTACAGCATATCTAAGATTCGTCAAAATCCGTGGTTAACAGCTCCGATGGTCCCCTCCGTCGGGGAACGTCCGCCGCAGCCCAGAGCGAGATCTGCCGACGACAAGCAGTCCGCAGCCGCGCAGACAGCCTCCGTCAGACGCCCAACGAACTCGACCGATGCCGGCGACGCAGCCGTCTGTCAGAGCGTCGGCAGCCGCCACGCAGGCTGCTCCGGGCAGCGGAGGCTCCAGACGGCGGGTCATCGTGGCAGCGACTCTTGAGGCGTCAGCTGTGTTACACTGTGGAAGGGGCCGAACCCCATTATTAAGCTTGCATGCGTAGCGCGATTGTCTTGCGTTAGACGATTTGGAATTCTCACGCGGAACGCGTTATCTTTGTGCGAGTTCTCTCTCTCTCTCTCTCTCTCTTTCTCTCTCTCCTTTGAATTGCAGAAATGAGAAGCTTGCACTAGCGATACAAAATGGAACCAAGAAGAGATGTTGGGTGCACGACATTAATAGCATGAAAGAAAGCTTAGGAGAATACCATCGTCTGTGTATTGATCTAAAGTCTGACGAAGATAGGTTCTTCAAATCTTTACGTATGTCGCGAGAATGTTTCGAGGAAATGCATCGGCTGAAAAAAACGTAGCACCGAGAAGTGCACAACGAACTGGAGAAAGCCAATTGATACAACGCACAGACAAGCCGTTTGTTTGAGGTAAGTTTTACCGTTTGTGGCCTCTTTGTGCTTGAAATAGAGGTCATATAAATTATTCCATTTCAGTTTTGCTGTATCATATGAAAGATTCGGCGGAAGAAAGTGCTATCCCACAACGTAGTTACGAGTGGAGTGATAAATTTATTTGCAGTGTTTACGAATACAGCAAACGATAGTAACATCTAGTTCCGTATGTCCCGCTAGAGAGAACTTTCTGCTTAATAGATTGTTTCCTTTCATTGTATTCATACCACTGTCATTGAATTTAAACATATCTTTGATCGTTAACTTATCCATTCGTTCTATCGGCATAACAGATTTTAATCTTTTCCAGATACTTGACTACAGGCGACAGTCACCAGACCATAGCTTTTTCTTTTCGGATAGGACGTTCAACAGTCTTAGATATTGTGAAATAAGCGTGCCAGGCAATATGGACTGTTCTACAGCCCAAGTATTTACATACTTCTACAACAGAGATGTGGAAGAAATCTGAAGGAGGATTTCTAGAACTTTGGGGGTTTCCGAACTGCCTTGGAAGCATAGACGGAAAGCGTATCAGGTTAAAATGCCCGAAGGACAGTGGATCCCAGTTCTTCTGTTACAAACAGTTCTTTTAGCTAGTTCTCCTGGCGATCGTTGATCCATACTACGGAGTTTACAGTAGTTGATATTGGAAGTTATGGACGTCACAGCGACAACACTACTCAGCTTTCTATCAAGAGTATATCGAGGGCAAAAGTATTCTACCTCCAAATCGCGTGTATCAGACAAGAATTTGTATTCTTTCACCTCCTCTGTAAGTCTTTCTGTGTCCATGATGCATGCACTACGAGCTGCAAGACGAAAACCGCCTCACGCCGCTGCTTCCAGTGTGACAGCAGAGCGGTTGAGTGGGCCAACAGAGGCAAGCAGCCGCTCCGGCTTGCGGCGAATCTGTAATCTGCGACAACCCGGCGGCGGCCGGTGCGGCAGGCCGCATGCCGGTGCGTCAGAGCCGCACTCTGTGTGGCCGCCGCCATACAGCAACGAGCGATTCAACAGTGCGGCCTGCCGGCTGCGGCTGAAGGCCACAGGCCGGACGGCCAGGCCGCATTCTGTCTGGCCAGGCCTTTAAGCTGCTCTACTTGTTGGTAACGAAGTACTGCCCCTGTGGTCATGACGTAATCAGCCACCTCGAGGTGAGGGACGCACGATGTTCGTCGATGTTTACAAAATACATCGTTGGCAGTTTGTGGAAACACAGGTCCTTAAGGACGTACTAAATCTTGTTCATTAGTCTCCCACGCGTTGTTCCGTCTCCACCACCTCTACTTCTGATACTTAACGCTTTTTAACTGCATATCGTTAATGAAGTGATCGTTTGCAGGTTCGCCTCATCATTATGGTAAGAAAGGAAAATTACATTCCACCATCATTACCAGGAATCCCACCCCGATATCCATGCGTGTTAAACCACCGCTACTGGGACTGGGAGGTGCGCCCGCCTTGGGTCGAATGCGCCCAGCTGGTTAACGACAAGGGTAGGTGCGCCGGCCGGCCTGGAAGTGGTTTTTAGGCTGTTTCTCGCATCCCAATACGTGGACACTGGGCTGGCGCCCAAACCCCGCTTCCTTCTCGATTCGCATGCATGTAGAACACTTATGCACACACTACTTCCCAGGGCGCAGGGGGGTGGGGTTTATAGTGTGGCGACTGCAAGAGCATCTGACCACCCCTTCAACAACTATGAGATATCTGTTAGCAAACCGCCGACCTACACTGATACGGTACAAAGGCAAAAGAAACAAAAGAGGAGAATCATTCACCACCAGAAGCTGCAGCAATGTTCAATCGTTGATTTATTCGCTTCTCAATCAGTCAATGATGATACTTACTTAGGTGCTCAATCAAAGTTATCCAGGTAGTCTTGCCAGGATGGGTAGGATGTGTGCTTGTTGTGTATGTGAATGCAGGAGCAACTGGCCGCAGTTTGCGAACAGCTGAACGTGCTGTTGACTATGGCCAGCCACCTTCAGGCTGCTGCCTCGGGGTGTTGCGGTGGCGGTGAACCTGGCGCGTCGCATGGAACACCTAAGGTATCGCTTATTATGCCCACGGGCTCTGCTTCTGAGGCACCTCCTAGTACACCCGACGTGGTGGAACTGCCCTGGCAACATGATGAGTGGCGGGTGGTAACATGTTCACACCGCTCAAGGCGGATGGCTCATGTGGAGACTGGCCGCGTGAACTCGCCCATTCAGCCTGAAGTGGTCAGATGGCCGCCTCTTCAGCAAGGTCCGAGTAGGCACACGGGGGCAGGGGTTTACTGGTTACTCGCAGCTCCAATCTTAGGCGCATTATGAAGCACCTTAGGCAGATAGCATACAGGGTGAACTGTGAATTTACTTTCAAAACTTCTTCTTAAGAATTTATTTACTAGCGATTCATCAAGAACATTAACCCATTTAATCACACTATGTGAGCGTGGAAGTAGTTGCCAGGGAGAAACTGATGAAATCAAAATGAAATTGCTTTTAAAAAATGGGAATTTTATTCCTAACAGCTTTCATTATTTCGTTATTTTTTTTATTTTTTAGAAACAGATTTAAAATTATAAGCACCCTCTAAATATCAAGTTACAATTTATTCAGAGGCAGAAAGAAACAAATTTTTGCGTGTATGAGCTTTTGGGCTGATAACCTTGCCGCTCCCTTTTGACACGGCCGTAGTCACGACTGCTCACAACAACCTCTGAAAGACTACACAGGTGCAAATCTGCAACACACCAGATTACTTTAAACTAAAAGTTTCAACAACTCACACAAACACACAAACTATACACCCCGTAGGACACTAAAATTAAAAGATTAACTTGCCACCGAAGGTGCAACATGATTTTAACTTCTAATAAAAGTCTTACGGTGGAAGGGTGGCTACTTTATATACTAAAATGACCATTTAAATAAAAGAAATGCAATCTTACATAAAATTATAAAAGGTTGGCCAAACATGATCTACAGCACACATATACCCGCTCTCAAGATGATAGGCACGATAAAAATATATTTCAGGAATTAGGCCGTTACACTTGAAGCAATAAATTCGTTAATACACCGAATCCGACAAACATGACAGAGGCAGCTATTAACTTACGGCAGATTGATAGGGAGATTACCTTACAACCCGAACCGCAGGTTGCTCTAACCCGCCCCTACTCACAAGGGAAAAACGGACCACGCATTTCCACGGGTAGGCAAACGGAGAAGAATGGTGGGACGATCCCAAAACAAAGCAGCTGGTAACCTCACCAAGAAAACAAGTAGAATTTAACAAGTAAATGAAACAACATATCACCAATCACTTAACTTCTAATAAACTGTGATTTCTGGCGAAGACCTGGAGCAGCACACCCAAAACGCTCTCCCGAACCGTCCGCTGCCAGCCGCTTCAACGGACGCAGGAAGGCGCGCCAATCTCCCGTCTCACGGCGTCGCAGCTCGCACCGGCCAGACAGATGTCGTGAGTTGACTCCTGTTGCTCTCGTGTCGGCTAGAGATGGGGGATCCGCTCTTGAACTAATTCATAGAGTTGAATCTTTCAAAGGAATGAACAATCAGTGATTCAGAAAAAAAGAACGGTAGCTCCAAACGTTTCCCACGGCAGAGAGAGAGAGAGAGAGAGAGAGAGAGAGAGAGAGAGAAAGACGGAGCATATCAGCAGCGCCTCTGCTGGTCAGAGCACAGTGCACGCCACACAACACAGCCAGCGCCGGCCTCTGCCCTGCTTCTACCTTGGCTGCCTGCATTGTGCAGTGCCCCATTGGATTTTGTGTTTCACATATGCCGTGCCGTCTCTGTGCGTCGTCTGCCGCTTGCAGTGTCTGGCGCAGCTTAACTTCGCATCGCACTCTGTCGGCGATCGTTTCAGTCGCACGTCCTGCCCTCTGGGCAGTTGATGCGAGCAACAGGACAGAGAGCCACCTAGCAGATAACATAGGAACTACTTGCAACAACCTGCTCGCAAGGGAACGGACGATTTGTCTCGGAGCGGGTGAGTTCACCGCTCCCCACACCCTCGGAACTCGCCTGCTCAACGCTCACCCCACCGGCTCGACTCTAGCCAGAGCGTTGAGCAAAGCGACTCAGGTGTCACTCTGGTCTCTGCAGTCTCAGCTCACGCAGTAATACAGCTCGCGGCTCGACCTGCTCGACTCAGCGCCTCTGCATCGGAGTTCGTCCCTACTGGATATTGTTCTTCGTAGTAATACCGCTATGTATATTACATTATTATGTTATGTATACATCAATTGTTTTTATTTTACTTTTATTTGTTTAAACTGATTAGATTAGGTTCCTGATGACTCCTCTTACTATAGGATTTTTATTATGGACACTCGAATTTACGCTTTAATTACGAGCGAACCGATAAACGTATCGCAAAATGTGATACACCAATATTTTCCTTGTTTTATTCTGTGTAAGGCTATATGCAGCACTTTCGTTTTACAGTCAAATTTATATTTTTTTTTCTTATTCTGGTACGGATTTTGCGATTTTAGGCGTCTTCGGAAGGAAACGTTCACTTTAAAAATATATGGTTTGCGATGTATTTGTATGAGGTTAATGAAATTTTAATACATTATAGCCAAATACATTGTTAATGTAAATCTCAAGTTACAACATTTTCCGATCACCCAGAAAACCACGATAGTGCAAAATAAATCAATAATCAAAAACTTTGTCATATCGTGGAAATTTCAATAAACAATACAAAATTCTTACTCATTATCTGTGTTACTTCAAAATAGGATCAAATAAGATCAAAATACAGGTATAGTACTGGAATAAACCAAGTTTAAAGGGCAATGTGCCTTCCATTTATTTTCTATTGTAAATGTGTGGTGAGTCATGAAAAAGAGCTAATTCATTTCAGGGAGTGAACAGTTCTGATCCGATCTCTGAAAAGAACAGTTTTGCCCATCTCTAGTGTCGGCCGCGAAGCCACTACCCCTCGCTATACGGCGCGTCCCACTGGACTCAAGTGGCGACCTCACATGCGCTGACGCTCAAGGCGCACAAGTCATCTTGTGTCTCAGTGCGCGACCGACCAACCGATCGATCCAACCGCCAATGACCGTTGCCTGAGCATCTCGAGCAGACTGGCGGCCTAACGCGCAGACTCAGATGCAGGAACTAAGCCCCCGACCGGGCGACCACTGGTTGGGTTCTCTCACTGCGCCACAAATTCGGACGAGAGACAGACTAGCGAGCTGGGGACGAGGGACTGACCCCAGACTGCCTACAGACTCACCCACACTGACCAACTGGCGATCTCATAACACCTCTTAAATGCTCGTGAACAGGCAACCTTTTCCCTTTCCCACCAGAGGGAGACACCAAAGCTGCGATTGCCACAGCGGCGCCACCGCCAGAAATGGAGGACGACTCCTTCACACAACGCGCCGCGGCGCGCTCTTCAAAACAGAAATTTTTACTACGGCTCACAGGGCTGAAAAGAAAGCCAATGTCTGTCGAGGGAGCCCTCATCCAAGATGTGGAGGAGGCCCTACCTGCGGCTATCGAGTGTGCAGGGTGCAGTCGTCTGCAGGTTGTGGCTCACATTGGCACCAACGGCGCCCGGCTCATGGTTTCTGAGCCGATCCACACTTCATACAGGCGTTTGGTGGAGATGGAGAAGACTGCCGTCTCGCGTGCAGGGTGCAAGCAGAGCTCGCAATTTGCAGCATTGTTCCCAAAGTTGATCGGGGTCCTTTGCTTTTGGGCAGAGTGGAGGGTCCCAAACAAAGGCTTCGTCATCTCTGTGACGGTCTTGGCTCCAGATTTCTAGACCTGCGTTAACGTGTGCGAATTTGTAGGACTTCCCTTGAAAGGTCGGGGGTGCACTACACAAAGGGAGCAGATACTCGGGTAGCAGAGTACTTGTGGAGTGCACATGAGGGTTTTTTGGGTTAGACGGTAGTGTGAGGTGCTTTGAGGAATACTCGCCAGTCGATTCACAGCAAGGGGTGTGAAACGGCGTTCATAATAAAGATACGTAGACTGTCACAATCAGTAAACTGTCGAAGTATTCGTAATGAAGTTCCCGAATTTATTGCTCTCCAGGAAAGTTCTCGCGCTTAAATTATTCTTGGGACCGAGAGCTGGCTGAAACCCGAAATGGAAAGCTCTGAGATGTTTAGCTACTCTTGGAATATATATCGGAAGGACAGATTAGAGGCCATAGGAAGGGGAGTGTTCATTGCGCTTCACAAAAGTGTTGTATTTATTGAGGTCGAAATTGAGTGTCACAGTGGAGTCATCTGGTCGCGTATAACAAGGTGTAGGTGAAACTAAGCTCATTGTTGGATGTGTTTACCGGCCACTCGATTCTCCTGTGACAGTTACAGAGTCATTCAAAGGAAGTCTACGCTTAACAGCGCTTAAATACTCAGATCAATTAATACTGCTGAGTATAGAGTAGGATGTCTATGAATTCATTGCCGAGAGTACAGACAGACAGTCATGCGAAATACTCTCGAACATGTTCCTGAAAATTGTCTTGAGCAGCTAGCTGGGCAACCCATACGGATTGGAAATATCTTAGACCTAGTTGCTAAAAGCAGGCCGCACCTTATCGACAATATCAGTGTAAAAACGGGGATTAGAAATTATGATGTCATTATAGCAACTATGATTACGAAATTTAATATATCAGTCAAGAAGGCTAGAACAGTGTTTCTGCTAAATAGAGTAGATAAGCAGTTATTAACACCTTACTCAGACAGTGAATTGGTATCACTTAGTACCAGTAAGATGGATGTAGAGGAATTATGGGCAAAGTTTAAGCAGATTGTAAATCGCGGTATGGAGAGTTACTTGCCCAGTATGTGGATGAAGCATGGAAGTGACCACCATAGTTTAATAACTAAATTCGTAAGATGCTAAGGAAGCAGAGACTTTTACACTCTAGTTTCAAAAGTGGACGCACAAACGACGACAAATGAAGGTTAGTAGAGATTCGTGAGTCTGTGAAAAGATCTACGCGCGAAGCGTACAACTACCACCGTCTGGATGGAATCCGAGTTCGATTTTACAAAGAGTACTGTACGCTATTGGCCCCTTACCTGGCTTGCCTTTATCGGGAGACTCTAGCCCAGCACAAAGTCCCAAGCGAGAGGGAAAAAAACGCAGATGACTCCAGTATACAAGGTAAGTAAAAGAATGGACCAAGAAAATTACACATCAATACCCTTAACTTCTGTTTGCTGTAGAACCTTTGAAGTTATTGTCAGTTCGAATATACACTCCTGGAAATGGAAAAAAGAACACATTGACACCGGTGTGTCAGACCCACCATACTTGCTCCGGACACTGCGAGAGGGCTGTACAAGCAATGATCACACGCACGGCACAGCGGACACACCAGGAACCGCGGTGTTGGCCGTCGAATGGCGCTAGCTGCGCAGCATTTGTGCACCGCCGCCAGTGTCAGCCAGTTTGCCGTGGCATACGGAGCTCCATCGCAGTCTTTAACACTGGTAGCATGCCGCGACAGCGTGGACGTGAACCGTATGTGCAGTTGACGGACTTTGAGCGAGGGCGTATAGTGGGCATGCGGGAGGCCGGGTGGACGTAGCGCCGAATTGCTCAACACGTGGGGCGTGAGGTCTCCACAGTACATCGATGTTGTCGCCAGTGGTCGGCGGAAGGTCCACGTGCCCGTCGACCTGGGACCGGACCGCAGCGACGCACGGATGCACACCAAGACCGTAGGATCCTACGCAGTGCCGTAGGGGACCGCACCGCCACTTCCCAGCAAATTAGGGACACTGTTGCTCCTGGGGTATCGGCGAGGACCATTCGCAACCGTCTCCATGAAGCTGGGCTACGGTCCCGCACACCGTTAGGCCGTCTTCCGCTCACGCCCCAACATCGTGCAGCCCGCATCCAGTGGTGTCGCGACAGGCGTGAATGGAGGGACGAATGGAGACGTGTCGTCTTCAGCGATGAGAGTCGCTTCTGCCTTGGTGCCAATGATGGTCGTATGCGTGTTTGGCGCCGTTCAGGTGAGCGCCACAATCAGGACTGCATACGACCGAGGCACACAGGACCAACACCCGGCATCATGGTGTGGGGAGCGATCTCCTACACTGGCCGTACACCACTGGTGATCGTCGAGGGGACACTGAATAGTGCACGGTACATCCAAACCGTCATCGAACCCATCGTTCTACCATTCCTAGACCGGCAAGGGAACTTGCTGTTCCAACAGGACAATGCACGTCCGCATGTATCCCGTGCCACCCAACGTGCTCTAGAAAGTGTAAGTCAACTACCCTGGCCAGCAAGATCTCCGGATGTGTCCCCCATTGAGCATGTTTGGGACTGGATGAAGTGTCGTCTCACGCGGTCTGCACGTCCAGCACGAACGCTGGTCCAACTGAGGCGCCAGGTGGAAATGGCATGGCAAGCCGTTCCACAGGACTACATCCAGCATCTCTACGATCGTCTCCATGGGAGAATAGCAGCCTGCATTGCTGCGAAAGGTGGATATACACTGTACTAGTGCCGACATTGTGCATGCTCTGTTGCCTGTGTCTATGTGTCTGTGGTTCTGTCAGTGTGATCATGTGATGTATCTGACCCCAGGAATGTGTCAATAAAGTTTCCCCTTCCTGGGACAATGAATTCACGGTGTTCTTATTTCAATTTCCAGGAGTGTATTTTTGAGTACTGCTCGGGTGTTTGGGATCCGCACCAGGTCGGATTGAAGGAGGACATAGAAGTAATTGAGAGGAGGGCTGCCGAATTTGTTACCGGTAGGTTCGAACAAAACGTAAGTGTTGTGGAGACTCTTTGGAAACTCAAATGGAAATCGCTGGAGGGAAGGCGGCGTTCTTTTCGGGGAAAAACTATTAAGAAAATTTAGAGAACCGGCATTTGAAGCTGAATGCTGAACGAGTCTGCTGCCGTCAACATGAATCGTGGCTAAAGGCCACGAAGATAAGATGAGAGAAACTAGGGCTCATACGGAGCCATACAGACAGTCGTCTTTCCTTCGCTCTACTTGCAAGTGGAACAGGAGGGGGAATGACAAGTAGTGATACAGGGTACCTTCCGGCACGTACCTTACAGTGGTTTCCGGAGTATCCATGTAGATGTAGATGCTAGTGAGCACCTAGTTCCTGTACTCGCAGAGATACTTGAAATTAAGTACAGTCAAGATATATTTACCGTGGTTAGTTTCGGGTAATCGTAATATACCTGTTTCATTCACGTATAGTTTATAATTCGTCCTTCCTTTGAAGCACCGAAATACGAATTTGTAAGTGAGTCTCGGCTAAGTATTATGAAACCAATGACATCCTTCTAACTTTTAGTACTTCACACAATTGAGAGGCATTTTTAAATACACCCTAAGACAAAAAGAAGCGAGAAAAAAAGTGGCACGCCACGAAGGAACTGTCCGAATGGGACGCAAATCGATAGATGTGATGTACATGTACAGACAAACAAATGGCTACAATTTCTGAAAATTTAGATGATTTATTTAAGAGAAAGAATTTCACAAATTGTGCAAGTGAGTAACGCATTGATCCACCTCTTCCACTTATTCAAGGAGTTATTCGGCTTGGGACTCATAGACAGAGTTGTTGGATAACCTCCTAAGAGATATATACTGCCAAATTCTGTCGAAATGGCAGATTACATCGTCAAAATCGCGAGCTGGTTGGAGAATTCTACCCACAATGCTCCAAATGTTCTCAGTTGAGGAGAGGTCCGGCCACCTCTCTCGCCAGGGTATCGTTTGACAAGCGCGAAGACAAACTCTGGCCGTGTGTGGGCGGCCGTTATCTTGCTGAAATGTATCTAGCAGTGGAATATCAACCAGAATGTCGCCTGCTAAACAGACCGATAACTGAGAGTGATGGTCTGGTGTGCCATTTGTTTTCTCACCAGGACCCCTTTAGTTGTCATCCGCGTCACCCTAACACCGCGCCAGTACGTCGACGATTTTCTACGCCCTGTATTGGTGTCCTCCAAGGCAAACCATGCTGGGCTTACATCACAGCAAGATAATGCCCGCCTGCACACAGAGAGAGTTTGTACTGCTTTTGTTCGTGCTTGCAAAACCCGACCTTGGCCAGTGAAGTCTCCAGATCTCTCCCCGAGTGAGAAAGTTTTGAGAAAAGGACATCCAACAACTCTGCCAATAGTTGCCAAGTCGAATAACTGGTCACGTAAGGTCTAGAGGTGGATCAAACGTTATTGATTTGCTCAATTTGTGAAGATCTTTCTCTTGAATACATCATCCAATTATTATGCAATTGCAATCATTTGTTTGTTTACCTTTTTTTTCTGCTGCATATCCACTAATGGATGTTTGCCATTACATTTGTCCAGTCTTCTCTATCTCTGCCTGCATGGATCAAGTCGCCGGCGATTCTTATTTCTGTCCACTGATGTTGTGGAGCCGTGACTTTTTTCCTGCCAATTGCTCTTTTGCCTTCAATCTTTCCCTCGATTATGAGTTTAAGAAGGTGATACCTTTCATTTCGTATCAGATAGCCTAAGTAAACTGTTTTCTTACGTTTGTTTGCGGTTAGCAGTTCGCAGTCTCTTTTTACTATTCTCAAGATCTCCTCATTTGTTGTTCCTGCTGTCTATGGAATTTTAAGTATTCTTCGATAAGCCACATCTCGAATGGGTCCAACTTGCTCCCCGTGTTCCCATTCAACGTACAACTTTCCACGCCATGCAAAAGCGCTGACCATACATAGCTCTTCATAAATCTAACTCTGAGGTTAAGATCAAAGTTAGTGCTAGTGAAGACTCTGTTAAATTTCTTGAATGCACTGCGGGCCTTCTCTGTTCTGCATCTGATATCCATGTCCAATGACGAATTTTCGCACAACCACGTCCCCAAGTCTGTCCACTCTGGCTATGGATTGATTATTATGCATTAACTCTGCATTTTGATGCTCATCTGAATTGCGAGTGACTATCATAACTTTGGTTTTTTTTTGGTGTTGATATTCAAAGAGGACAAGTTACTCTCTCACCTATTTTTCATAAATATTTTGTATGTAATAAACATTTTTGTTACAACGCTACACAACTGGTGTGAGACCCCAGAAAGTTAACTGACTGAGCGGGCATTGATGGAGCTAGAAGCATGAAGTTGAAAGCAAGTGGCGGCGAGCCATCCCTCAGTAAATATTGCCAGACAGGCCCACGGCCACATAGGGGCCGACAGAGTATCCCTTATTCGAGTTGGGTTTCCAGCAGAACAATGACCGCTGTACCTGCATTGGCGTCAGCCGAAAGCTCGGCTGGGGGAGACACACTGGAGGGACTCGTCTGCACACTGGGGTTGTAAACCGGGCATTGTAGACTGCGCCGCGCCTAATAAAAATTTACAAGTTTTCGTGTTTGCCGAAACTGCAAAGGGACCTGTGACCCACTTCCATCGGCCGACCTCCTCCTCCTCAAAAGAATCTCAGATGGGGAGAGACCTGGCGTCTTCACTGGCCGTAGGGTTTTGCAAGCACGAACAAAAGCAGTAGAAACTCTCTCAGTGTGCAGGCGGCAATTATCTTGCTGTAATGTAAGTCCAGGATAATAGGTTTGTTTATAAATAAATAAATCTTCTGCTACGAGTCACGATTTTTCTTTATTTTACTATTCGCACGACGCGTTTCGAGAAATAATTCCCATTTTCAAGTGCGTTTTTTATGTGTGTTAAGCCATTTCTTTCGATGTTGTCAGTGTGTGTGAGTCTGCTTCATTTTGTTGGCTTTTACTGTAATACATAAGAAACGCGATTTTTAGTTGGGTATCAATTCTTTCTGTGAGGTTAGTGGCTAAAGTTTGAGAACAATTTGTACTTACAGTTTTCTAATGGTCCATTTGTGTAGAGTCTCACATACACTTAACATCATACACAACTTGTACACTTTTTGTTTATATAAGATATTTTCGATGTGTAAAGTGTACAAGTTGTGTATGATGTTAAGTGTATGTGAGACTCTACACAAATGGACCATTAGAAAACTGTAAGTACAAATTGTTCTCAAACTTTAGCCACTAACCTCACAGAAAGAATTGATACCCAACTAAAAATCGCGTTTCTTATGTATTACAGTAAAAGTCAACAAAATGAAGCAGACTCACACACACTGACAACATCAAAAGAAATGGCTTAACACACATAAAAAACGCACTTGAAAATGGGAATTATTTCTCGAAACGCGTCGTGCGAATAGTAAAATAAAGAAAAATCGTGACTCGTAGCAGAAGATTTATTTATTTATAAACAAACCTATTATATCTACAGTCGCAGGCTTTCAAAAACCATTTATAATGGATCAAATCAGATTAAGTCCAGGATAGCTTGCCTTGAAGGTGTAGAGGGAACGCTGGCGTCTGGGAAACGTTTAAAAATAGTATCTTTATTACACCTCATAGTTAGGAGTAACTTGCACGAAGGCACAGGCAGCTAAAATGAAGATCTGTAAGATTGTATCTGTTCGCTTGTTGCTGTGGGAAGCGAAGCGACTTCAGAGAAGAACACCTTCTCCCATCGCGAATTCTTAAAAATGTCAGTAGTTGACGTTTTCTTTTTTTTTTTTTTTTGTTCCAGAGACGCAGATCTCTTAACTCTTGCGCTGATTGGTCGTAAGTTTGCGCTGGCGTGTAGGAGGGGAAGCTTAGCGCCTCGAAAGCTCTGTGGTTGGCTCAAGACGGAATGGAAGGCGTTGTCGTTCGTGTACTGTGAGGAAAAACGGGAATTTTTGTTTATCTGAAGAGGTGCGAGTTATCCTGGCTCGGGACATCGGTCTGCGAGCCACTCTGGCTCTGGGCTTTGGTCTGGAAGCAACTTCTGGTGGAGGCTCTGGCAGGTGTGGTTGGTACTTGGGACCTGTCCTAAGACTGAGTTAAGTTGCGAGTGATTTGACTGCGGAGCCTGCGGTGAAGTTCTCACTGTAACGACAGCGTGACGAAAAGTAGAAAAGCTGGAATGGATTTCAGGCTTCGCATTTTAAGCGTACTTGACAGAACACTGCCCACAGTAAAAAACTGCAAGGTAACTTTTTTCTGATCTCGTGGAGATGCATTTAGATAGAAAATCGCGCTGTATTCTTACAAAGGCAGCTCAGTTCCCTAATCACACCGACGTTATTGAAAGCATGAGGCCTGAAGAATTCGTTGTGGCGTTGTAATAATTGAAAGGATAATTTTATAAAGATTTTGAGCGCACTGTCTGGAATCTCCTTTCGAGCTGTTTTCGAGACCGTTTGCCGTTTCGGTTCAAAGCGCCCCTGTGCATGTGCAGACATAACTGATTGACCTGCATGGTAATTCCAGTTTCAGTGACACATATTTTTACGTTAAAATTGCCCGGGACGTCTACATTGCTTTCAACAGGTAGATTTTCCAAGTCACCTGATGAGATCGCAAAACTGCTACAATATTACGACTTTTTTCGTTTTTTTTTGGTTATTAAAGTAAATAAGTCGCGATTACGTGGCAACTTGAGTGCGATCTCTGTGAAATTGTCAGCGTCAGTCCGTATGCCGACAGTTTGTACCAGACAAAAATTATATATTCAGGGCGCCAAAAATAATTAATTACTACTGAAAACTTATTTCCTTTGTCCTGTATGTTGTTGAGAAATGTGAAATATAAAACCGAGCCGTAATGCTGTGCGACTGCACTGGCATTTAACTGCGGCGCGTTCGCTGCTTCCCCCTCCACGTGCTCAGACAGCGTGGAGTGGGGGTGGGGGGAGGGGGGGGAATATGAAGGGAGGCTGAGCACTTCGGCTAGAGGGTGCGGGTATGGCCCGGCGCGAAACCGAAATTTTGGCCATCGCCGGGCTAGCTGGTTCTGTTGGTATCGCACAAGACTGGTAATCTCTGGCTCGAAGCTAGTTTCGGTCACTAGTTTCTTTTTCATTCAATTTGAATTCTCACGTCGTTTAAACATAAAATACGTCAAACATATGACAATTCACAAATAACTGTATATAATTTTTAAGTAAAAATTGCATTTCAGTTGAGGTGAGACGTGAAATTATAGAGCTCTTGCATGCGAACAGAGTTAACAGTAGCTGTTATTTGTGTGTGTTTTCAAACATTGCAGAAAGCGCTTCATTATTGGTTGACGACGGTTGCCGAGAGCGAATCTCGTGCCGCTGACCTGCCAATTACACTTGTCGAATTACCTGCGGAGCTGGCCAAACTTGACTGGGAACAGTACATTTCGGCTAATTTCACAACATGCCACAAAACCATAACTTGGCGGTCTCCTCTCCTTGAGCGACCGAATATAAGCACCATCTCAGGCGCGTGAAATTTTGCTCCCTTTTGAGCTAAGCTTGTGAGGTTACGAGGGATACTGTAATAGTATAACTAATTTGCTGGATGTGGTAATGTTTACTGTGCAAGAACAGTTGGGGTGTAGCAAGCACAGGTCAATATATTTATGGAGTCACCTTCTTGATAAAGAGAGGAGGCAGCATGTAACAGTTTCACATTGAATTACTTAGTTACATGATTGCCTATGTCTCAGTGCATAACTTGGTACATATGTTAATAATGTAAGGTGTGCTTGTCTTGCTAATCATTGGATTTGTTGGGTATCTGATCACTGAAATAGGAGTACTCCACAGACATAAGAGATCTTCAAAATAGTTCAAAACTCAAATTTAAAGCATAGTAGCAGGGATAATATTTTGGACATTAAAGAACATGTTTTATATAAAAATTAAATTGTAAGGATGTTTGAGAACCTCTGCATAATAAGTTATTGCCTTTTATTGTGAAGATACTGTTCAGTTTTCGATCTATCTGGAGCAAAATGAGTATTTCGTTATTTCGTATGCCACACTTTTTAGGCAACGACGTGATTAAATAAAGGAAGAGGGCTGAAACTGCCAAAAAGTGGATTGCCCTTAAATATGTGAATAATCCGATGATTGTCTACAAAATAATACAAGGTATTTAGTTTTACGTATTTTAATATTGTAACATTGTAAAGGCATGATGGCCATGTTTAGAAATAATATATTTCACTAAGGTAGTGTGACGTGACCGGACACAGGACAGAGGACAGGGGACAAAGGTCGTGGTCTTTTGATCGTGGTCCGTCGGTGCAGGTAAGAGCCGCCGACTTGGTGTCACGTGGCCGTCAGTTTGTTTTGTGGATGTGATTAAGTAAAATAAAAACGTTTTCATTCTAAACTGTTGTCGGTGTACATCATTTGTGAACGATCGTGATTTAGACAAATACTTGAATTCATTCACTGCTGTACTTAGGCTGGCTGTTTAGTCAATATTGGACGCGAATGCAACTGTGCACAGACGAACCCTTTTTGCAGACGAGTCGTGATAAAAGGTTGTGTACAAGCCCGAGTGAAGTTGTAAGCTGCCTGGGAAGAGGTGCGGGCCCTGGCCTTTATTGCACATAAACGGTGTTTCAAAAATGACCGGTATATTTGAAACGGCATAAAAAACTAAACGAGCAGCGATAGAAATACACCGTTTGTTGCAATATGCTTGGGACAACAGTACATTTTCAGGCGGACAAACTTTCGAAATTACAGTAGTTACAATTTTCAACAACAGATGGCGCTGCGGTCTGGGAAACTCTATAGTACGATATTTTCCACAAATCCACCATGCGTAGCAATAATATGGCGTAGTCTCTGAATGAAATTACCCGAAACCTTTGACAACGTGTCTGGCGGAATGGCTTCACATGCAGATGAGATGTACTGCTTCAGCTGTTCAATTGTTTCTGGATTCTGGCGGTACACCTGGTCTTTCAAGTGTCCCCACAGAAAGAAGTCACAGGGGTTCACGTCTGGCGAATAGGGAGGCCAATCCACGCCGCCTCCTGTATGTTTCGGATAGCCCAAAGCAATCACACGATCATCGAAATATTCATTCAGGAAATTAAAGACGTCGGCCGTGCGATGTGGCCGGGCACCATCTTGCATAAACCACGAGGTGTTCGCAGTGTCGTCTAAGGCAGTTTGTACCGCCACAAATTCATTAAGAATGTCCAGATAGCGTGATGCAGTAATCGTTTCGGATCTGAAAAATGGGCCAATGATTCCTTTGGAAGAAATGGCGGCCCAGACCAGTACTTTTTGAGGATGCAGGGACGATGGGACTGCAATGTGGGGCTTTTCGGTTCCCCATATGCGCCAGTTCTGTTTATTGACGAAGCCGTCCAGGTAACAATAAGCTTCGTCAGTAAACCAAATGCTGCCCACATGCATATCGCCGTCATCAATCCTGTGCACTATATCGTTAGCGAATGTCTCTCGTGCAGCAATGGTAGCAGCGCTGAGGGGTTGCCGCGTTTGAATTTTGTACAGATAGAGGTGTAAACTCTGGCGCATGAGACGATATGTGGACGTTGGCGTCATTTGGACCGCAGCTGCAACACGGCGAACGGAAACCCGAGGCCGCTGTCGGATCACCTGCTGCACTAGCTGCGCGTTGCCCTCTGTGGTTGCCGTACGCGGTCGCCCTACCTTTCCAGCACATTCATCCGTCACGTTCCCAGTCCGTTGAAATTTTTCAAACAGATCCTTTATTGTATCGCTTTTCGGTCCTTTGGTTACATTAAACCTCCATTGAAAACTTCGTCTTGTTGCAACAACACTGTGTTCTAGGCGGTGGAATTCCAACACCAGAAAAATCCTCTGTTCTAAGGAATAAACCATGTTGTCTACAGCACACTTGCACGTTGTGAACAGCACACGCTTACAGCAGAAAGACGACGTACAGAATGGCGCACCCACAGACTGCGTTGTCTTCTATTGTAACTACTGTAATTTCGAAAGTTTGTCCGCCTGAAAATGTACTGTTGTCCCAAGCATATTGCAACAAACGGTGTATTTCTATCGCTGCTCGTTTAGTTTTTATTGCCGTTTCAAATATACCGGTCATTTTTGAAACACCCTGTAGGACTTCCAGATGGTTAGAACCAACCACGAGTGTGTGTCATTCCAACATTGCGTTGACATAAAGGACCAGTAACTCAATTTACGTATCGTTTATTTCGTTTTGCGTCACATTTGCACATAAACTTAATTGGTGTCTAGTTTAGAACGCTTAAGATCATTTTAAAACCGTTACCTGTATCCAAAAAACCGTAACGTATTTCTAGTGAATCATTCGAAAGGCTTGCTCATACTCAAGGTCAATATTATGTTTATCTGGAGTATGAATATGTCTTTCTAATATTCTATTCGAAGTACGTTACAGTCAAATATTGAGATCCAGGCAATAGTTTGAAAATGAAAGCAAGCATTCAAAAGCAGAAATCATTAAAGAGTACATGCAACTGTTACAGATGACTAAATAAATAAATGACTAATCATGAATTGTTGTATGGGTTACATCTCCAACATCAATCTATCTGACTGCCATAGACCCAGGTGACGACAGACGAGTTACATGGCCACCATTCCTTCCTGGGCGTGCGCGCATCTGCCACGTCGCCATATCCCAATATAAGGCCTATCTTATCCAGTCAGTATTCTATCTGATCCGGACCATAGAACAAAAACATTTTCACACTCTCCCCTCTAGAAGCCACCCTGCGCGCTGCACAGAATTCACTGCCCTGTTCCGTAACTTACCTCGAAATACTTGTATGGAAGGCATTTCTCTCCATCAAACAGCGAACAAAATGCTTCCATCTTTTCCCAGTTGCGCTTATTTCTCAGTCCGTTTGGCAATGCTATCACTTTTTTCTTCTTTCATGTCCGTTGCTGCCAGTAGTCAATGTGTAAATGTTCCTGCTCATGTTTTCTCTCTTTGTCATACTTTTCCCGAACGAATATCAACCGCATTTCTTTCTGTTATAGCTATTCACGTTTCCGCTGTTTATGTCATAGCTGTTTCAAAGTGATGGATCTGATAGTAGATGCAATGCCGCTTGTGACGTGCGTATCGCAATGAGTGTAACGTATGTAATCCGCCTGTTTAGAAGCAATATGCGCCCAAAGGACCCTAATATTTCGTGGACAAATAAATGGAGAAACGAATTTCTATCACACCAGTCCATCGCTGTGTTTTCATTTACGTTCACTTGAGTTGCATATGCCGCCCTTCCGGAAAATCAGAAACCGAATACTTTTGGTATTGTCTGTCATCGACGTACTCGTGGACATAAAACAATGAAAGACATTCAAGTGTTAGATAAAAGAGGTACACACTGCAGATATTGCTGTAAGCACAATACGCACGTGGTGAACCGCATGACATTTGGCCGTCGCACGTTGCAATACGGCCACGCTATTCTCATTGTTCCGGGTGCGTAAACAACAGCAGGTGGTCAGAACATATCTTACGGCTGCCCGTAGCCAACTGAAACGCGCAGACACGCTTACAGAGTCGCCCTCAGTGTAAAACGCACATTTGGTGTTTCGAAATGTTTCAAAGACCTATCTATGAGTCTTCTGGTGCAGATAGGTACGTAATCGACAACGTATTTTTGGTAGCATGCACAATGTGCTTTGGTCGTGACTCACCGATCGTACACTCTTTGACAAATGCTTTCAGAGCAGTGTTTCTGTTGGAAATAATCCCTCCCGGCTAGCTGTTAACGAAAACACGTACACCATTTTAGAAAACGTGGGTTGTAGAAAAGTTATTGTTGTGGGTTGGCAGGAGAGCCAACACCGGTATACTAGAGGAAGCCGAAAGGCACGCGTTTAGCTCACGCAGGCTGGCGTGAGGTCTGGAACAGGACAAGGAAATTAGACTTTAGAAAAACGGACGTATCTGGTGGAATACTTAACTTCAATCCATTAATGATGAGCGTCGCTCTTGACTGTACATGACTCAGTATCAATAGTAACTGGTAATGGCGCCTTGCTAGGTCGTAGCAAATGACGTAGCTGAAGGCTAAGCTAAACTGTCGTCTCGGCAAATGAGAGCGTATTTTGTCAGCGAACCATCGCTAGTAAAGTCGGTTGTCCAACTGGGGCGAGTGCTAGGAAGTCTCTCTAGGCCTGCCGTGTGGCGGCGCTCGGTCTGCAATCACTGATAGTGGCGACACGCGGGTCCGACGTATACTAACGGACCGCGGCCGATTTAAAGGCTACCACCTAGCAAGAGTGGTGTCTGGCGGTGACACCACAGTTATCATTGTTCATAATGATACCAAAGAGACAAGGATTAGAGGTCATATTTGCTGGGAAACAACCGACTGAGAAACAAGTACTTTTATAGGCTGTTACAGAATCTAAGACGTGCAGTTTATTCATGAGTTTATTACCATTTTCGAGGTCTGTGACAGTTTGCAAAAAAAAAAAAAAAAAAAAAAAATTGTTCAAATGGCTCTGAGCACTACAGGACTTAACATCTGAGGTCATCAGTCCCCCAGAGCTTATAACTACTTAAACCTAATTAACCTAAGGACATCACACACATCCATGCCCGAGTCAGGATTCGAACCTGCGACCGTAGCGGTCACGCGGTTCCAGGCTGTAGCGCCTAGAACCGCTCGGCCGCAGCCAGCGACAGTTTGCAATAATGTAGGTAATGGATTCAATGTCTGTGTGTGTGTCGTTCTCCTCCACTCTCCCTGAAGTCTCTTTTTATGTACTCACTGTGTTTGGAAATTGGAAAGCAAAAATCTTCGTATTTAGATATCGACATCATGTGTTTGTATTTTTTGTCCATTTGTCCATGTGCCTCCTTCAACACGCACAGATTCCCACATTCCTAGCAGATTCTTATTTTACGTTGAATCACAACGTAGTTCAAAGATATTCCGGCTGTAACTAATGCCGTAGAGTGAGGATTGCAATTGTCATTTGCATAAGACATTTATACATAGCTGCTGGCAATAACAACAGAGGATATTTTACCCAACAATTATCCTTTACATTTAATTTTTGGGTTGCCGGGTTCGATTCCCGGCGGGGTCAGGGATTTTCTCTGCCTCGTGATGACTGGGTGTTGTGTGATGTCCTTAGGTTAGTTAGGTTTAAGTAGTTCTAAGTTCTAGGGGACTGATGACCATAGATGTTAAGTCCCATAGTGCTCAGAGCCATTTGAACCAATTTAATTTTTACACTGGTCCGTTGCAATAGAATTTTCACTTTACTGCTACAGATGTCAAACACTAGAGAGATGTCTCAAAAATTGAAAATATTTGTGAACTTATCACATTACGTACAAGTTGCCATCAGTGACAAAGGTATCGTCAGGATGCCCCAAGGAAGTGTGGCAGGACCGCTGTTGTTCCCTATATACATAAATGGCAGAGTAAGCAGCAATCTGCCGTTGTTTGCTGATAAGCCGCGCGGGACAGCCGTGCGGTCTGAGGCGCCTTGTCACAGTTCTCGCGGCTTCTCCCGGAGGAGGTTCGAATTCTCGCGCGGGCATGGGTGTGTGTGTGTGTGCGTATGTGTGTTTGTGTGTTGTTCTTAGCATAAGTTAGCTTAAGTAGTGTGTAAGCCTAGGGATCGATGACGTCAGCAGTTCGGTCCCACAGAACCTTACCAGAAACTTCCAAATTTGTTTGATGATAATGTCGTGGTGTATGGGAAAGTGTCGAAGTTGAATGACTATAGGAAGATACAAGACGACTTAGACAAAATTTCCAATTCGTGTGATGAATGAGCGAGCCATAAATGTGGAAAAATGTAAATTAATGAGGATTATTAGGAAGAACAAACCTTTAATGTTAGGATAGAGTATTACTAGTGTCCAGCATGACAAAGTCAAGTCGTTTCAATATCTAGGCGTAACATTGCAAAGCGACATGAAGTGGAAAGAGCAAGTGTGAACTGTGTTAGGGAAGGCCAATGGTCGACTTCGGTTTATAGGGAGAATCTTAGCAAAGAGTGGTTCACCTGTAAAGTAGACCACATATAGGGCGCTGGTGGGACCTATTCTTGAGTACTGCTCAAGTATTTGGGATCTGCACCAGGTCGGATTGAAGGAGGACATCCAAGCAATTCAGAGGAGGGCTGTTAAATTTGTTACCGGTAGGTTCGAACAAAACGTGTTATGGAGATGCTTCCGGAACTCAAATGGAAATCGCTGGAAGGAAAGCGGCGTTCTTTTCTGGAAACACTATTGAGAAAATTTAGAGAACAGGCATTTGAAGATGACAGCCGAACGATTCTACTACCGCCAACGTACATCGCGCTTAAGGACCACGAAGATAAGATACGAGAAATTAGGGCTCTTACGGAGGCGTACAGACAGTCGTTTGTCCCTCGGTCTATTTGCGAGTGGAACAGGAGGGGAAATGACCAGTAGTGGTTCAGGGTAGCCTCCGGAACGCAGCTTATGGTGACTTGCGGAGTATTTACAGGGTGTTTCAAAAATGACCGGTATATTTGAAACGGCAATAAAAACTAAACGAGCAGCGATAGAAATACACCGTTTGTTGCAATATGCTTGGGACAACAGTACATTTTCAGGCGGACAAACTTTCGAAATTACAGTAGTTACAATTTTCAACAACAGATGGCGCTGCAAGTGATGTGAAAGATATAGAAGACAACGCAGTCTGTGGGTGCGCCATTCTGTACGTCGTCTTTCTGCTGTAAGCGTGTGCTGTTCACAAGGTGCAAGTGTGCTGTAGACAACATGGTTTATTCCTTAGAACAGAGGATTTTTATGGTGTTGGAATTCCACCGCCTAGAACACAGTGTTGTTGCAACAAGACGAAGTTTTCAACGGAGGTTTAATGTAACCAAAGGACCGAAAAGCGGTACAATAAAGGATCTGTTTGAAAAATTTCAACGGACTGGGAACGTGACGGATGAACGTGCTGGAAAGGTAGGGCGACCGCGTACGGCAACCACAGAGGGCAACGCGCAGCTAGTGCAGCAGGTGATCCGACAGCGGCCTTGGGTTTCCGTTCGCCGTGTTGCAGCTGCGGTCCAAATGACGCCAACATCCACGTATCGTCTCGTGCGCCAGAGTTTACACCTCTATCCGTACAAAATTCAAACGCGGCAACCCCTCAGCGCCGCTACCATTGCTGTACGAGAGACATTCGCTAACGATATAGTGCACAGGATTGATGACGGCGATATGCATGTGGGCAGCATTTGGTTTACTCACGAAGCTTATTTTTACCTGGACAGCTTCGTCAATAAACAGAACTGGCGCATATGGGGAACCGAAAAGCCCCATATTGCAGTCCCATCGTCCCTGCATCCTCAAAAAGTACTGGTCTGGGCCGCCATTTCTTCCAAAGGAATCACTGGCCCATTTTTCAGATCCGAAACGATTACTGCATCACGCTATCTGGACATTCTTAATGAATTTGTGGCGGTACAAACTGCCTTAGACGACACTGCGAACACTTCGTGGTTTATGCAAGATGGTGCCCGGCCACATCGCACGGCCGACGTCTTTAATTTCCTGAATGAATATTTCGATGATCGTATGATTGCCTTGGGCTATCCGAAACATACAGGAGGCGGCGTGGATTGGCCTCCCTATTCGCCAGACATGAACCCCTGTGACTTCTTTCTGTGGGGACACGTGAAAGACCAGGTGTACCGCCAGAATCGAGAAACAATTGAACAGCTGAAGCAGTACATCTCATCTGCATGTGAAGCCATTCCGCCAGATACGTCGTCAAAGGTTTCGGGTAATTTCATTCAGCGACTACGCCATATTATTGCTACGCATGGTGGATACGTGGAAAATATCGTACTATAGAGTTTCCCAGACCGCAGCGCCATCTGTTGTTGAAAATTGTAACTACTATAATTTCGAAAGTTTGTCTGCCTGAAAATGTACTGTTGTCCCAAGCATATTGCAACAAACGGTGTATTTCTATCGCTGCTCGTTTAGTTTGTATTGCCGTTTCAAATATACCGGTCATTTTTGAAACACCCTGTATGTAGTCATACCCCCATTCGTACACAGAAGTTTGATATTTAGCTCAAAGTTTCTTGCGACATTTCTCTGTAATGGGGTAAAAGAGTGAGGCCCTGTGACATCAACCTCGGGCTGGGCGAGGCTTCAAACTGCAGTGTCGACACATGCGAAAGAAAAGGGCAGAGCTCAGAAATTCATGTGAGATGTAAGGTGGGTTAATGATGCTACACTGGCACAAAATTTCATCCGAATTGCGCCCATCGCCAGCGTGAACGTGTCTCACGATGGGTAGGTCGTCGCAAACCACCCCTCCTCTCGACGCCTCTGCGATGGAGGTCCAACCGCGACGGCCAGCTTTGAAGTCTCACGGTTCCCTGATGGCTGGCCGAGAAAAACGTTTCAGACACACAGCCGCTCAGAGCCGACGCGAGAAGGCCTCAGCAGGTGGCCCGGAGGCGTCAGCCAGTGAGGCCAGCCTCTTCTCCGGGCATTCGCCGTCGGAAACGACAGTTTGCAGTACGTTGTGCCACACAATGACATTCTTGGCAAGTGTTGACACTGCCGACACCCCATGGACGAGTCAGCCCCATTGTACAAGTTATGACCCTATAACTTTCCCACTATATTCGTTTCCGTATGAAATTTAGCCCAGTTTTACCTCCCACTCTACGAAAAGTGTACCTATTTCCAAAACTGTGTCCCCGCAAACTGATATCCAACTTAAATTTATATTCTAACCTTTGACCAAACGCAAACTAATTGATCTGCGTGTAATAAAAATTTCCACTTTCCTCAACTCTTGACAACATTATTCCACATGTCTCAAAAGCACAACAGCAAACACAAGTAGGCAGATTTCTATTTCTACATGGCGGCGAGTAGCTTTTCCCATGAAATGTCATTCTCAGACAATGATTTTAGAATGAAGTATGTATTCAAAGAGATAGAGTAAAACTTGGCATTCTCTTTACACACACACACACACACACACATATATAAATATACACTCCTGGAAATAGAAAAAAGAACACATTGACACCGGTGTGTCAGACCCACCATCCTTGCTCCTGACAGTGCGAGAGGGCTGTACAAGCAATGATCACACGCACGGCACAGCGGACACACCAGGAACCGCGGTGTTGGCCGTCGAATGGCGCTAGCTGCGCAGCATTTGTGCACCGCCGCCGTCAGTGTCAGCCAGTTTGCCGTGGCATACGGAGCTCCATCGCAGTCTTTAACACTGGTAGCATGCCGCGACAGCGTGGACGTGAACCGTATGTGCAGTTGACGGACTTTGAGCGAGGGCGTATAGTGGGCATGCGGGAGGCCGGGTGGACGTACCGCCGAATTGCTCAACACGTGGGGCGTGAGGTCTCCACAGTACATCGATGTTGTCGCCAGTGGTCGGCGGAAGGTGCACGTGCCCGTCGACCTGGGACCGGACCGCAGCGACGCACGGATGCACGCCAAGACCGTAGGATCCTACGCAGTGCCGTAGGGGACCGCACCGCCACTTCCCAGCAAATTAGGGACACTGTTACTCCTGGGGTATCGGCGAGGACCATTCGCAACCGTCTCCATGAAGCTGGGCTACGGTCCCGCACACCGTTAGGCCGTCTTCCGCTCACGCCCCAACATCGTGCAGCCCGCCTCCAGTGGTGTCGCGACAGGCGTGAATGGAGGGACGAATGGAGACGTGTCGTCTTCAGCGATGAGAGTCGCTTCTGCCTTGGTGCCAATGATGGTCGTATGCGTGTTTGGCGCCGTGCAGGTGAGCGCCACAATCAGGACTGCATACGACCGAGGCACACAGGGCCAACACCCGGCATCATGGTGTGGGGAGCGATCTCCTACACTGGCCGTACACCACTGGTGATCGTCGAGGGGACACTGAATAGTGCACGGTACATCCAAACCGTCATCGAACCCATCGTTCTACCATTCCTAGACCGGCAAGGGAACTTGCTGTTCCAACAGGACAATGCACGTCCGCATGTATCCCGTGCCACCCAACGTGCTCTAGAAGGTGTAAGTCAACTACCCTGACCAGCAAGATCTCCGGATCTGTCCCCCATTGAGCATGTTTGGGACTGGATGAAGCGTCGTCTCACGCGGTCTGCACGTCCAGCACGAACGCTGGTCCAACTGAGGCGCCAGGTGGAAATGGCATGGCAAGCCGTTCCACAGGACTACATCCAGCATCTCTACGATCGTCTCCATGGGAGAATAGCAGCCTGCATTGCTGCGAAAGGTGGATATACACTGTACTAGTGCCGACATTGTGCATGCTCTGTTGCCTGTGTCTATGTGCCTGTGGTTCTGTCAGTGTGATCATGTGATGTATCTGACCCCAGGAATGTGTCAATAAAGTTTCCCCTTCCTGGGACAATGAATTCACGGTGTTCTTATTTCAATTTCCAGGAGTATTGTATATATATATATATATATATAGAGAGAGAGAGAGAGAGAGAGAGAGAGTGTCACCTAACAGTCGGCCGCTGGTGGCCGAGCGGTTCTAAGCGCTTCAGTCTGGAACCGCAAGACCGCTACGGTCGCAGGTTCGAATCCTGCCTCGGGCATGGATGTGTGTGATGTCCTTAGGTTAGTTAGGTTTAAGTAGTTCTAAGTTCTAGCGGACTGATGACCTCAGAAGTTAAGACCCATAGTGCTCAGAGCCATTTGAACCACTTTTTTTTTGAGTCACCTAACGTTACCGCTGGATATATTTCGTAAACCACATCAAATACTGACGAATCGATTCCACAGACCGAACGTGAGGAGAGGGGCAAGTGTAACTGGTTAATACAAACCATAAAAAAAATGCACGGAAGTATGCTTTTTAACACAAACCTACTTTTTTTTTAATGGAACCCCGTTAGTTTTGTTAGCACATCTGAACATATAAACAAATACGTAATCAGTGCCGTTTGTTGCATTGTAGAATGTTAATTACATCCGGAGATATTGTGTTACAAAAAGGTACGGCCGAACTTTCAGGAAACATTCCTCACACACAAATAAAGAAAAGATGTTATGTGTACATGTGTCCGGAAACGCTTAATTTCCATGTTAGAGCTCATTTTGGTTTCGTTCTTCCACCTACGCTCAATGGAGCACTTTATCATGATTTCATTCGGATACTCTACCTGTGCTGCTAGAACATGTGCCTTTACAAGTACGACACAACATGTGGTTCGTGCACGACGGAGCTCCTGCACATTTCAGTTGAAGTGTTCGTACGCTTCTCGACAACAGATTCGGTGATCGATGGATTGGTAGAGGCGGACCAATTCCATGGCCTCCACGCTCTCCTGACCTCAACCCTGTTGACTTTCATTTATGGGGGCATCTGAAAGCTCTTGTCTACGCAACCCCGGTACCAAATGTAGAGACTCTTCGTGCTCGTATTGTGGACGGCTGTGATACAGTACGCCATTCCCTAGGGCTGCATCAACGCATCAGGGATTCCATGTGACGGAGGGTGGATGCATGTATCCTCGCTAACGGAGGACATTTTGAACACTTCCTGTAACAAAGTGTCTGAAGTCACGCTGGTACGTTCTGTTGCTGTGTGTTTCCGTTCCATGATTAATGTGATTTGAAGAGAAGTAATAAAATGAGCACTAACATGGAAAGTAAGCGTTTCCGGACACATGACCACATAACATATTTTCTTTCTTTGTGTGTGAGGAATGTTTCCTGAAAGTTTGACCGTACCTTTTTGTAACACCCTGTATATACACTCCTGGAAATTGAAATAAGAACACCGTGAATTCATTGTCCCAGGAAGGGGAAACTTTATTGACACATTCCTGGGGTCAGATACATCACATGATCACACTGACAGAACCACAGGCACATAGACACAGGCAACAGAGCATGCACAATGTCGGCACTAGTACAGTGTATATCCACCTTTCGCAGCAATGCAGGCTGCTATTCTCCCATGGAGACGATCGTAGAGATGCTGGATGTAGTCCTGTGGAACGGCTTGCCATGCCATTTCCACCTGGCGCCTCAGTTGGACCAGCGTTCGTGCTGGACGTGCAGACCGCGTGAGACGACGCTTCATCCAGTCCCAAACATGCTCAATGGGGGACAGATCCGGAGATCTTGCTGGCCAGGGTAGTTGACTTACACCTTCTAGAGCACGTTGGGTGGCACGGGATACATGCGGACGTGCATTGTCCTGTTGGAACAGCAAGTTCCCTTGCCAGTCTAGGAATGGTAGAACTATGGGTTCGATGACGGTTTGGATGTACCGTGCACTATTCAGTGTCCCCTCGACGATCACCAGTGGTGTACGGCCAGTGTAGGAGATCGCTCCCCGCACCATGATGCCGGGTGTTGGCCCTGTGTGCCTCGGTCGTATGCAGTCCTGATTGTGGCGCTCACCTGCACGGCGCCAAACACGCATACGACCATCATTGGCACCAAGGCAGAAGCGACTCTCATCGCTGAAGACGACACGTCTCCATTCGTCCCTCCATTCACGCTTGTCGCGACACCACTGGAGGCGGGCTGCACGATGTTGGGGCGTGAGCGGAAGACGGCCTAACGGTGTGCGGGACCGTAGCCCAGCTTCATGGAGACGGTTGCGAATGGTCCTCGCCGATACCCCAGGAGCAACAGTGTCCCTAATTTGCTGGGAAGTGGCGGTGCGGTCCCCTACGGCACTGCGTAGGATCCTACGGTCTTGGCGTGCATCCGTGCGTCGCTGCGGTCCGGTCCCAGGTCGACGGGCACGTGCACCTTCCGCCGACCACTGGCGACAACATCGATGTACTGTGGAGACCTCACGCCCCACGTGTTGAGCAATTCGGTGGTACGTCCACCCGGTCTCCCGCATGCCCACTATACGCCCTCGCTCAAAGTCCGTCAACTGCACATACGGTTCACGTCCACGCTGTCGCGGCATGCTACCAGTGTTAAAGACTGCGGTGGAGCTCCGTATGCCACGGCAAACTGGCTGACACTGACGGCGGCGGTGCACAAATGCTGCGCAACTAGCGCCATTCGACGGCCAACACCGCGGTTCCTGGTGTGTCCGCTGTGCCGTGCGTGTGATCATTGCTTGTACAGCCCTCTCGCAGTGTCAGGAGCAAGGATGGTGGGTCTGACACACCGGTGTCAATGTGTTCTTTTTTCCATTTCCAGGAGTGCATATGGTACATAAAGTTCAGGATCAAATATGAGTTACCTAAAGTACTTCAATGCAACTGTCAAAAACTCCCTATAAAATCTACCTTAAAATTCCGCTAAGTTGTTCAACTTCGTAAAGGAAGTTGACTGTTTTGATGGGCCATGTGTCTCTGTGGTAGGATACGCAACTGTCACATGGATGGCCTTTGATTCCCAGTTGTGGTAAATTTTTAAACAAAGGTTCATGTTCGACGCATATATAATGCACCTATGTTTAAAAATACGACTCACGGGGGAATCCAACCCTTGCCTTCCAGATGGAAGGCTAGCATCATACCACAGAGCAACACTGTTCGTCGAATTATCGAATTATCGGTCTTTCATTTGAGTATTACAGGGGATCTTCATAGTCTGGCACTTGGGAAACTTTATAATCTGTTCTCTCGATAATTTTTGAGAGTACTATTCAATTTCCTTAGGAAATTTGTATTTTAGTTCTGAACATAATGTAACAACGTCATGTATCATATATATAAATATAACGTATTCTTCACTTAACCTAGCAGCCTTAATTCAAAATTTCGACCCCCATTCCTATTTTTTTAATGGCTGTTTCTTAAAACTATTCTGCATTTCAAGTCGATAACATTATTAGTTGCTGCAAATCAGAGAGAAAGACAGATGGAAGAAGTTGCGCTAGGAGGGTCCCCTTTTTTTACCTTTGTAATGCAGAATCCTTAAATGTCACCAGTAAAAACACATGACTACAATAAGGAATTTTTTATTTTGTACTGCTAAAATTTAATGAAGGTACTGAGGCAGTAACCACTGCTACTGTCGATTGGTGTATCTGCTCACCATAACTAAATATATAAAATATGTGTAAGCCTACTGAAATTAAAGACACGCATCGCATATCAATTGTAAGAAGATAAAAGCTGGTTTTACTTACCTGAAGTGATGATAGGTCTACCGCAATCGTATGTGCACCCCGTAAACACGTGAAGGGACGTAACTTTACGGCCGGTAGTGTTGTGAGTTTGCAGTAAAATTAAATATGAATCCATACTACTGCTGGTTGATGGTTGCATATCGCCAAGGCGAATTATATTTTCTTGCAGATGGCTCGCAGGATTCTAAAAAAAAAAAAAAAAAAAAAAAAAAAAAAAAAAAAAAAAAAAAAAAAAAAAAAAAAAAAAAAAACAGGAATACAGACGAAAATCTAAAGATAGTTGAATGAATGAACTGAGATATACCTATTGTAATTGGATATGGTACGAAAGACACTTGATGGAATTCTCTTTTGGGTTTCGTACGCGAAAAAAAAAAAGTGTTATTGGCAAAGCCAGTAATGTAATTAACTTTTCAAGTAGCCAGGTAGAGCGATGTTCAAACCTCGAATAAAGACAGCTGACAAGATGTTGAGGCCAAAAAGTAATTCACGAAACTATTAGCACCCAGCAGAACATAGGAAAGTAGTATATTTACCACAGTCTAGATGCAAATATATTTGCCAAAAACTTAGACATAAGTCCACCAAACATAAAACTTGCACTTCATAGAAATTTTGGAAAAGTTCTTCTTGTGTTTGTGGTCTATCCGTTTCTGTTGAAATAATAGTGTTAACTAAATACAAATCCAATCGAACCACCTTCTTCTTCACAATATGCAATGGGCGGTTGTATGAACTGACTGCAGGTTTTATGATTCCTTGTTCTAGCAGAGACTGAATTTCTACCTTCACTTTTTCTCTGTAGCAATCTGAAATGATGTGTGATTTAACGCAAATCTTAATGTGCTCTTTGACCTGGAATTTATACTGAAAACAGTTAATAGTTCCTGAACAATGCGTAAAAATGTGTGCGCAAAATGACAAGAAGATCCTTTCTGTCAGTTTCTGTACATTGCTCTGCTCTATCCACTTTTTCCTGAATGACACTCTGTTCATCGATTTCCTGATCCATTTCATGGTAAAAAGTATATGCACAACTTGTGTCATTCCGAAAGTACTCTCATGGAAAAACATAAACAATTTATTTCTTCTTCTTGTTTTGAGATAGAATGTTGATGAAACTGAGTTACCCTTCATTTCCATTCCTACATCAGCGTCATTGAAATTCATCATGGCTTTGTATTTGCTTAGAAAATCTAATCATAATATTATTTTACTGGAGAAGAGAGGAGCAGTAATCGCTCCTTGTATTTTAATCTTACATTACCTGTAAAGTCGGACAATCTATTGTCGTCATACATTTGTGAAACGCAGTATCACTGACCACAGAAATAGGGCTACCAGTATTAAGTACAGCGGAAAGAGTAGTGTTGCCTAGTGAAATGTTTATTATTTGATCTACTACAAAGGTTTGTTTGCCATCACTCTGTTCCAGTAAAGTGTCCATAATGTCTTCAAAACGCACAATGTTCAAAGTTTCGGCAGAGGCGTGTTTTGTGTGGTCGACAGTCGCTAGTCACTGTCTTGCACTGCTTCCTCGTCGTTGATTATCTCGTGTATTTGGGGATCTAACTTCAGTGATTTCTACCTGTCGCCCTGGGCTTTCCCTTCCAGAATTTTGCCACTGTGAATTATGATGCTGGTTACTGTGACTGTGTTGGCTGCTATTTGCATAACTGTTGTTATGCCTTGTGTTTTGTGGACTTGATGAATCTGAATTGTGCCCATGAGAATTTGCATCTGAGTTAGAGTATTCTCTGTGATTGATTGTTATGTTGACTGTAATTATACCTATTGCCGTTACCGTAATTCATGTGATGTCTGTTATTATGATCATAGTCAGAGCTCCGGCAATTACTCCTATCACAACAATCATTAGTGAACTGCGAGAATTCTGCGTCATATGGACGATGTCGGTTATCTCGTCTGTAATTGTTTCTACGGTTGTGTTTGTTATGCGAGTTCCCATAGTTTTTATTTTCACTTGGTACAGAAGCGTCTTGCGTATTGTGATTGTTATTGTGTCTTTTCGTTAAACAGGCGTCACTGTCCAAATCCAGTTCTTACAGTAATGTTTGAAATGCTTCTAAATCATCTATACATCTGCTGTGCAAAATTACGTGCCTCAATCGTGTAGGTAACTACGTTAAACAAATGCGAATTGGCTCTGAAGGAATGATGGGTTTGATACGTACTGATTTCTGCGTACAATGTTTTCAAAGTATTTCGCTGGGCTAGAGACGTCAGACTGTTCAAAGTTTCATCACATTATAATGGTATCTGGGTATGTGGTACTGTTCTGTAAAATCGCCCAAACGCAATAAAGTTGTATGGTCACCAAAGTTTTCTGAATATGAATGTCAACGGTCAGGTTCACCCTTTACATCCTCGCGGTTAAGCTTTCCTTCAGGACGCTAGACTTTTTCACCTTATTTTCCTGATTATTTTCTCCTGGTTCTCCTCAAAATTTATTAATGACTGGTATTCTGTTGCCTCTGAAAACTACTCATTCATTTCCGTGTCCGGTCAGCAATTCCAAAAAAATAGCAACTGCGATAGCTTTGTCATTTCCTTCGTAAACATCTTGTATTGTGCACGGGTAGTCCAGGAGGGGGCATACAAGTAGGTGGCTTGAATCTTCTTCAGTTGCAAGAGGTGTCTGCACTCGCTGGAAGGATTCCCCATTTCTTCAGGTTCGTCTTCCACCGAGGGACGCCGTCTCTTAGGCAGTTGAGGGACCTCCATACAGAGTATTGTAGGTTTGCGCCAGAAGCTATTTCTTCTTTTGGCAAGACGTCTACGAGCAGTGAACTCTTCCATGTTGCAAGACGAATTGCCTCTGGTGCTCCCTCCAGTGTCGCACTCCTGGTAAGGAAACTCTTGCGGGATTTAAGGCGGGATCTTGCTGCCTGATGACCATACAGAGGATGTCGGCGGTCATTCTCCAGCTTTGTTCTCATTGTCTGCAGCAGTGGTCCTCCGGATGTTGGGTGGGGCTGTTCCAATAATCGGATACAATTTATGCGCTGGTGTTGGCTTCAAGCATCCTGCAGTGTCGTTGTCCGCAATATCGACTTGCTTTGCATGAGCTGAAGCGTTCCACACAGGAGCTTCATACTCAGCGACTGACACAAAAAGTCCTTAGGAGGCGCGGGTTTGCTCCCCAGCTGCTGCCAATCAGCTTCTCAAGCATCCCATTGCGAGCAATGACTTTCTGTTTCACGCTCAGACATTGCTGCCTGTACGTTATAGCCCCGTCCAGTGTGACACCTGGATAGACTGGTGTTGGGCAATGTTTCAGCTGCTCTCCTCGCCATGTGATGTCCAGCTTTTGCTGCGCTTCCCTGTTTCGTAAGTGGAAGGCGCTCGTTTGAGTTTTACTGGGATTGGGATTCGGATGGTTGGCATCATTATACTTGGAGAGTTCATCCACTGCTAGTTTTCCCTCTAATTCTTTAAAGGTCGGCACCTGAGCTGCTGTGTCATCGGCATGGATGACATGGATGCCCCGTACTTGCTGCTATTGGCTGATCATTTATGTAGATGCAGTACAGTGCTGGAGCAAGCACACTACCTTGAGAAAAACCGTTCTTCTGAGTTCGCCATCTACTCTTCTTACCCTGTAGTGAAACTTGGAATCTTCTTTTCTAAAGGAAGGTGTTAATAAAGGATGTTTGTTGGCAGTCCTTAGTAAGGTCATAAACTTTCTTTAACAGTTTCCTGTGATTCACAGTGTCGTATGCAGGTGTTACATCAACAAAACCGTCTCCTCACCATGATCAAAACCGTCCTCGATCTGCTGGGTTAGATTCAACACCTGGCTACAACATGATTTGCCAGCACGAAAGCCTGCTTGTTGTGGGGTAAACTTCACTTAGCGGGTGGCACTGATTCGGTTAAATACCAGCCGTTCTAATATCTTGAAGGTGTGGCATAAAAGGGAGATAGGTGGAAAATTTTTTGGATCGTTTGATTTCTTCCCAGGCTTAAGTATTGCAGTGACTCGAGACTTCCGCCACATTTTCGGGATGTATAGCTTGGCGACACATGTGTCCATGAGGTCCATCGTTTTACAGCAGAAGTTCGTTATCTGTTCAACTCCAAGGTCATCGACACCTGTAGCCTTATGGCTTTCCAAACTGGAGACGACAGCTTCGAGTTCAGCCATGGAGAAAAGATCTCTAAGAAAATAATGCTCTGTTTCTGGGTCGCACTGAAGAGCTTCTTTGGGCGTCCTTCCTTTTATTTTGCCGTTTTGCAGGAGCTGGGTTGCCACTTTATCAGGAGTCACACTCGTAAAATGGTCTTGTGATTTTACAGGGTCGCCACTCAGGTTTTTAAGCAGTTTCCAGGCTTGTCTAATGTTCAGCTTCATGTCGAGGTTCTCTACCAGGTTACTCCACTTGGTCTTGCGAGTTGCTGAGATGCCTTGCAGCAATATTTCACCAGCTTGGATCGTTTCTTCTGAAAATGGATCCTCTTCATCGAGAGCTCGGTATTTTGGTTACAACAGTTGTCGTCACTGGACATGCCTGGTACATACCGAGTTCTGCATCCTCTCGGAATAATTTTCCGCGAAACTTGTCGGACGCGTTTGATGAAGGTTTCATACATTTCAGGTTGCGGTGGAATGTTTATCACTTTTGAGTCAAGCTCTTCACTGAACTTCTGCCAGTCAGCCTTCTTGAAGTTAAACCTCCTCTTGCAGGTTCTAC
Organism: Schistocerca cancellata; assembly: GCF_023864275.1. Classification (NCBI taxonomy): domain Eukaryota; kingdom Metazoa; phylum Arthropoda; class Insecta; order Orthoptera; family Acrididae; genus Schistocerca; species Schistocerca cancellata. Next base: position 591,364,994 of record NC_064632.1, on the reverse strand, counting down.
TGCAGGATTCACAGTGCATGTGACAAGTTTATGTTGGTTCCAGGGGATGGGCACTCCTACAGTCTTCATACACTGTACAGCTACCTTTGAACAAAACAGAGATGTTGTGTAGGTTGTACCCTCTTTTCCACCTGCCACTGTTAAAAGAAGGTGGGAGCTTCGGATCATGGATCAGATGTAGATCATGGGCCTCAGCCCATGCTTCTAGACTTGTTCCGTTTGTGTCGGTATCTGGGCATCCCAATGATGTGCTTCTGCAATTGAAATCGCCTATTACAAAGTTCACGTCATGATCTTTGAAGTTGGCTGGTGTTTTAATGCCGAAATTGGCATCGGGTGGCTTGTAGACCGATGTCACGCAGAAGAATCGAGTTCGCACTGTGAGCTCGAAGTTGTTGTCTTCAGTCAGTGAGGCTGATGTGACACTCACGTTAGGTTTGCAAAAGATGGCGTTGCAGTACTTGTCGCGAGGCCTTTCCGGCATTAATTCCATACCAGCGATTCTTGGGTGGTTTTCAGTATTTCCCCTGTGTGTTTCCTGGATTGACAGCATCTCACATTTATGTTTTTGACATAAATTTGCTACTAAAACTTCTTTCTCTCGGGAAAATCTCTCGATGTTTGTGTAAATAAAAACAAATGGTCTTGAGAAAGATGGTCGGAATACAGTCCATTTGAATCGAGACCGGTTGTGAAAGGATCTGCCATCAGCGCACTTCGTAGCGTCTTCTGACGTTGCCCAGGGAACACCCGATTTCTACTCATTTCTTGTTATTCTCTTATTGCAATCTTCGTGGAGGTTCTTTTCATGTATCCCTGAGAACTACTGGCATGTGTAATTTGAATGTCTAAAACAAAGATTGACAAATTTGCCATTTTCGTTGTCAGGCCATAGACTTTTTCATTAATTGTGCTTAACTATTTTTTTTTGTTCTTCAGAATTTAATATCAAATTTTCCACCAATGTCTTTTACTGATATGTTAACCTGTTCGTACTGTTCTTTTGTCTGTGAAATTATCGCACTTGGAACTACAGTACTGATTTTAGCTAACATTTCGACTTTGTCATTACGCTGGTTAGTTTTCATGCTTACAGGTTGTGTTTCAAGGTCACGTAATCTAGTTGCAAAACTGTTAATTATTGGTTGAAGCTCATTTTTAATTTCTTCCCTAATCTCAACTAATAAATTTTGTATTTTTAATTTAAGTTCTTGCTGTTCTTTTCTGTTCTTTTCCTGCGATATTTTTTATTTCTTCCGTAAGCGATTTACTATTTTCTACCTGTGATTTCCTATGCATTCCTGTGGCTTTTTAATTTCTTTCCTAAATGATATGCTATTTTCTTCCTGTGATTTCCTATTCTTAATCTGCGATTTCCTATTTTCATTTTGTGTTTCTCTAAGCACTGAGGAACTGAGTCTAGAAAATTTGTCTGATTCGTTAAGTATGGTTCTACCTGTACATAATTGTTCACTGAAGGTTATGGGTGTTGTGTTCGTTCAAAATGCAATGACACAAAACCTGACTGTGGTGTATCTGTTATCAATGGTATAATTTGTAGCGACCTTTGTAATTTTTCGCTAGACTGTGGCGACTTACGGCCGACCGACTCAACTTTGCTATTTACGTTTTAGTTACCCATCGTTAGTTCTGTTTCAATATTGCTCGCTAAATAGGTTAATAATTGTCGGTCCGCGTAATTTCCTGCACTCTCATGTAAAGTATTGGTAGTTGCTAATTGCTCAGGATGTTTAACTCATCCTCAATCGAATCGTTGTTACGCGACACCCTCTGTTGTCTTGTGATACGACGGATTTTCATATTTTTTACTGTTGTACCAAACATGATAAAATTCTATTTATTAGAAAAACAGACTTGCCACAATGACCAAACAAACAAAAATTGTACTATCGTGCAAGAAAATACTCAACAATGAATCAGATCCACACAGAACCTGTGCTATTATCCCAAAAGTTTCCGTAATAAAGTAATCGATAATTGTCACACGACACAGAATTTCCCAAATTGAACACAAAATCCTAATTGGTGCACCAAAAATGTTTTGCAAAGATTTGGCTCAGCACTGATTGCTATTCTGTACTGCGACACATTGTTTCAGCTGTTTGGTACCTAGGTGAACTTTTTGTGACTTGTGTTTGTTGTAGTGCCTATTTTCTTGTTTATAATGATGAATGACCATTTTTCTGGTTTGTATATAGCTACATGCACGCAAAATTTAACTTCCATTGAATTCTGTAAAAGTAACCCGCCTTTTCTTGTGTAAGAGATAAACTTTAAATATGTATGAATCGATGTCGTAACAATATTGTCCATCAAGCTAGGTGGCTAGGAAATTTTCGAGGTGAAGATGGAACTCATGACGCACGAGGTGTGACATCCACAGACAATATACTTAGTACAACAATAAGTTAAGGGAGACACAGGACAGAAGTGGCATCCTAATGATGACTTTTTTTACTTTTAAGTTTTATTCTTTTTGCCATGGCATAGGAAAAGATTCTTTTGTATACATTTTTCTAGTAACGTATGTGAAACGGCAGACTAATGTTCTTCTTGCATTTACATTTGATGTAACATAATAACTTTCATCGCTTTAGCTTAAGGAATTTTCAGGTTGTGTTTGCATCTTACATTTATGTTACAGATTTAGTTTCTTTATAACGCATACTCTCTGTATAAATTGTTACTGTATGATATGGTACCGTCAGTATAATAATTGCAACGATAAAGTAAAGAGAAAAAGGTACAATGCATACATGAGCAAAGCAAAGGTTACAAGGAAGAATTTGAGATGAAATGATTTGGTAGGGTAAATATCAGATGAAATATGATTAGGTAGGGCAAATATGAGAAATGGTTAGGCAGGACAAAAACGACAAATGGTTAGGTAGGACAGTTGAGCTGAATAATACGAACTTATAAAAATACAGGGTGTTTCAAAAATGACCGGTATATTTGAAACAGCAATAAAAACTAAACGAGCAGCGATAGAAATACACCGTTTGTTGCAATACGCTTGAGACAACAGTACATTTTCAGGCGGACAAACTTTCGAAATTACAGTAGTTACAATTTTCAACAACAGATGGCGCTGCAAGTGATGTGAAAGATATAGAAGACAACGCAGTCTGTGGGTGCGCCATTCTGTACGTCGTCTTTCTGCTGTAAGCGTGTGCTGTTCACAACGTGCAAGTGTGCTGTGGACAACATGATTTATTCCTTAGAACAGAGGATTTTTCTGGTGTTGGAATTCCACCGCCTAGAACACAGTGTTGTTGCAACAAGACGAAGTTTTCAACGGCGGTTTAATGTAACCAAAGGACCGAAAACCGATACAATAAAGGATCTGTTTGAAAAATTTCAACGGACTGGGAACGTGACGGATGAACGTGCTGGAAAGGTAGGGCGACCACGTACGGCAACCACAGAGGGCAACGCGCAGCTAGTGCAGCAGGTGATCCAACAGCGGCCTCGGGTTTCCGTTCGCCGTGTTGCAGGTGCGGTCCAAATGTCGCCAACGTCCACGTATCGTCTCTAGCGCCAGAGTTTACACCTCTATCCGTACAAAATTCAAACACGGCAACCCCTCAGCGCCGCTACCATTGCTGCACGAGAGACATTCGCTAACGATATAGTGCACAGGATTGATGACGGCGATATGCATGTGGGCAGCATTTGGTTTACTGACGAAGCTTATTTTTACCTGGACGGCTTCGTCAATAAACAGAACTGGCGCATATGGGGAACCGAAAAGCCCCATGTTGCAGTCCCATCGTCCCTGCATCCTCAAAAAGTACTGGTCTGGGCCGCCATTTCTTCCAAAGGAATCATTGGCCCATTTTTCAGATCCGAAACGATTACTGCATCACGCTATCTGGACATTCTTCGTGAATTTGTGGCGGTACAAAATGCCTTGACGACACTGCGAACACCTCGTGGTTTATGCAAGATGGTGCCCAGCCACATCGCACGGCCGACGTCTTTAATTTCCTGAATGAATATTTCGATGATCGTGTGATTGCTTTGGGCTATCCAAAACATACAGGAGGCGGCGTGGATTGGCCTCCCTATTCGCCAGATATGAACCCCTGTGACTTCTTTCTGTGGGGACACGTGAAAGACCAGGTGTACCGCCAGAATCCAGAAACAATTGAACAGCTGAAGCAGTACATCTCATATGCATGTGAAGCCATTCCGCCAGACACGTTGTCAAAGGTTTCGGGTAATTTCATTCAGAGACTACGCCATATTATTGCTACGCATGGTGGATAAGTGGAAAATATCGTACTATAGAGTTTCCCAGACCGCAGCGCCATCTGTTGTTGACAATTGTAACTACTGTAATTTCGAAAGTTTGTCTGCCTGAAAATGTACTGTTGTCCCAAGCATATTGCAACAAACGGTGTATTTCTATCGCTGCTCGTTTAGTTTGTATTGCCGTTTCAAATATACCGGTCATTTTTGAAACACCCTGTATATGAAATATGTGACTGGAGCAAAAAGACAAATTAAGCACTTGTATTTGTTGGAATCTGATGAAATTATGGGTTAAACGATTAAGAGGTGCACAAACTAAAGGATGAAATATAATTATATAGGATGCTAGTTACTGACATCATTAGGTATAATACGAGATTTACATTTGACTGACTGCATAAAGTATCCTTTGATGTGAAACTTGGTTACTCCCTAACCCATGTTTTCCTGATTGTATATATGTGACACTATCTTCATGTGCTTTCTTGTGTGTGGTCGCTATCCTTATGTGTCTCTTTCTACATTACTCCATGTACTTTTTGTCTGTTTCACTGATGTCCACACATACATACTTATTTGAATAGATTTAGGATTTTCTGTAGATCATTCTGTACACACATAATAGTTCCTTCTTATCAAGCCTACTGCTGTACACTATTTCACACGAGTTACTTGTCTGATGTTTCTGTAATTCATTATTGTAAAACCATGATATCATTTTTTCTTACTTTTTTTATACACATAGAAATCTTTTGTTACCATTGCATTACAAGTGCAGTCCATATGTTCAGATGTCAAAATATTATTATTCCTGTCTTAATACAGGTAATTGTACATTGTAAATTTGTAACCTCCTCCTTTCTAATCGGCCTAGTGGATTTTTTTTTGCATTTTTGCATTTTCGGTGTTACAAATATAACAAATTGTAACTGACTGACCATTCGCCACAAATGATTGAGACATGCACAGGCAGAAGAAATATGTCTGCCGAATACGTACTGAAATATTCTCTGTACATACAAGCTGCCAACTGACTTTTATAAGGAACTCATCAATACTAGAAGATGGTTTTGGAGTTATCACTGGATCTAGTCTGCTTCAAGTATATGCTACTGTGTATTTTACTGTTTGTCCACGTGTGAGGTTGTCAGCTGAGAAATGTGCTTAGTCTCAATGAGTCTGCTTCCTCATACTTGTCATAACAGTGACATTACTGCAACGAGCTAAGGAAAGTTTGGTCGTTTATGACAAGGTCACTCTTCTACCCACTTTGATCGTGCAAACTACTACTTCCATATATCACTGTGCTTCATAAATGTACGCCTTGTGTGGTGTAGACACTCTAACCTACCTCCTATGAAAAACAGAGCGATGTCCGTGTCAGAGACAGATCAAGTTACCTTAGCGTTAAACAATCATTGCCTCTGTGCAGTCTGACACATTCTTAGTTGGAAAAGTGATGGGTGATACGCGTATTCAGTAGTGCTTTGCTTGTGATTGTATCTGCTAAACGATGAAAGATTTACTCTAAAGGACGAGAAGGATGAATATGATATATATATATATCGAAAGGAGAAAAGAATATAAATTTTGAATAATGTTATTATTTTTTAAGACGAGAAGCTTTAAGTAAGAGTGCAGCGCTGCACAACTATTTAAGTTGCTCAGAACTGAGAGGAAGCCCACGCCACTTCCCTGAGTCATGCACCGTGGCCAACTGATTAAGCAGTTTGGTTTTTATAGAAATTGTTCTGTTATCATTTTCAAATTATTCCTCACTTTGTTGAGCATAGTACTGTCCAGACCCATGTTAAGCCTGAAGATCACGCTAAGTTTGACTTCGTCTCTTTGAATACATACTTCACTCTGAAGTCGTTGTCTTGAAATATCATGTCACAGGAGTAGTTACCCTCCCCAACCCACTGCTTAAAGGTTTATAATTACGGATTACCACACTGCATCATGTGGTATGCAACAGCTTGAATATTTATGTAGAAACAGAAATCTAGCTTAGCCGCCGCCTGCTTGCCGTTTGTTGTTGTGCTTTCGAGAAATCTGCAACAATATTGTCAAGACGCGAGATAAGTGGAAATTAGAGATTAGTGCCAGATAATTGTTTCACTACAATTGTGCATTTAATATAAAGACAAGTTATATTCAGGTTAGTTACAGTTTAATTCAAATTAAGTTCTGTTTAGTCAAAGGTTAGAGTATGGGTTTAAGATGGATAATAGTTTATGGGCGCATAGTTATGGTACAACGTAGAACTTTTTGTAGGATAGGAGAAAAAGTTGAACTAAATTTCATACAGAAACATGTGGTGCCGGGCTTACAACATGTTGGAGCGTTCTTGCATACTTTCTCCGCACGTCCATCTTCTTGTCGATACTGAGACATCAGCTGTTACATTATCTTACATGTAGTAAGAACAACATCATCAACTGTATGTGTTAGTTTTATTCATACGAAGCCAGTATCAAAAAAATGTACTGTAACACCGAAATCGGTTGGGTATGAATAAAATCAGCTGACGGGGTTATCCTTTAGGGTTGTCCAAAAAAAGACGATAGCACTTATATGGGATTGGCTTCTTTTTTATTTATTTTTATTACTGAGTGTTATTTTATATTTATGTTGGGTGTCTCAGAAGAACACCGTTTCTGTTTAATAAAAAACATAGAGTATATTGGAAAATTGCTAGTATTACTATATCAGTATGAAACACACAGATTGTAACTAAACATGAAGCAAGATATTAAGCAAATGTCTTCCAGGGTCTCGTATGTACACATCCATTCGGCGGACAAAGTTTTCGACGACTTCATAGCAAAGTTCCGTTTGAATTTTCCCATTAACAGGTCTAATGTCTGCCTTCAGTTGACGGATGGTTTCTGAATTCTTCACATAACGCAATATCTGACATAGGTCAAATGGTGTCAAATCACACGACATCGATGGTCAATTCTGATCGCCATTGCGAGAGATGAGACGAGAAGGAAATCCTTCTCTCAGCGACCTAGTTGCTTCAACGCCAAAGGGCAGGTTGCCACATCCTTTTGGAACCACATATGTTGCACATTCAGTTCTTGCAATTGCGGCCAAGAAAACTGTGTTTTCATGTGGCAGTAAAGCTCACCAGTCACTCACTGTCACTGCTTTTCCAGTCTCATCTTGAAAAAAGCATGGCCCAGTTAGACCGTCAGCACACAACTCGTACCAAACAGTGACGCGTTCTGGATAAAGCCACTTCTCACGATCCATCCAAGGTTTCTCTATGCCCCAAACTCATATGACCATTAAGCTGTAAGTGTGCCTCGTCACTTAAGATTATTTTCTTATGAAAATCATTATCGAATTCTTGTTTTGTGAATACCCAATCGGCAAATGTTCGACGCCTCAAATGATCCAATGGCTTCAGCTCTTGTGTAAAAGGATGTAAACGCAGATTTTTGTTGAAATTCTAATTAAACTGCTTCTCGGAATCGTTAACTGTTGAGAACATCGGCGAATCGACTTCACTGGACTCGTAGCAACGCGCTGACTGTCGAGAGCGACATTCTGTAATGATCTACAAGAACGGGGACGTCCAGGTGATCTGACGTTCTCTGTCGACCTGTTCCATCAAATTTCCTTACCAGTCTCTGCAATGTTGGCACATTAGGCGCATTCTGCCTACCAGAATATAGATGATCTGATCCATCGTGTATGGCTCCATTTTACCTGACAACAATACGCACAAATGCCAGTTGACAATGATAGTCGGTAATCGCAGTATCAACATATGCTATCCGCTTAAAGTCCTGCAACCTAATAAACTGAAAGAGTTTGAAAACTGCATCCTTCATGGAACAGCCTTTATTTCCATTCTTATTTCACTTTATTTCATTTATTTTAATATAAAAGCACACACTAAGTACGCAAGCCCAGTCCTGCTTGGTTCTCAATGCATGTCCAAAGACTTTTCACGATACAGGCCACACCTTGTCCACACCTTTCCGTAGGTTTGGAGCAGACAATTTGTGTTATGCATTCTTTAAGGTCATTAATCTCAGTGGGTCTTGCAGCATACACGCGTTCTATAACCACTCTCTACAACCAGAAATCACATGTATACAAATCGGATGATCATGGTGGTCACGCCAAAGGTCCGCCTCTTCGAGTCCAGCGCCTGCCAAATGTTTCATCTGGGTAATGCTGATCATTTAACGAATAATGTGGTGGTGTTGCATCATGCTGGAAGTAACTCGACGTTGCAGTACATAGGGGAAGACTATTGGCCGAAAATTCTGCGACATATCTAGTTAAGAATGTCCCACTACAGTCTTATTATTAAAAAAACAAAAAAAAAAAACATGCTATGCGCTTTACAATGGCCTGCAGAGTAAATATGGAGATGCAGATGTAAAAATTATGTGAATCTGTGGTGTCTATTCTTTCGGGAACGTGCGAAAGCGCAGACACCACGCGAAATCCGCAGCTGCGGTACATATTATGTAAACTGAAGATGGAGATGGAAGAAAGGAAAGGAAAGGGAAGGAAGTGCTGATGTCAACTGCGTCTAGACTTTATTATGCGGAGTCAGCAGCGACGAATGAAAATTCGTCCTGGACCGAGATCCAAACCTGGGATCTCCTGCTTACTGGGTTGTTGCGTTGTTGTTGTTGTGGTCTTCAGTCCTGAGACTGGTTTGATGCAGCTCTCCATGCTACTCTATCCCGTGCAAGCTTCTTCATCTCCCAGTACCTACTGCAACCTACATCCTTCTGAAGCGGCTTAGTGTATCGATCTCTTGGTCTCCCTCTTCAATTTTTACCCTCCAAGCCGCCCTCAAATGCTAAATTTGTGATCCCTTGATGCCTCAGAACATTTCCTACCTACCGATCCCTTCTTCTGGTCAAGTTGTGCCACAAACTCCTCTTCTCCCCAATTCTATTCAGTACCTCCTCATCAGTTATGTGATCTACTCATCTAATCTTCAGCATTCTTCTGTAGCACCACATTTCGAAAGCTTCTATTCTCTTCTTGTCCTAACTATTTATCGTCCATGTTTCACATCCATACATGGCTACACTCCATACAAATACTTTCAGAAACGACTTCCTGACCCTTAAATCAATACTCGATGTTAACAAATTTCTCTTCTTCAGAAACGCTTTCCTTGCCATTGTTAGTCTACATTGTATATCCTCTCTACTTCGACCATCATCAGTTATTTTGCTCCCCAAATAGCAAAACTCCTTTACTACTCTAAGTGTCTCATTTCCTAATGTAATTCCCTCAGCATCACCCGACTCCATCGACTACATTCCATTATCCTCGTTTTGCTTTTGTTGATGTTCATCTTGTACCCTCCTTTCAAGACACTGTCCATTCCGTTCAGCTGCTCTCCCAAGTCCTTTGCTGTCTCTGACAGAATTACAATGTCATCGGCTAACCTCAATGTTGTTGCGTTGACCACTGCGTTTGTCGCAACTGCGCGGACCACCTCGGTACCCCCCCCCCCCCCCGCCCCCCCCACGGCCGACTCACATTCCCGTGTCCGCACAGAGCGGACGCACAGTCACGTCCAGGCTCCTGTGGGAATCTCGACGTATTACGGCGTATTACGTCGCCTCCTCCCGCTAGCAGCACTGCGGGCAGGTGACGCCGAGTGCGAACGTGAGTCGGCCGGTGGGCGTACCGCGGTGGTCAGAGCAGTTGCTATAAACCCCGTATCTGTGTAGCACAGTGCTTAAGGGGCTCCGGAAAGGCTCAAAATCATGAAAAGTTCAATTTTTACTTTTTTGCGTTTTCCAAGGCTCAAAATCATGAAAAGTTCAATTTTTACTTTTTTGCGTTTTCTGAATCTGCAGACTATTACCTTTTAATAGATATATAATTTATTCAATTCCGAAGACTACAACTATTTTAAAATTTTTTTTGAAATGTGTTCTACATGGGCGTGACCCACTGTGGCGCTGTTAAACTGCTATCAAATGGTGTTATTATTAACCAATTATTAATAATTATTAATAGTAATAATAATAATAATAACTGAACTGTTGAAAAAGTGTATTCACGGAAAAACTCAAAACCCCAATGAAAGTGTAAATAGTGTTATATGGTCGAGAATCCCCAAGACTGTATTTGTTGGAATAGAAACACTTCACTTTGGTGTGTATGATGCTGTTGCGACTTTCAATGACGGCAACATTGTAAGGTGCAAGGTATTTAGAAATATGGGAATGAAGATAGGTTCTAACATGGTACGAGCGATGCTTGCTTTAGACAAGGAACGTCTTAGAGCTGCAGACAGGGCTGTAAAGAGTCTAGAAATACAAGCAAGAGTAAACAGGAGAAGGAACAAGAGGAAGCTGGAGGAGGAGTTTGCAGAGGATGAAGATAATCCATCCTATGGACCTGGAATGCACTAAAAAGTTAATCCAATCTTTGTCGCTCGATTCCCAAAACTTTTATTTTCTCATACTAATTACATGTTTTCTAAGGATCTTCCAAACATATTTGTTTCAAACTTTCAGTAAATGTTACACAGTACCTTCTGCATAATTTAACACAGCCTTTTTCCAAAAAACTGCATATTTTTGAATATATAAATAAAAAATTGCAAAAAAATGTTGTGAATTTTCATTACAATTGAAAAAAAATCATCTTTAATAAGTGAACTAAAATTTTGTAAAATCCGTGTGTTAAGTTGTAGCCCATATTCCAATAAATAATCTGTAAAGAGTTCAACTTCCTACCTCAAATACTTTGTGAGGAAAGATGTAATTTATAAGCGTTATTTTAACATTTCAAGTATAGGGCGTTCCGGAGCCCCTTAATGCAACTGCCTTGTGACCAGGAGATGATGGGTTCGAGTCCCGGTCCGGGACACAATTTCTCCCCCTTACACCTTCAGTTTACGTAAGATGTAGAAATGTTTCGACCCACAACTACCCTCGCCAAAGTGGAGGGAGAGGCATCAAATGATGAACTAACAACAGAGAAAAAATAAACGCCACCGGTTGCAGTGACGCGACTGCGTGACGTAGCCTCGGCCTGGACGTTAATAGCGACGGTGGACGTGTTTCCCTCTGCTGATTACGGCGTCGCCTCCTGCTACCAGCAGAGGCAGCAGGCAGGAAGACGGATAGCCGGGCCCGTCCCGCGCTGTTTGCCCCCAGCTGCCGCCCCGTCCTCGTGTTTGCGCAGCCACCACCCACCCCGCCCGCCTGCCCGACACTCGAGCCGCGCCATGTCCGCGTACCGCTGAGCTCTTCCGCTCGCCGCGCTACGTGGCACTGTGTCAGCACAGCGTCACCACGGCACGTTCCATCACTGTCGTCGTCTCTCTTACTAAATGGCCGGAAAGGTCACTCGGTCACCCGGTCCCGGTTCCATGTGGCCTATCTGACGGATTCCAGGAGGAACACAAGTCTGATTTTCAATACTTCGTACAGTTACACGATTATTTGGAAAAACAGAAACATCATGAGCGTGATGTGTGACCACAATGAAATTTATTCCACTGATTAGGGACATGACACTGCACAAACGTGTAGCATTAGAGACTGTGCAAATTCAGTACAGTACAGCACCGCCACGTCCTGCAGTCAGAGCCTGTAGTGTCCCTTTTGCAATATTCACCATTATCGAGGTGAAAAATAAATAAAAATGACTGTATGTGACTCAAAATGAATTGCAAACACTGATTTATCATTGATTTAACTGTAAAAATATACAATATATATCGATAAATGCAGAAAAGACATTATTTTTAGTGTATGAGATTATAATGTGTAAGTAATTAAAAGAAGTATTATTATCTCTGTAAGAGTATAAAACACAATGCAATGTTCATTCTTGGGTCTAGTCTGTTTTGTTCTGTTCGTTCTGGTGTTAGCTGGATTAAGGTACGCAAGCTATTGTGCTGCGCTAGCATTTGTTTCTGTCGTAGCGTAATTGCAAATATTTAATGGTGTAAACTGTGTCCTAGTAAGAATATATTAGTATAAAGTGATCTCCGCGTGTTATTTCAAGAACCTACGCCACATTTATCTTATGAAAAGAATATTTAACGAAAATTATTTAGCATGTTTCCAGCTGCTGCGGAGCGAGTAACAGTAATCTCTGACTGTTAACAATTAGCTGCCATTACGCGGTACATTTAAAAATATTTTTTCACAGCACTATGTCTAATAGCCGGAGCAGGAGGAATTAAGTAAAAATATTCTGTGAGATTAATTGAAGTAATCCAGTGAAATAATTTTATTAAAACTTGTCTATTTTCTGTGATAGTAATAATTTCAGAGCTGAGTACTACTACGCTATTGCATTTACAGTAATTTGTAGGGAGCCTGGCGCTCGATAAACCAGATATAATACGTAATTGGCAACCTACGAAATTCATTATTTTGCTTATTATATCTCTTTTGTATTTTTTTAAAGCTAAAAGTAAAAACTAACTCCACTAAAAATCAGTAACAGATCACGATAAATCAAAGGACAAACGAATTTACTAGGAGAGTGTTTCCTCAAAATAACATAGTTACATTACTTTTTTTTTAAGAGATATAATAAGCCGAGAGAGGTCGTGGCGCGGAATCAAATGCTGCTGGGGAAAGTTCTACCACGTGATCTGTAAGCACATCCACAAAGCGTCAACTGTAGCTGCGGGACGATCTCAATGAACACGTCGCCGACCGCCCTCCCACTTCACGTGCCCATTTCAGTCGTAGACGGCGATGTCGTGGTGTCAACATTGGCACATGTACGGGTCGTCGGTTGCAGGGGCCTACTGTTAGGAGTGTTCGGTGCACAGCGTGTTCAGACACACTTGTAATCTACGCAGCATTAAAATCTGATGTTAGTTCGGCCTGTTTTACCAGTCTGCCCAGCCTACGACATTCGACATATGTAATGAGTGGCCGCCCAAACGTACGAGGTCTGGGCGTGGTTCTACCTTAGTTCCGCCATGTGTTGAAGGCACTGACCTTTCGACCATAAATATAATAGACTGGCCCTGACGTCATTTTCTTGGCTCCAACAACTCTGGGTTAAAGTCACGTGAATGTTGGCAAAACATGGTTGTTTCGTGTTGCGCTTGTGGCTGTACTCAGCGTTTTGTCGGGGGAAATGGCGTTACATTTCACGTGTAAGTGTTTCTATGATAGCGCAAATGCGTTTATTGAAATCTGCTGAAGTGACTTTTATATGTTTTTTACACTTGAAATAGAGTATCACGTAAATTTAAGTGTTGAAAGTGATGCCTGTAAAGTCAGACTCATATTACATTTTGGAAACTATGTGTGATAATTCGGTTACAGAAGTAAGTATAACTGTTTCTCGTTCCTACTCGTAGGTTCCCTAAGGATGAAAACCGAAGGCAGCTTTGGGTACAGGCACTGAAAAGGAAAAACTTTAAGCCATCTGCACATACGCGCCTTTTTGTATATACAAGTGAGATTATAATAAGGTAAGAGAATTTTTTTCTACCTTCTAATACTATTAAATAAATGTAGGCTCCAAAATTATTTTCTGAAACTTCCAAGTCTCACCTTTCATCTAAAATATCATTTTTCTTAAACTCATAGTTTAAACTTTTCCAAAAATAGTAGGAACTGAACCTTTGAAGTGCACCTAAAATTGATACTCTAAAATGGACCTGCTCCTGAAGTCGACAATTTTGGCACCCATAGCTGACATAATTCCCATATCCCATTTTCTTTTATAAGTGACTAGACCTCAAAACGCTGCGAATCCAATGTTTAAAGTTTTGACACGAGCCCACTCTTACTGTTTAAAAGAATTTTAACGACATTTTACTTTAACTGATAGTTTATAGTAATTTCGTCCCGCTGCCCACCAGAGGGGCGTTCGATGTATTTGTTAGATTTTATAAATGGTGCTGTGAATAAATCCAGGTCAAATCTAGTTCTGACATAATTTTACGCAAATAAAAAAGTAATTTTTGTTGGAAGCGTTTTGCAGTCAATTGAGAAATGTGGGTAAAATACGATACAAACATAGGATGGCAGAACACTGATTTGAAATCCCGCCACGTTTTGCCAACAGTCACGTGGTTTATGTTGGAGCCACACCAGCCCTATAGCTTCTGCACAGCGAGGCCAGTCTACTAGTATCTATGGTCGTAGCACTGACCACGACACTCTTCGAACGCCCGACAAGTGCAGTGTCCAACTGCCTCTGGGCCATCACAATCTGCCTCGGTGAAACTCACGTAGATTGCACGCCTCTCCCGTTCTACATACGGACAGGACGCTCACTGGCCCTGCCATACGTACACCGCGCGTGTATCTGACTAGCAGCCATTCCTCGACAGGAGATGTTGCAACTGCCTGGACGGGTTTATAGCGGTAGTAGGTCGAGGGTCATTACGTTCTGGCAGACCTGTGTGTATCCACCGACATGTAAATCTTACGGTAATGGCTTAATGCAATATTTTAACAATTAACTTCAGAAATGGTATATGTATCTTTTCAGGCAGCGATACTCATGATGCGCAAATTACCTGTACTATAAAGTTACAAGTCAGACCGACCGCCGTGTCGTTCTCTGCCATTCGCGTAATTGGATGCGGTGTGGAGGGTCACGTGATCAGCACTTCGCTCTTCCGGTCGTTGCCGTATTTCTTGACTTTGAAACCGCTACTGATTGGTCGGGTAGCTCCCCAGTTGGCCTCAAGAGCCCGAGTACTCTCCGTACCAGTCGTCCAACCGAGGAAAGATCCACGGCAGCACCGGGAATCGAACCCGGGTCCTCTGCATGTCAGTCAGGCACGATTCCATCATTGGCAGGGAAGGGGGAAGAAGGTTGTTACACACGGCTTATGACAAGGTACAGAAGGTCGAACTATCAGGACGTGAGTGGGCATCGAGAGCTGCTGTTAAATGACAGAAAAAGAAATTAATAAAATGAAGAGAATGTATTTCAATGTATGGTATACAAGGAGCGCTCCCAGGGTCGAAGTAAGCGCGTTTAGACCAGTCTAGGAGGTCGAACAACTAAATAAGTGGGCAATGGGTGGGGAGACGGTTCATGTAAATTGATGCTGGTGGCCAGTCATGGAACTCCTGCCAAGAAACACGTCTATTCTGCTCGACGGCTGGAACGCAAGAGACAGAGAGGCAACTGTGTTCTGCACTACAGAACTTAACTAACTTACGCTAACAACACACACACACAAACACACACACACACACACTTGTCCTAGGGAGGACTCGAACCTCCGACGGGGGGGGGGGGGGGGGGGGGAACCGCGCGAACCGCGACAAGGCGCCCTGGACCACGCGGTTGCGCCGCCCGATGGCGTAAATTCAGTGGTAATTTCAGCGTAGGGCTGAAGGCGACTCTTGTCAGCAGCTTTAACTGCACAGAACTCCCTCGGTTCTGACAGGCAGCCAACTTGCGTCGCTTAGGCACAACGAAAGTTGCTGTAAGAGAAAACTTGTAAAGATCTAACTGGGCGTTTGAAATAAATTATTTAAACCAATTACCTAACATATTTTTTTACTGGCTGGTATCCTGTACAGGTGTACATTCAGCGAAGGAGGCGGTCTACCAAGACTGTTTTCAAATGGTTCAAATGGCTCTGAGCACTATGGGACTTAACTACTGAGGGTATCAGTCCCCTAGAACTTAGAACTACTTAAACCTAACTAACCTAAGGACATCACACACATCCATGCCCAAGGCAGGATTCGAACCTGCGACCGTAGCGGTGACGCGGTTCCAAACTGACGCGCTTAGAACCGCACGGCCACACCGGCCCGCCAAGACTGTTTTCATCCAATATTCGAGATGACAGACTTAACGACTTGCAACAAGCTTTACGCATATTTTCAAACCTCTTCGAAACTCTTCTGCGCGAAATAATGAAAGCAAAAAGTTTATCGCTTACTACATTTTCCGTAAAGCTTCAGCATGAGGCTTGACATTTTAATTTATTACTTCCGCAGTACAAACTCTATTCGCAACACTTCTTGCAGGCGGTATTCACACATGCCTTGAATACATCATGGCACAGCGGGGTGTATGACGTCACAATCATTGAGATGCGTGGAAAACCTAGCTTTCTTAGAACAGAGCGCAAATTACGTTGACTATACTCATCTACTGTTTGATAATAAGGCTCTTTTATACATGGGAGGTCGCTTGTTTAAAAAATCGGAGGTGGAGCTTATTGGTGGGATTACTAATACAAAAATACAGGGTGTTTCAAAAATGACCGGTATATTTGAAACGGCAATAAAAACTAAACGAGCAGCGATAGAAATACACCGTTTGTTGCAATATGCTTGGGACAACAGTACATTTTCAGGCGGACAAACTTTCGAAATTACAGTACTTACAATTTTCAACAACAGATGGCGCTGCAAGTGATGTGAAAGATATAGACAGACAACGCAGTCTGTGGGTGTGCCATTCTGTACGTCGTCTTTCTGCTGTAAGCGTGTGCTGTTCACAACGTGCAAGTGTGCTGTAGACAACATGGTTTATTCCTTAGAACAGAGGATTTTTCTGGTGTTGGAATTTCACCGCCTAGAACACAGTGTTATTGCAACAGGACGAAGTTTTCAACGGAGGTTTAATGTAACCAAAGGACCGAAAAGCGATACAATAAAGGATCTGTTTGCAAAATTTCAACGGACTGGGAACGTGACGGATGAACGTGCCGGAAAGGTAGGGCGACCGCGTACGGCAACCACAGAGGGCAACGCGCAGCTAGTGCAGCAGGTGAACCAACAGCGGCCTCGGGTTTCCGTTAGCCGTGTTGCAGCTGCGGTCCAAATGACGCCAACGTCCACGTATCGTCTCATGCGCCAGAGTTTACACCTCTATCGATACAAAATTCAAATGCGGCAACCCCTCAGCGCCGCTACCATTGCTGCACGAGAGACATTCGCTAACGATATAGTGCACAGGATTGATGACGGCGATATGCATGTGGGCAGCATTTGGTTTACTGACGAAGCTTATTTTTACCTGAACGGCTTCGTCAATAAACTGAACTGGCTCATATGGGGAACCGAAAAGCCCCATGTTGCAATCCCATCGTCCTTGTATCCTCAAAAAGTACTGGTCTGGGCCGCCATTTCTTCCAAAGGAATCATTGGCCCATTTTTCAGATCCGAAACGATTACTGCATCACGCTATCTGGACATTCTTCGTGAATTTGTGGCGGTACAAACTGCCACAGACGACACTGCGAACACCTCGTGGTTTATGCAAGATGGTGCCCGGCCACATCGCACGGCCGACGTCTTTAATTTCCTGAATGAATATTTCGATGATCGTGTGATTGCTTTGGGCTATCCGAAACATACAGGAGGCGGCGTGGATTGGCCTCCCTATTCGCCAGACATGAACCCCTGTGACTTCTTTCTGTGGGGACACTTGAAAGACCAGGTGTACCGCCAGAATCCAGAAACAATTGAACAGCTGAAGCAGTACATCTCATCTGCATGTGAAACCATTCCGCCAGACATGTTGTCAAAGGTTTCGGGTAATTTCATTCAGAGACTACGCCATATTATTGCTACACATGGTGGATATGTGGAAAATATCGTACTATAGTGTTTCCCAGACCGCAGCGCCATCTGTTGTTGAAAATTGTAACTACTGTAATTTCGAAAGTTTGTCTGCCTGAAAATGTACCGTTGTCCCAAGCATATTGCAAGAAACGGTGTATTTCTATCGCTGCTCGTTTAGTTTTTATTGCCGTTTCAAATATACTGGTCATTTTTGAAACACCCTGTATAATGCTGCCACTGCCTGGTTTGCCGTAATTTTCAACGAGTACTGTGAGTTGCGCCCTTGTCGCCGGTTTTGCCAACTAATTTGCTAGCATCTCATTAAACCAGACTCTCATAATTTCCCTTTCGTGAACTGTGGGCAGTGACGCAACATTTGGCGGTATGGTTCTGGTTATTTTGAAATATTTCCTTGTACCTGCTTCCACTCTTCTCAGAGTGCAGCAATGGTAGCGGCGCTGAGGGGTTGCCGCGTTTGAATTTTGTACGGATAGAGGTGTAAACTCTGGCGCACGAGACGATACGTGGACGTTGGCGTCATTTGGACCGCAGCTGCAACACGGCGAACGGAAACCCGAGGCCGCTGTCGCATCACCTGCTGCACTAGCTGCGCGTTGCCCTCTGTGGTTGCCGTACGCGGTCGCCCTACCTTTCCGGCACGTTCATCCGTCACGTTCCCAGTCCGTTGAAATTTTGCAAACAGATCCTTTATTGTATCGCTTTTCGGTCCTTTGGTTACATTAAACCTCCGTTGAAAACTTCGTCTTGTTGCAACAATACTGTGTTCTAGGAGGTGGAATTCCAACACCAGACAAATCCTCTGTTTTAAGGAATAAACCATGTTTTCTACAGCACACTTGCACGTTGTGAACAGCACACGCTTACAGCAGAAGACGTACAGAATGGCGCACCCACAGACTGCGTTGTCTTCTATATCTTTCACATCACTTGCAGCGCCATCTGTTGTTGAAAATTGTAACTACTGTAATTTCGAAAGTTTGTCCGCCTGAAAATGTACTGTTGTCCCAAGCATATTGCAACAAACGGTGTATTTCTACCGCTGCTCGTTTAGTTTTTATTGCCATTTCAAATACACCAGTCATTTTTGAAACACCCTGTATGTACTAGAATTTGCCCACTGCCAACTAGTAGTGGGTGTGCCAAGAGGTTTCTGTGGCAAGTTTCACGTGACATAACCGGTTCACAAGCCCTCAGAGGGTCAGCATCAGATCTACGGGTACGGAATGGCAACCCTGCTGTCCCTGAGCTGGCGGGTGGTCAGCGCCACCAGTCCCCTGTCACGAAAGCTCTGGGCAGACTTCGACGACCGTCGTGCGGCGCAGGCCGGTGTGGCCGAGCGGTTCTAGGCGCTTCAGTCGCAGACTCGAATTCTGCCTCAGCATGGATGTGTGTGATGTCCTCAGGTTAGTTAGCTTTAAGTAGTTCTAAGTTCTACAGGACTGATGACCTCAGATGTTAAGTCCCATAGTGCTCAGGGCCATTTGAACCATTTTTCTCGTCGTGCAGCACAGCAGGGACCATTGTGTGTCACAGGTACCCGGATCGCGAGGATCATAAAAACCTCTGTAACAAACCCTGCATCTCAAGTTGTATTGGACCTTGAAAAGTAGTTGAAACTAGGTAGTTCAAAGTATAGTGAGCACCTTTTCTTACCTGCTTGGAATTGGTTAAACAATAAAGAAAAGTCCTTTTTTCGCGCTTTTTTCTTGGGTGTGACGCATTATCCTGTTGGAATTGGAACTTGTCGCTATTTTTTTGGGGAGGGGTTAGGTTAGTGGAGGTAGCTCAATTGACCTTCTTCCAGCCAAAATTCAAACTCTCCCCCAAAATCCGCCATCTCGATTGACGTCACATTGGGTGTGACTGTGATGTCACAGCCGCCATCTTGGATAACGTCATGCGCTATTGCCAAGTCTACACGACGCCATCTTGGATGATGTAATCGGCCCTATCTTGGATACATCTGGCAACAATGCAATGTGGGGCCACACATACTTTTCTCTACTACTAGTGTGTTGACCGAGCTGTTATTTCTACTCAGGTCGTTCATGTGAAAAGGTTTCCGACGTGATTATGGCCGCACGACTGGCGCTGAGAGATTTGAAAGAGGAATTGTAGTTGGATATAAACACATGGGACATTCCGAGATCAACAGTATCAAGAGCGTTCTGAGAATACAAAAGTTCAGGCAATATCTCTGACCATGCGCAATAAAGTGCCCGACGGTCTACGCTTAGCGAGTGAGAACAGCGGCGTTTGCATAAGTTGTTAGTGCTAACAGACAAGCAACACTACGCGAAATAACAGCAGAAGTCGATGTGAGCCGTACGGCGAACGTATCCGCAGGAGAGAGCGGCGAAATTTGGTCTATGGCAACAGACAACTGACGTGAATGCCTTTGCTGACAGCACCACATCGCCTGCAGTGCCTCTGCTGGGCTCGTGACCATGTCGGTTGGACGCTAGACAACTGAAAAAACGTGGCACGGTCAGATGAGTCCTGAAGAGCTTATGGTAAGTTTCAGGTGCAGTGCATACCCGACAAAGCCATGGATCCATGCTGCCAACAATGCGCTGTGCAAGCTGGTGGTGGCTCCGTAATGGTGCGGGCTGCGTTCACATGGAATGGACTGGACAGGGTGCTCTGGTCCAGCTGAACCTATCATTAACTGGAAATACACTACTGGCCATTCTGGTACCGCGCGCCGCGGAATTTGAATCCGCGCCAGACGTTATGGACGTCGAAGACCCATAGAGGTCGCTGCACTGTAAGCTGTGGCGGCGCGCGCCTCCTGGTCCGCTTTTAGTGTGGGGCGCCACAGTGGAACACGTGGTCCCAGCGGCCAATAGCGTACTTAAGCGCCGGCCACTCGCTCATCCAGATCCTATCGTCCTATCTGTCTCACATCGGTGTTCAGCAAGCTCTTGGAATCCATCCTTTCCCGGCGCATCCATCTCCACCTCCACCAAAACCAACTCCTCCCAAACACCCAATGTTGCTTTCGACCTTCCTTCTCTGCTGATGACCAACTCCTCCGCCTCACTCATCTCCTCTCCCTCCAGCTTAACTCCCATCGCTCCCCCATTTTTGTCTCACTTGACCTCAAAAAGGCCTACGATCGTGTCTGGCATCCCGGTCTCCTGTTTAAACGCCAAACCTACGCCCTTCCTATCAACTACGTCCGTCTGATGGCCTCCTTCCTCTCCCACCGCCCCTCCTATGTTACCATCCATAATGCCAATTCCCACACCTTCTACCCCTCTGAAGGTGTGCCCCAGGGCTCTGTCCTCTCCCCTCTCCTCTACCTCCTGTACACGGCAGATATGCCCCAGCCCCCCCCCCCCCCTCCAGTACACCTCTTGCAATATGCTGATGACAGCGCATTCCTCGCCCTCGCTCCTACCCTCCAACGGTCCCAACGCCTTCTCCAGAATCACCTTGACCCTTTTGCTAAATGGTGTAACCAGTGGCTCCTGAAACTCAATCCTTCCAAGACCCAGGCAATCATCGTCGGTCGTACCACTCGCTCCTTCCGGCTCCTTGATTTTTCCCTTACTGTCTGCGCACGTCCTGTCCGCCTCACCTCCACCCTCACCTACCTTGGCCTCACCATTGACCGTCACCTCACCTGGATCCCTCATCTCCGCTCCATCCAATCCAAAGCCCACAACCGCCTCCGACTCCTCAAACTCCTCTCTGGCCAGACGTGGGGCTTGCACCCCTCTACCATCCTCCACACCTACAATCCTTAATCCGTCCCATCCTCCGTTATGCCAGTCCTGCCTGGATATCTGCCCCCCCCCCAAATTCTATAAGTCCCTCCAAATCCTTGAGCGTCATGCACTCCGCCTCGCCTCCCGTATATGCCTCCCGTCCCCCATGCGGATCCTCTATGATCTCATTCCTTTCCCCCATCTGCTCCTATTCCTCGAACATATCCGCATCCTCTACACCTCCCGCCGTCTTTAACCCCCTCACCCCCTGGTTGCTCCTCTCCTCTCCCATCCCCGCCCCCTGCCACGTCTTCACCATTGTGTCCCCCCTACCCTCCATCTCTACACACTACATCTCCTTTCCCAAGGTGGCTTCCATCAGCTCCCCCTCCCGGATGATGCCCTCTCTCCCTCCATTTATCCTTCCTATCAACTCTGATTCTCAACCCCCCCTCCGTTCCTCCGTCCTTTCCCTGGGCTCCCTCTTCCTCCCCCCTTCCATCCTGTGTTTTCTCCCCACCTATCATCTCCTTTCCCGCCCCCCCCAAGTCCTTTTGTACACGTCTGCTCTGTCTTCCCCAATCCCTGGCACGTCTGCTCAGCACCCCCCCCCCCTCTTATGTATCCTCATCTTCCATTGGCTCCTTTCCCCCCTCCCCCTTCACTTTTCCTCTCCTTCCCTCCCCCTTTTTTCCCGTCATCTGACCAGATTCCTCCCACCTGCTCTCGGGTGTGGTATGTCATATTTGTGCCAATTTTTTAGTGCAGTGTTTAAGTGAGTGTTCAGTGTTGTGCGTCTTTCCACAGTGTTGCGAACAGAAATCATGCTGTCGCTGGGTATGCTTTTTATATCTCTTGCGAACAGAACCCAGACTGTCGCCGTGTTTTTTAATTGTCTGTCTATTATTTTTCTGCTTCCTGTGTATTTTATTAGCATCATCCACCCTGTGTTTTATGTTTTAAGCTCCAGAATTTTCTGCCATTTTACCTTTAAGTCACCGATTTCATCGCCAACTGTTATTGTTTTTTTATTATCTTCATCTTTTTAAAACAAATTCTGTAGGCTGAAGAGCGGCGTAATAAGCCGCTGCCAGTCCGCCCCCTTTAGGGGGAATCGAAAGTCAATAAAGGAAAAGAAAAGGGGGGCTCATCCAGTCAGTCTTATCTCGCTTACGTCGGTTTACACCTCGCTTGCGCTAGACTGCTTTCTTCTCGTATTCGTTCTGTCCTACGCTGGTCGTGTCCTTCCTCTTCCGTTGTGTTGTTGTTCGCGGGCCTCTCCTCTGGGCCCGCTGCGCCTTTCGTCAGTGCTACCCCGCGACCGTCCTGGTCGCAGTTACAACAGCCATTAAAATTGCTACACCCGGAAGATGACGTGCTACAGACGAGAAATTTAACCGACAGGAAGAAGATGCTATGATATGCAAGTGATTAGCTTTTCAGAGCGTTCACACAAGGTTGGCGCCGGTGGCGACACCTACAACGTGCTGACATGAGGAAAGTTTCCAACCGATTTCTCATACACAAACAGCACCTGACCGGCGTTGCCTGGTGAAACGTTGTTGTGATGCCTCGTGTAAGGAGGAGAAATGCGTACCATCACGTTTCCGACTTTGACAATAGTCGGATTGTAGCCTATCGCGATTGCGGTTTATCGTATCGCGACATTGCTACTCGCGTTGGTCGAGATTCAATCACTGTTAGCAGAATATGGAATCGGTGGGTTCAAGAGGGTCATACGGAATACCGTACTAGATCCCAGCGGGCTCGTATCATAGCAGTCGGGATGACAGGCATCTTATCCGCATGGCTGTAACGGATCGTGCAGCCACGTCTCGATCCCTGAGTCAACAGATGGGGACGTTTGCAAGACAACAACCATCTGCACGAACTGTTCGACGACGTTTGCAGGAGCAGGGACTATCAGCTCGGAGACCATGGCTGCGGTTACCCTTGACGCTGCATCACAGACAGGAGCGCCTGCGATGGTGTACACAACGACGAACCTGGGTGCGCGAATGGCAAAACGTCATTTTTTCGGATGAATCCAGGTTCCGTTTACAGCACCACAATGGTCGCATCCGCGTCTGGCGACATCGCGGTGAACGCACATTGGAAGCTTGTATTTGTCATCGCCATACAGGCGTATCATCCGGCGTGTTGGTATGGGGTACCATTGGTTACACGTCTCGGTCACCTGTTGTTCGCATTGACGGCACTTTGAACAGTGGACATTACATTTCAGATGTGTTGTTTGACTCAATGCCCACGCGTATCAAGGCCGTTATTACGGCCGGAGGTGGTTGTTCTGGGTACTGATTTCTCAGGATCTATGCACGCAAATTGCGTGAAATTGTAATCACATGTCAGTCCTAGTATAATACACTCCTGGAAATGGAAAAAAGAACACATTGACACCGGTGTGTCAGACCCACCATTCTTGCTCCGGACACTGCGAGAGGGCTGTACAAGCAATGATCACACGCACGGCACAGCGGACACACCAGGAACCGCGGTGTTGGCCGTCGAATGGCGCTAGCTGCGCAGCATTTATGCACCGCCGCCGTCAGTGTCAGCCAGTTTGCCGTGGCATACGGAGCTCCATCGCAGTCTTTAACACTGGTAGCATGCCGCGACAGCGTGGACGTGAACCGTATGTGCAGTTGACGGACTTTGAGCGAGGGCGTATAGTGGGCATGCGGGAGGCCGGGTGGACGTACCGCCGAATTGCTCAACACGTGGGGCGTGAGGTCTCCACAGTACATCGATGTTGTCACCAGTGGTCGGCGGAAGGTGCACGTGCCCGTCGACCTGGGACCGGACCGCAGCGACGCACGGATGCACGCCGAGACCGTAGGATCCTACGCAGTGCCGTAGGGGACCGCACCGCCACTTCCCAGCAAATTAGGGACACTGTTGCTCCTGGGGTATCGGCGAGGACCATTCGCAACCGTCTCCATGAAGCTGGGCTACGGTCCCGCACACCGTTAGGCCGTCTTCCGCTCACGCCCTAACATCGTGCAGCCCGCCTCCAGTGGTGTCGCGACAGGCGTGAATGGAGGGACGAATGGAGACGTGTCGTCTTCAGCGATGAGAGTCGCTTCTGCCTTGGTGCCAATGATGGTGGTATGCGTGTTTGGCGCCGTGCAGGTGAGCGCCACAATCAGGACTGCATACGACCGAGGCACACAGGGCCA
Organism: Schistocerca cancellata; assembly: GCF_023864275.1. Classification (NCBI taxonomy): domain Eukaryota; kingdom Metazoa; phylum Arthropoda; class Insecta; order Orthoptera; family Acrididae; genus Schistocerca; species Schistocerca cancellata. The sequence continues at coordinate 591,340,253 of NC_064632.1, read as the reverse complement.
AGACCCGGCATCATGGTGTGGGGAGCGATCTCCTACACTGGCGGTACACCACTGGTGATCGTCGAGGGGACACTGAATAGTGCACGGTACATCCAAACCGTCATCGAACCCATCGTTCTACCATTCCTAGACCGGCAAGGGAACTTGCTGTTCCAACAGGACAATGCACGTCCGCATGTATCCCGTGCCACCCAACGTGCTCTAGAAGGTGTAAGTCAACTACCCTGCCAGCAAGATCTCCGGATCTGTCCCCCATTGAGCATGTTTGGGACTGGATGAAGCGTCGTCTCACGCGGTCTGCACGTCCAGCACGAACGCTGGTCCAACTGAGGCGCCAGGTGGAAATGGCATGGCAAGCCGTTCCACAGGACTACATCCAGCATCTCTACGATCGTCTCCATGGGAGAATAGCAGCCTGCATTGCTGCGAAAGGTGGATATACACTGTACTAGTGCCGACATTGTGCATGCTCTGTTGCCTGTGTCTATGTGCCTGTGGTTCTGTCAGTGTGATCATGTGATGTATCTGACCCCAGGAATGTGTCAATAAAGTTTCCCCTTCCTGGGACAATGAATTCACGGTGTTCTTATTTCAATTTCCAGGAGTGTATTTGTCCAATGAATACCCGTTTATCATCTGCATTTCTTATTGGTGTAGCAATTTGCATGGCCAGTAGTGTAAGTTCGGCTACTTTGAGTCAATTTGCAGCCATTTATAGACTTCATGTTCCTAAACAACGGTGGAATTTTTACGGATGACAATGCGCCACGTCACTGGGCCACAGCTGTTCGCGATCGGTTTGAGGCACTTTCTGGACAGTTCGAGCGAATGATTTGGCCACCCATGTCACCCAGTGTGAATCCCATTGAACATTTACGGGACGTAACCGGGACGTCAGTTCGCAAACAAAGTCCTGCACCGGCAACACTTTCGCAGTTATGGACGGCTGTAGAGGCGGCGCGGCTCTGCACTTCTGCAGGGCACTCCCAACGACTTGATTCCTGGAGCCGCTGGACTGCGGCAGGGTCTCAATCGATATCCCTTGACTTTTGTCACTGAGTTACTCACATATGTTGTATTTTGGGAAACCACTAACAAGGAGTAATGCTGCAATTTCCCTTGATCCTTCAAGGTCATTTTACATCCTTTTTCTTTCAGTCTGGATATGAGCTGAAAAAGTAATCAGGAATTTACGAGCGCTAACTTTCTGACACAGCGTCATTATTACCGACAGGGATTTTGAAGTAAAGAGATCACTGTTCGACAGAAAAGCGAGGACAATTTTTGGAGGCGAAAATTCAAAGGATCTTGAATTATACTACCTTACAAAAATGGTCCAAATGGCTCTAAGCACTATGCGACTTAACACCTGAGGTCATCAGTCCACTAGACTTAGAACTAAGTAAACCTAACTAACCTAAGGACATCACACATCCATTCCCGAGGCAGGATTCGAACCTACGACCGTAGCAGCTGGCTGGTTCCGGACTGAAGCGCCTAGAACTGCTCGGACACCCCGGGCCAGTCCACGCTTACACATTCCCAAATTTCGTCATTTAAGTATACATTTATCACTTCTTGCAGTGCCGGCTATAATGGCCGCGCGGTTCTAGGCGCTACAATCTGGAACCGCGCGACCGCTACGGACGCAGGTTCGAATCCTGTCTCGGGCATGGATGTGTGTGACGTCCTTAGGTTAGTTACATTTAAGTAGTTCTAAGTTCTAGGGGACTGATGAACTCACAAGTTAAATCCAATAATACTCAGAGCCATTTGAGCCATTTTTTGAACTTCGTGCAACGTAGGAAAGATTATTTTCTGTGTTGAAGAACGTTTTAGCAGACAGCTGCAGGAGCCTAAAACAGGAAATTACGGATTATTTTGTATATCATGTCCCCCAATGAACCATCGACCATGCCATTGATGGGGAGGCTTGCGTGCCTCAGCGATACAGATAGCCGTACCTTAGGTGCAACCACAACAGAGGGGTATCTGTTGAGAGGCCAGACAAACGTGTGGTTCCTGAAGAAAGGCAGCAGTCTTTTCAGTAGTTGCAGGGCCAACAGTCTTGATGATTGACTGATCTGGCCTTGTAACACTAACCAAAACGGCAATGCTGTGCTGGTACTGCGAACGGTTGAAACCAAGCGGAAACTACAGCCGTAATTTTTCCCGAGGCCATGCAGCTTTACTGTATGATTAAATGATGATGGCGTCCTCTTGGGTAAAATATTCCGGAGGTAAAATAGTCCCCCATTCAGATCTCCGGGCGGGGACTACTCAAGAGGATGTCGTTATCAGGAGAAAGAAAACTGGCGTGGAATGTCGGATCCCTTAATCGGGCAGGTAGGTTAGAAAATTTAAAAAGGGAAATGGACAGGTTACAGTTAGATATAGTGGGAATTAGTGAAGTTCGGCGGCAGGAGGAGCAAGACTTCTGGTCAGGTGAATACAGGGTTATAAATACAAAATCAAATAGGGGTAATGCAGGAGTAGGCATAATAATGAATAGGAAAATAGGAATGCCGGTAAGCTACTACCAACAGCATAGTGAACGCATTATTGTGGCCGAGATAGATACGAAGCCCACGCCTACCACAGTAGTACAAGTTTATATGCCAACTAGCTTCGCAGATGACGAAGATATTGATGAAATGTATGATGAGATAAAAGAAATTATTCAGACAGTGAAGGGAGACGAAAATTTAATAGTCCTGGGTGACTGGAACTCGATAGTAGGAAAAGGAAGAGAAGGAAACGTAGTATTTGAATATGGAATGGGGCTAAGGAATGAAAGAGGAAGCCGCCTGGTAGAATTATGTACAGTGCATAACTTAATCATAGCTAACACTTGGTTCAAGAATCATAAAAGAAGGTTCTATACATGGAAGAATCCTGGAGATACTGGAAGGTCTCAGATAAGACAGAGATTCAGGAACCAGGTTTCAAATTGTAAGAAATTTCCAGGGGCAGATGTGGACTCTGACCACAATCTATTGGTTATGCACTGTTGATTAAAACTGAAGAAACTGCAAAAACGTGGGAATTTGAGGGGATGGGACCTGGATAAACTGAAAGAACCAGAGGTTGTAAAGAGCTTCAGGGAGAGCATAAGGGAACGATTGACAAGAATGGGGGAAAGAAATACAGTAGAAGAAGAATGGATAGCTTTGAGAGATGAAATAGTGAAGGTATCAGATGATCAAGTAGGTAAAAAGACGAGGGCTAATAGAAATCCTTTGGTAACAGAAGAGATATTGAATTTAATTGATGAAAGAAGAAAATATAAAAATGCAGTGAATGAAGCAGGCAAAAAGGAATACAAACGTATCAAAAATGATATCGACAGGTAGTGCAAAATGGCTAAGTAGGGCTGGCTAGAGGACAAAAAAAAAGTTCAAATGTGTGTGAAATGTTATGGGAGTTAACTGCTAAGGTCATGAGTCCCTAAGCTTACACACTAGTTAACCTAATGTGTGTGAAATGCTATGGGACTTAATGGCTAAGGTCATCAGTCCCTAAGCTTACACAGTACTTAACCTAAATTATCCTTAGGAGAAACACACACACTCATGCCCGAGGGAGGACTCGAACCTCCGCCGGGACCAGCCGCACAGTCCAAGACTGCAGCGCCTCAGACCGCTCGGCTAATCCCGTGCGGCGCTAGAGGACAAATGTAAGGATGTAGAGGCGCATATCACTACGGGTAAGATAGATACTGCCTACAGGAAAATTAAAGAGACCTTTGGAGAAAAGAGAACCACTTGCATGAATATCAAGAGCTCTGATGGAAACCCAGTTCTAAGCAAAGAAGGGAAAGCAGAAAGGTGGAAGGAGTATATAGAGGGTCTATACAAGGGCGATGTTCTTGACGACAATATTATAGAAATGGTAGAGAATACAAACGAAGACGAAACAGGAGATACGATACTGCGTGAAGAGTTTGACAGAAAACTGAAAGTCCTAAGTCGAAACAAGGCCCTGGGAGTAGACAACATTCCATTAGAACTACCGACAGCCTTGGGAGAGCCAGGCCTAACAAACCTCTACCATCTGGTGAGCAAGATGTATGAGACAGGCGAAATACCCTCAAACTTCAAGAAGAATATAATACTCCCAATCTGAAAGAAAGCAGGTGTTGACAGATGTGAAAATTACCGAACTATCAGTTTTATAAGCAACGTCTGCAAAATACTAACACAAAGTCTTTACAGACGAATGGAAAAACTGGTAGAAGCCGACCTCGGGGAAGATCAGTTTGAATTCCGTAGAAATGTTGGAACAAATGAGGCAGTACTGACCCTACGACTTATCTTAGAAAATAGATTAAGGAAAGGGAAACATACGTATCTAGCATTTGTAGACTTAGAGAAAGCTTTTGACAATATTGACTGGAATACTCTCTTTCAAATTCTGAAGGTGGCAGGGGTTAAATACAAGGAGCGAAAGGCTGTTTACAATTTGTACAGAAACCAGACGGCAGTTATAAGGGTCGAGCGGCATGAAAGGGAAGCAGTGATTGGGAAGGGAGTGAGACAGGCTTGTAGCCTATCCCCTATGTTATTCAATCTGTATATTGAGGAAGCAGTAAAGGAAGCAAAAGAAAAATTCGGAGTAGGAATTAAAATCCATGGAGAAGAAATAGAAACTTTGAGGTTTGCTTATGACATTGTAAATCTGTCAGAGACAGCAAACGACCTCTACGAGCAGCTGAACGGAATGGACAGTGTCTTGAAAGAAGGATATAAGATGAACATCAACAAAATCAAAACGAGGCTAATGGAATGTAGTCGAATTAAATCGGGTGATGCTGCGGGAATTAGACTAGGAAATGAGACGCTTAAAGTAGTAAATGAGTTTTGCTATTTGGGGAGCAAAATAACTGATGATGTTCGAAGTAGAGAGGATATAAAATATATACTGGTAATGGCAAGGAAAGCGTTTCTGAAGAAAAGAAATTCGTTAACATCGAGTATAGATTTAAGTGTCAGGAAGTCGTTTCTGAAAGTATTTGTATGGAGTGTAGCCATGTATGGAAGTGAATCGTGGACGATAAATAGTTTGGACAAGAAGAGAATAGAAGCTTTCGAAATGTGGTGCTACAGAAGAATACTGATGATTAGATGGGCAGATCACATAACTAACGAGGAGGTATTGACCAGAATTGGGGCGAAGAGAAATTTGTGGCACAACTTGAGCAGAAGAAGGTATCGATTGGTAGGGCATATTCTGAGGCATCAAGAGATCACCAATTTCGTATTGGAGGGCAGCATGGAGGGTAAAAATCGTAGAGGAAGAGATGAATACACTAAACAGATTCAGAAGGATGTAGGTGTCAGTAAGTACTGCGAGATGAAAAAGCTTGCACAGGATAGAGTAGCATGGAGAGCTGCATCAAACCAGTCTCTGGACTGAAGACCACAACAACGTTGTTTATCATATGGCTTTTAGTGCCTGGAATCTCCGGAGTGATGCTTGGCTCGGCTTCGACGCAGTTCTTCTCATTTAAGCACAGGAGCTTCATGCTTAAGGGAATCGGAATCTGTCAGGAAAGAAAGGTATTTAGAAGGAATTGGCCGTGGCTTATAGTAAGAGACAATTTGCCTAAACTGAAAGTGGGAGACCACAGAAAACCATTTTCAAGGTTGCCAGCAGCTGGATTCAAACCACATGGCCTCCAGAATCCAGGGACTGCGAGCTCAGCGGCTCAACACGCAGAGATACCCAAAGTCAATAGAGAATTGGGAAAAACTGAATGTTGTGCATTAGTTAATAAGAAAACACATCACAACAATAGACTGAATTCTGAAACTGCTTGTTTTTCATATAGTTGTGCATGTTTAGTAATTTGATAGTGAATGAATGCAGGCTTATTTTAAGATTTAATTGTCCATGGAATTGTTGGCTTCAGTTAGTATAGTGTTAAAAGAACGTAAATACGCTTCAGACTAAAGGAGGAGGGAGAGATGCAGTCGGCTGGGACGAATTTAAGCAGCTCGCTCAAAAAAACTTCTATGGACGAACGAACTACAGAATCTGCTGTCATCACATATCTCTTCCGCTCTCCGCAAACTCCTCCCCACCGTTCGGTCCGAATCGGAATTGGTTTTCATAACTCTGTGCCTCCCGGTTGACCAGATTGGGCGACGTTTTCCCATCTGGCCTACTAATGACACAATATGGAGCAAATTTTTTTAAAGAGACGGAACCATCACCGTTTGGGCGATATTTTTGTTGATCAACACTATTTTTGAGCGACACAGACAAACTGAAGTGTGTTTCATGCACTGATTTCAAGTTAGTGCTATTTCTAATGGTATTTACCGCTCCGCTGCCACGTGAAATACTGAAATATCGCAATCCCAAAGTTTTTCCAGCCTACAAATAATGAATCCAGAGATAACGTTAAATTACTGTAGATAGGTAATTAGGCTATTGTAGTAATGTGTACATATTTTTAACTTACCGTAACGCTAGAGGACGAAAAAAAAATCGGTTTCCTCTTCTTTCTTGTTACAAGTTTATTCATAACTAGAAACTTTCACAACAGCACGCACCACAAAATCAATAAACGGTACATTTATATTAAGTTCAACTGCAAGGGAGGACTGAACTAATTAACAAAACAACAGAGCTTAAGGGGCTCCGGAACGCCCTATACTTGCAGTGTTAAAATAACGCTTATAAATTACATCTTTCCTCACAAAGTACACTCCTGGAAATGGAAAAAAGAACACATTGACAACGGTGTGTCAGACCCACCATACTTGCTCCGGACACTGCGAGAGGGCTGTACAAGCAATGATCACACGCACGGCACAGCGGACACACCAGGAACCGCGGTGTTGGCCGTCGAATGGCGCTAGCTGCGCAGCATTTGTGCACCGCCGCCGTCAGTGTCAGCCAGTTTACCGTGGCATACGGAGCTCCATCGCAGTCTTTAACACTGGTAGCATGCCGCGACAGCGTGGACATGAACCGTATGTGCAGTTGACGGACTTTGAGCGAGGGCGTATAGTGGGCATGCGGGAGGCCAGGTGGACGTACCGCCGAATTGCTCAACACGTGGGGCGTGAGGTCTGCACAGTACATCGATGTTGTCGCCAGTGGTCGGCGGAAGGTGCACGTGCCCGTCGACCTGGGACCGGACCGCAGCGACGCACGGATGCACGCCAAGACCGTAGGATCCTACGCAGTGCCGTAGGGGACCGCACCGCCACTTCCCAGCAAATTAGGGACACTGTTGCTCCTGGGGTATCGGCGAGGACCATTCGCAACCGTCTCCATGAAGCTGGGCTACGGTCCCGCACACCGTTAGGCCGTCTTCCGCTCACGCCCCAACATCGTGCAGCCCGCCTCCAGTGGTGTCGCGACAGGCGTGAATGGAGGGACGAATGGAGACGTGTCGTCTTCAGCGATGAGAGTCGCTTCTGCCTTGGTGCCAATGATGGCCGTATGCGTGTTTGGCGCCGTGCAGGTGAGCGCCACAATCAGGACTGCATACGACCGACGCACACAGGGCCAACACCCGGCATCATGGTGTGGGGAGCGATCTCCTACACTGGCCGTACACCACTGGTGATCGTCGAGGGGACACTGAATAGTGCACGGTACATCCAAACCGTCATCGAACCCATCGTTCTACCATTCCTAGACCGGCAAGGGAACTTGCTGTTCCAACAGGACGATGCACGTCCACATGTATCCCGTGCAACCCAACGTGCTTTAGAAGGTGTAAGTCAACTACCCTGGCCAGCAAGATCTCCGGATCTGTCCCCCATTGAGCATGTTTGGGACTGGATGAAGCGTCGTCTCACGCGGTCTGCACGTCCAGCACGAACGCTGGTCCAACTGAGGTGCCAGGTGGAAATGGCATGGCAAGCCGTTCCACAGGACTACATCCAGCATCTCTACGATCGTCTCCATGGGAGAATAGCAGCCTGCATTGCTGCGAAAGGTGGATATACACTGTACTAGTGCCGACATTGTGCATGCTCTGTTGCCTGTGTCTATGTGCCTGTGGTTCTATCAGTGTCATCATGTGATGTATCTGACCCCAGGAATGTGTCAATAAAGTTTCCCCTTCCTGGGACAATGAATTCACGGTGTTCTTATTTCAATTTGCAGGAGTGTATATTTAAAATGAAAAATACAGTGAAGAATACGTTTATAAATGATTCTGGAAGGGGACCTCTGCAACATCAAAGCAGAGCTGTGGACATCTAATCGTGTTCTGTTATACCCGGCGTAAAGTGCGGGCAGCGATGGCGGCAACTTCAAGGCTGATATCGTCTTTCAGTCCCTGTATTGTGTGTGGACTTGTTTCATAGACCTTGCTGTTCGAGTGTTCCACAGTAAAAAAATGGCGTGTTTTTAGATGCGGCGAACGTGGTGGCCGTAAATGTTTCGGTAGTTCGTTCCTCAGTGAAGACATCATGGACTCGTTCCAGGGATACTTTCGACGTGTGACATGTTGTCCCATCTGGTTGGAAGAAGCAGTGTTGTCTTTCATATTCAGTGACCTGAGCACAAAATGTATCAAAAATTTACATATATACAACCGTGCTGACGGTAGAATCAAAAATACTGGCCCAATAATGCACGTTCCTGTTACACCGCACCAAACGCCGATTTTTGCGTCATGGAGTGGTTGCTGACACACAGTGTTGGGGTTCTGTGATTTTACATGACCGGAAAGACGGAACCACCCTTCATCGCTTATGAGGTAATGGAAAGATATAACAAACTAACGTTGATGTTATTCAAAAGCCGCGTGCAGTAATCTACACGTTTCTGACGGTCACCCTCCAATAATTGCTTCACAGCCATCACACTACACGGCATAAAAATTAAGACTTTCCAATATCTACTAAGAACTCTTCCTACTCACGTGCGCCTGCTGGGCAGTTTACTAGTGGACGGACTTCTTTGGGCTCTGAATAATTGTTCGCAGTATCTTCTGGCTTGCGAAGTATAGGAATTTTGTTGTTTTACATTTTGCATCGGTAGGTGCACCGATTCCTATACAGGTTCTGTATTGCTCTCTTTGCTGGTACTCCTTTATCCGGATATCCGACCCCGAAATTTTAGCGAGTTTCCTTAATCGAATCTGTAATCACATATACTTCCGCAATTCCAGTTCTTTCTTCTACCGAGAAAATCATTTTGCAGACCACAAAGACAGACGTTTAACTTCACTGATGAATTACACTGAAATACTGACAGCAGAATACTAACAATCCAATATTGCATACAACTGCCAATTGTTCAAAAATGGCTCTGAGCACTATGGGACTTAACATCTGAGGTCATCAGTCCCCTAGAACTTAGAACTACTTAAACCTAACTAACCTAAGGACATCACACACATCCGTGCCCGAGGCAGGATTCGAACCTGAGACCGTAGCAGTCGCGCGGTTTCAGACTGAGGCGCCTAGAACTCCTCGGCCACACCGGCCGGCAACTGTCAATTGTTGAGACCGTTTATTCTACAAGTCAAAATATTGCATTCGGTTTCAGAGGCGAGGCGCGCCGCAGTCAACTGCGCCACCCTGTACTGTCTGACGGGCATCCGATTCCATAGTTAGCCCTTGGGCCATCCGTTTACATTTTTCAGTACGTGTTTCGTACGTAGCAGAGGGCAGAAACATTCGTTTGTTACCAATACGGAGAGCTGCACATCGATGTCAGGAGGTGGTGAAGGGTACGTCATGTGAGGCAGGAAACGCCTGAACGACCGCGATTTGTTATGTTGTTGCTGGTCCATTACGTTGCTGCGCAGAAGTGCGTGGTATTTTCCTGATACCGTCACAGTCGGACCCACACAAAGTTATGGAGTGCGCACAAGACGACATTCAAGGTAAAATGACAGAAATCCCATAATTGTGATGGTTTGGAGCAAAAACCATCGACAAAATCCTTTACGTAGAAAGAAATTCGCTGCTTATAGTTCTTGCACTCTTTGCAGGAGATAGGGATACCAGCGATTGTCATGCAGGACACACGTAATCGCACTTCAGCCTACATCATGTTGGTGGACCACTTTCCTGGAGCTTGTACTAGGGCCCGACTCAGCGCTCCGTAAAATACGGCCCTCCGAACCAGGTGTACGCACAGTCCACAGCCTCCCCGCACGTTCGTCTCTCTGAAAGCATTCGTACTCACACAAACGCCGTAAAAGGGCTTCAAATGTTGTGTGATGTGGTTGGAGTCTGTGAGGGTGCTTGTTTTGGCACAGCCGTGCTGTCTCCCAACGTTCACATCTGCTTGACAGTACACACAATCTGTGGTGTTACCGCCAGACACCACACTTGCTAGGTGGTAGCCTTTAAACCGGCCGCGGTCCGTTAATATACGTCGGACCCGCGTGTCGCCACTATCAGTGATTGCAGACCGAGCGCCGCCACACGGCAGGTATAGTCTAGAGACTCCCTAGCACTCGTCCCAGTTGTACACCCGAAGGCTGAAGAACGGCATACCAAGCTGCTGCCAGCCCGCCCCCTTCGGGGGGAATTGAAATTCAATAAAGGAAAAAAAAAAAGAAAAAAAAATTGTACACCCGACTTTGCTAGCGATGGTTCACTGTCTACATACGCTCCCATTTGCAGAGACGACAGTTTAGCATAGCCTTGAGCTACGTCATTTGCTACGACCTAGCAAGGCGCCATATTCAGTTACTATAATTACTTCAAGAATGTATTCTGAACAGATAATATTGTGAATCATGTACCGTCGAGAGCGACGTTCATCATTAATTGATTAAAGTTAAGTATCAAACTAATTACGTCCGTTTTCTGAATTCTCATTCCTTGTCATGCTCCAGACCTCACGTCAGTATAGTTCTTCCCTCCTCACGCCAGCCTGCGTGAGCTGAAACGCGTGCATTTCGGCCTCCACTCGTAACACGGTGTTGGCTCTTCTGCTAACACAAAACAATCCATCTCCACTTGTTCCCGAGATGAATACCGGACCATTCCGCTGGTTACAGAACGCTGCGTCAATCACAGCCTACAACACACAAGGAGAACACGATATGTGGCTAGAGGAACCTTCATTCGTCTACGCCATCTATCGTGCAACTGTGCATTTGCAGACACATGTTGATAGGACGTGTTTTCCTCCATTTCCAGACGGGAACCCGTCCCTGCAGTTTGTCGGTTTAACTGATGTTGATTCTGTAGCCTGGCCGACTGTTTGCCCACCTCGTTGGCAGCGCGGTGCCCCGGTCTGCTTCGCCGCACTCACGGTGCTCTGGTAATACCTACCACACGTTTCGGAGGCTCCTCTGAGTGCAGGAGGCGATGCGATCACATCTTCACGTGGCGTATCTACTTCAGTTTTATTGTAGTTTTTTCAGACCACTTTAGGCGAATGCCAGGATTCTCTGTTAAAAAGTAGTCCCATACAAGTTAGGCTGCGTTACAGTGGCACCAACAACGGTGGTCAGATGCCGTCAACAGAGGTCGACTGATAACATCGGAAGACAGCTTGGTCACACTGCAATCGATCTCACTGGCGAGTTTTTGGCGGGGTCGAGAAGGTTAAGCCGACATGTGCGTGAAATTCGTTAAAACTTGACATTTTCTGTTTTCTACTTCACAATATACTTTGGACTTACATGAACATTTTGGTATATAATGCATTAAAATCAGACAATTCTGAGACCTTCAAATAATATTTTCAATGTTGACGTGTAACTGTCAAATTTCGTGGCTACACATATACTGCCACAGTTGAGCTGTCATATCTTGGGAACTACATAGTCTAGGAGGCTGTGAATTGCTTTGTTTTGTGACTACTGCTACGTCTCAGAAATTCGCATTACGAATGAACAAATTAGTCCTTCGTTTCTGATACTAGTTTTCGTTGAAATTAGTGCGATTATCGGCTATTTTTGTAGTAAGCTAACTTATATTGATTTTTATACGTAAAGAAAGTGGTTAAGCTTAAAAGTAACTTCAAGGAACGCAAATCTTCGGGTAACATATATGTGAGACCTGCATTTTCTTCTGAAGTACTTGCAAACACTTGTGCTAGCAATGAAGGAAACCACGGTAATGCTTCTGAAGTGACTATGCCCCCTAGTGCATCGGAAAGGAAAGCAATTTGAGAAACAGGTTTACACTTCCTTTGGCAGTAATGGAGGCAATCAAACCTATTTACAGAGATTTGGCAAATCCTGAGCTACTGAAGAAGTGTTTACATGGGAAGACCCAGAATGTGAATGAGTCCTTCAGTAATGTCGTGTGGTGCCGTGTGCCTAAAAATGTATTTGTTGGCCTTAAGACTCTAAAGTTAGCAGCGTCTGATGCTGTAATAACTTTTAATGGTTGGAACTATGAAAGACTTAACGTTCTGGAGAAGTTATGGGTAAGATTTGGACAGAATACAGCTAAAGGACTGTGGGAACTGGATGAGCTTCGTGTGCGTGAAGCAGAGTTAGCTGCTCAGCAAATGACGAAAGAAGCAAGAAAGTAAAGGAGGCGGCAAGCAATGGGCTATTGTGACACTGAAGAAGACACAGACTATGGGCGAGGGCAGTTCTAGTGCATATCTGGGTGTTGTGTGCTGTCCTTAGGTTAGTTAGGTTTAAGTAGTTCTAAGTTCTAGGGGACTGATGACCACAGGTGTTAAGTCACATAGTGCTCAGAGTCATTTCTGGTGTATAAAAGACGCAGAGATGTAAGTCTGTATAAGAATTTGTAATAAAAAAGTTTTAAACCTCAATGTCTCTGAACTACTCTACTGGCCATTAAAATTGCTACACCAAGCAGAAATGCAGATGATAAACGGGTATTCATTGGACAAATATATTATACTAGAACTGACATGTGATTACATTTCCACGCAATTTGGGTGCATAGATCCTGAGAAATCAGTACCCAGAACAACCACCTCTGACCGTAATAACGGCCTTGATACGCCTGGGCATTGAGTCAAACAGAGCTTGGATGGCGTGTACAGGTACAGCTGCCCATGCAGCTTCAACACGATACCACAGTTCATCAAGAGTAGTAACTGGCGTATTGTGACGAGCCAGTTGCTCGGCCACCATTGACCAGACGTTTTCAATTGGTGAGAGATCTGGAGAATGTGCTGGCCAGGGCAGCAGTCGAACATTTTCTATATCCAGAAAGGCGCGTACAGGACCTGCAACAAGCGGTCTTGCATTGTCCTGCTGAAATGTAGGGTTTCGCAGGGATCGAATGAAGGGTAGAGTCACGGGTCGTAACACATCTGAAATGTAACGTCCACTGTTCAAAGTGCCGTCAATGCGAAAAGAGGTGACCGAGACGTGTAACCAATGGCACCCCATACCAACACGCCTGGTGATACGCCAGTATGCCGATGACGAATACACGCTTCCAATGTGCGTTCACCGCGATGTCGCCAAACACGGATGCCACGATCATGATGCTGTAAACAGAACCTGGATTCATCCGAAAAAGTGACGTTTTGCCATTCGTGCTCCCAGGTTCGTCGTTGAGTACACCATCGCAGGCGCTCCTGTCTGTGATGCAGCGTCAAGGTTAACCGCAGCCATGGTCTCCGAGCGGATAGCCCATGCTGCTGCAAACGTCGGCGAACTGTTCGTGCAGATAGTTGTTGTCTTGCAAACGCCCCGTATCTGTTGACTCGGGGATCGAGACGTGGCTGCACGATCCGTTACAGCCATGCAGATAAGATGGCTGTCATCTCGACTGCTAGTGATACGAGGCCGTTGGGATCCAGCACGGCGTTCCGTATTACCCTCCTGAACCCACCGATTCAATATTCTGCTCACAGTCATTGGATCTCGACCAACGCAAGCAGCAATCTCGCAATACGGTAAACCGCAATCGCGATAGGCTACAATCCGACCTTTATCAAAGTCGGAAACGTGATGGTACTCATTTCTCCTCCTTACACGAGGCATCACAACAACGTTTCACTAGGCAACGCCGGTCAAGTGCTGTTTGTGTATGAGAAATCGGTTGGAAACTTTCCTCATGTCAGCACGCTGTATGTGTCGCCACCGGCGCCAACCTTGTGTGAATGCTCTGAAAAGCTGATCATTTGCATATCACAGCATCTTCTTCCTGTCGGGTAAATCTCGCGTCTGTAGCCCGTCATCATCGTGGTGTAGCAATTTTAATGACCAGTAGTGTACATTTATTGCAATAAATGACCCATTTTCTAAAATGTTACTGATGGTCGCGACATGAAATTTTCACAGCATGGCAAGTGTGAGATTCAACACATATGGAACTAGAATAATTAAAATATCCTGAGTTGTTTCGTTTTTATGTTCTTTTATTTAAAAAATTCTGTCAAAAAGTTAGTCTTTTCGAAAAAAAAAGGTAACATGCCTCAGAATACAATTTTAATAAAATTCTAGTTCATTGTATCTAGGAGGATGCATTCAATAATTACGGAAAATTGTGAGTTGGTGTCTTAATGTCCCCTTAAGTTAGGTTAGAAACTGTTTGTGTATGAAGTAGGTTATGTCACGGAGTAAAGTCAAGTGCAGGCACGCCAGTCGGGAACTACAGGAAACAGAAGGCCGTAAGACGACATCAGCCAATCGCACGGCGACCAGACCTCCCTTGCAGGTCGACGACGCGACTGCAGCGGCCCCTATGCCGAGAACACATAAGTGCCGCGATCGACTGGTGGCGGCCCAGTTCGATAGCAGCTTCAAGATTAGCGAACTGAATAGCAGCTTCAGTGTTAGCGACTCTGATAGCGTTTCAATAAACACTTTTGTCAGTTAGAGATCAGCAGTCACTGCGAAGACATTATTTCGTGTGTCGCCCTTTGGTTGCGACACATCTATGTGATTACCAAAGTTGAGTATCTGTAATTTTCTTATAGTAATAAACTCATTAATACGACTTGTTTGATCGTTTGTCTAGTGAACCAAGTATTCAAGATTCCTAGACAGTGTAGGTTAGATTTTAGCCTCCTTGGGTGGGATGGATAACACAACGCCTCTGTGCTTCGAGACGAGTGCTACAATGCGGTGTTTGCTATTAAAAAGATGCCACAAGAGCGGTGTTTGTCTCGCAAAGAACGTTTCGAATACTGTACAATCTGTCTTCAGTAACTGGATTTACCAGACAAGTTTTACGAAATACCCGTGCATTACGAAAATATGTAGTTTCAGTGATACACCTTGCTAAGGATCTCTCCAAAATAGGTTGTTCAGACTATGGTTTATTATGCTACAGTGGCGACTTCGGAGTATAGATGTTTTGCCAATGAGGTTAGGGTAAAATTTGTTTGTCAGTAAGCAAGTATTATTTAATTAATGAAAAGTTCACTTTATTCTGAAAGCTGTATATATTAATGCAATAGTGGCAGTAGGTATACTCAGATAATCAGATTCTAGTACTGAAAACTTCACTGCACTTTAAGCACTTGCTCAGAGGGATTTGAGAAAGGACGTAACAAAATTTCTGGTGGCAGTGTTATTCCAGATTGAGTGTAGCTTTTAATAAAGAAAATCAACTACACTATGTGATCAAAAGTATTCGGACACCTGGCTGAAAACAGCTTACAAGTTCGTGGTGCCCTCCATCTGTAATGCTGGAATTCAGTGTGGTGTTGGCCCAATGACAGATTCCACTCTCGCAGGCATACGTTCACTCAGGTGCTGGAAGGTTTCTTGGGGAACGGCAGCCGATTCTTCACGGTGCTGAAATGAGGAGACGTATCGATGTCGGTCGGTGAGGCCTGGCACGAAGTCGGCATTCCAAAACATCCCAAAGGTGTTCTATAGGATTCAGGTCATGACTCTGTGCAGGCCAGACCGTTACAGGGATGTTGTTCTCCTGTAACCACTCCGCCACAGGTCGTGCGTTATGTTTAGGTGCTCGATCGTTTTGAAAGATGCAATCCCCATCTCAGAATTGCTCTTAAATAGTGAGAAGCAAGAAGGTGCTTAAAACATCAATGTAACTCTGTGCTGTGATAGTGCCACGCAAAACAACAAGGGGTGCAAGCCCCCTCCATGAAAAACACGACCACACCATAACCCCTTCGCTTCCGAATTTTACTGTTGGCACTACACACGCTGGCAGATGACGTCACCGGAAATTCGCCATACCCACACTCTGTCATCGAATTGCCACATTGTGTACCGTGATTCGTCACTCCACACAACGTTTTTCCACTGTTCAACCGTCCAATGTTTACGCTCCTTACACCAAGTTAGGCGTCGTTTGGCATTTACCAGCGTGATGTGTGGCTTATGAGCAGCCGCTCGACCATGAAATCCAAGTTTTCTCACCTTCTGCCTAACTGTCATAGTACTTGCAGTGGGTCCTCGTGCAATTTGGAATTCCTATGTGACGGTCTGGATAGATGTCTGCCTATTACACATTACGACCCTCTTCAACTGTCGGCCGTCTCTGTTTGTTAACAGACGAGGTCGGCCTGTACAATTTTGTGCTGTACGTGTCCCTTCACGTTTCCACTTCACTATCGTATCGTAAACAGTAGACCAGGGGATGTGTAGAGTGTGGAAATCTCGCGTACAGACGTATGACACAAGTGACATCCAATCACCTAACCACGTTCGAAGTCCGTGAGTTCTGCGGAGCGCCCCACTCAGTTCTCTCACGATGTCTAATGACTACTGAGGTAGCTGATAAGCAGTACCTGTCAGTAGGTGGCAGCACAATGCACCTAATATGAGAAACGTGTGTTTTTGGGGGCATCCGGATACTTTCGATCACATAGTGTATATTGCAGTGTGTTTCAGGGCACTTGCACGATGCATAGCTCCAAAATTCGAATACAGAATAAGAAAAAAAAATTCGTAGTCTTTGAGGTGCAAGAACAAGAATATGAACTACGAAACTGGTATTTAGGGCATGGTAAAAAAGATCCATAAAGCACAAAAACACTGAAACTGTACTTTTCAGAACGCGGTATAGGCCTAATCATTGGCAAGATGTAATCGCCAGATGTCAAATTTCGAAGTGTCACTTCTACTTTTACTTGAGTCGGAATTTCATCTTTAGTTTGAGTGTCGGATTTTTTAATACAGCTCAAATCACACCTCTACACAAGCACTCGAAATCTGTTTTGCTGAATTCGTTGGAAGCTGTGCAGACGTATGTCACTTAACCTTCAATGAGTGTCATCCAGTGTACGTGTGAAAGACAAACACAAAATCTGCAATAAGATACTCGAACACCTGAAGCACTGTAAAGTTGAAAAACATAGCTGTGCCACATTTGCCTACCACTTCGTGGCACAGAATAACTTGTAGACAGGTGATGTCCACCTGCCTCAAACCAAAAAGATCCATTACAGTAACTCTAATCATATGTTACACCATCCTTGTCACTTGAACAAATTATTATTGTTCGAGATTACAATCCACACCTAAAACTTCCGATAAAGATTTTGCGTTTTGTGATTTCCAGTAAACCCGCGATTTCAGTCCATAAGTTTCCGAGCTATATTCCGATTATGATATTTTAATTTTCATGATGCCAGTACACTTATCATTTTCCCACAGTCCATTTTTGTGTCCTGTCAGTCATTATGACCGAAAAAACAAACTGATCGGGCGATGAGATCGGCCACATTGTGACCGCAAACGTAGCGGCGCACTGATTTGACCGACTTGGGACGATGTCGGACGTCGGCGGAACCCACCTATGTCGGTACCACGGCGACCGCAGCCTTACTTGTGCAGCCTCAGCTTAGGCCGCTTCTAGACTAAACACCAAGTTGACGCTACACTAACAGTTATTCATTTCTTGTCGGTTTAAATGTGTTTTAAATGACCACGAATGAATAATTACAGATAAAAGGTTATCTTATTTACAGGGTGATTCAAAAAGAATACCACAACTTTAGGAATTTAAAACTCTGCAACGACAAAAGGCAGAGCTAAGCACTATCTGTCGGCGAATTAAGGGAGCTATAAAGTTTCATTTAGTTGTACATTTGTGCGCTTGAGGCGCTGTTGACTAGGCGTCAGCGTCAGTTGATGCTAAGATGGCGACCGCTCAACAGGAAGCTTTTTGTGTTATTGAGTACAGCAGAAGTGAATCGACGACAGTTGTTCAGCGTGCATTTCGATCGAAGTATGGTGTTAAACCTCCTGATAGGTGGTGTATTAAACGTTGGTATAAACAGTTTACAGAGAATGGGTGTTTGTGCAAAGGGAAAAGTTCTGGACGGCCGAGAACGAGTGATGAAAATGTAGCACGCATCCAGCAAGCATTTGTACGCAGCCCAGGAAAATCGACTCGCAGAGCTAGCAGAGAGCTGCAAATTCCACAATCAACTGTATGGAGAGTCCTACGAAAAAGGTTAGTTATGAAACCTTATCGTCTGAAATTGGTTCAAGCACTGTCTGTAGCTGATAAGATTAAAAGAATCGATTTCTGTGATTTTATCCTTGCTCAAATGGAAACAGATGAATCTTTTGTTTCAAAGATTGTGTTTAGTGATGAAGCAACTTTCCACACTAACGAGAAAGTCAACCGTCACTACGTCTGTATATGGGGCACTGAGAATCCGCGGGAAACAACTCAGTATGAACGTGACTCGCCTAAGGTGAACGTTTTCTGTGCCATTTCAGCCAATAAAGTTTTTGGTCCCTTTTTCTTCGAAGGTGCTACTGTAACTGGACTACAGTATCTGGAGATGTTAGAGAATTGGCTGTTCCCTCAGCTCGAACAAGAAGCACAACAATTCATATTTCAGCAGGATGGAGCGCCACCACATTGGCACTAATCTGTCTGTAACTACCTGAACGTCAACTACCCGAGGCGATGGATCGGCCGCCAGGCAGCCCGTGACAGAGCACTTCATCACTGGCCTGCAAGAAGCCCTGATCTTACCCCCTGCGATTTTTTCTTATGGGGGTATGTTAAGGATATGGTGTTTCGGCCACCTCTCCCAGCCACCATTGATGATTTGAAACGAGAAATAACAGCAGCTATCCAAACTGTTACGCCTGATATGCTACAGAGAGTGTGGAACGAGTTGGAGTATCGGGTTGATATTGCTCGAGTGTCTGGAGGGGGCCATATTGAACATCTCTGAACTTGTTTTTGAGTGAAAAAAAAAACCTTTTTAAATACTCTTTGTAATGATGTATAACAGAAGGTTATATTATGTTTCTTTCATTAAATACACGTTTTTAAAGTTGTGGTATTCTTTTTGAATCACCCTGTATATTCTCCATATTTCAACAGCTGTAGCGTGTGGTCGGCAGTAAGTTGGGCTATGATGCGGCTAGCTGCATGTTGATCTGTTGAGTGTAGCTGTAGATCGCAGAGGCTGACCTACACGAAAGTCATTCTGTGGCTGCCACAGACCAGGTTAAAGGAGGTATGAGCAATTATATACCTGCTTAAGAAACTTTTATTCTACAGGAATCTCTGTAAGCGCTTCTTACGAGAGTTAACAGTGAAGACTGCAACGATGTTAGTCGCGAATGAGATCACGCCATCAACAACACGGCTCACAGAGCACAGAGAGCAGGCGGGTTCCCGGGTTCGATTCCCGGCGTGGTCAGGGATTTTCTCTGCCTCGTGATGACTGGGTGTTGTGTGCTGTCCTTAGGTTAGTTAGGTTTAAGTAGTTCTAAGTTCTAGGGGACTGATGACCATAGATGTTAAGTCCCATAGTGCTCAGAGCCATTTGAACCATTTGAACAAAGAGCAGGCAGTATCCCTGTTTGTTAGAGTCGATCCGCAGAGAAGCTTCGTTCTGGGAGGGGGGGGGGGGGGGAATGGGGCAAGGTCCTCCGGTAATCGCGGTTGGCTCGAACCAACGAGACTGGTACGGCAGCAATGACTGCACCTGCAGATGGGCAGGCGTCGCCCTGACGACTTGGACGACCGAGGTATTGTGACGTGGAAGGCAAACGGAACTCACCACATCAAATTTCACTAGTACATTCTGTTCTCTGTTAAAAATATCATAGTGGCTTTATCTTGAGGAAAAATGTTCGGAGGTAAATGAGTCCCACGAGTTATGTCCAGTTAGGTACTAATGGGGAGGAATGATGAGATAATGACAGTATGGTCACGTGAACGCATTGCGGAATCCTAGAAAATCAAAACGTACGTTTGGGAACGATGCAGTTGGATATTATAGCCGTTAGTGAGACGCTATCGCCGGAAGTAGGGGATATTTGGAGTGGGTCAGATAATTGTAGAGCAGTCACAGGAACAACAATGAACAAAGAAATTGGCAGAAGGGCAAAGGGTTATCGCAGGGAAAGGGAACGGTATTACTGATGAAATTGAATGGAAATCCCGCTGACCTACATATGAATATGCCAACGACCGATGGAGATGACAGTGATACCGAAGAAGTGTATGATCATATTTGTGAGTTCATAAAAAATATCAATCGGGATGATAATTTAAGAGTTATGTGGCACTGGAATTTGGTCGTCAGTGAAAGTCGAAACAGAGAAGACAGCGGTAGTTTTTCAGAATTCTGTGATGGCCATGAATCAGACGTTGTTAATGCTCCTAGAGAAACAGGTACTGAGATAAGACGCGAGTGATTCACGAACTGACTATATTTTCGTAAATTTATTTATTTGTTTACTCCATTCCATTGTAACCTGTCACCACAATTTAAACACAGGCTGTTACAGAAATGATTTTATCCTATACAATCCTACCTCACATCACCATAACGTTTTGTACTATTAACGCTACTAATAGTAGTACTACTAAAAATAATTATAATAAAAAAACTGTTGTTGTTGTTGTGGTCTTCAGTCCTGAGACTGGTTTGTTGCAGCTCTTCATGCTACTCTATCCTGTGCAAGCTTCTTCATCTCCCAGAACCTACTGCAAGCTACATCCTTCTGAATCTGCTTAGTGTATTCATCTCTTGGTCTCCCCCTACGATTTTTACCCTCCACGCTGCCCTCCAATACTAAATTGGTGATCCCTTGATGCCTCAGAACATGTCCTACCAACCGATCCCTTCTTCTGGTCAAGTTGTGCCACAAACTTCTCTTCTCCCCAATCCTATTCAATACTTCCTCATTAGTTATGTGATCTACCCATCTAATCATTAGTATTCTTCTGTAGCACCACATTTCGAAAGCTCCTATTCCCTTCTTGTCCAAACTATTTATCGTCCATGTTTCACTTCCATACATGGCTACACTCCATACAAATACTTTCAGAAATGACTTCCTGACACTTAAATCTATACTCGATGTTAACAAATTTCTCTTCTTCAGAAACGCTTTCCTTGCCATTGCCAGTCTACATTTTATATCCTCTCTACTTCGACCATCATCAGTTATTTTGCTCCCCAAATAGCAAAACTCCTTTACTACTTTAAGTGTCTCATTTCCTAATCTAATTCCCTCAGCATCACCCGACTTAATTCGACTACATTCCATTATTCTCGTTTTGTTTTTGTTGATGTTCATCTTATATCCTCCCTTCAAGACACCATCCATTCCGTTCAACTGCTCTTCCAAGTCCTTTGCTGTCTCTGAAAGAATTACAATGTCATCGGCGAACCTCAAAGTTTTTATTACTTCTCCATGGATTTTAATACCTACCCCGAATTTTTCTTTTGTTTCCTTTACTGCTTGCTCACTATACAGATTGAATAACATCGGGGAGAGGCTACAACCCTGTCTCACTCCCTTCCCAACCACTGCTTCCCTTTCATGTCCCTCGACTCTTATAACTGCCATCTGGTTTCTGTACAAATTGTAAATAGCCTTTCGCTCCCTGTATTTTACCCCTGCCACCTTTAGAATTTGAAAGAGAGTATTCCAGTCAACATTGTCAAAAGCTTTCTCTAAGTCTACAAATGCTAGAAACGTAGTTTTGCCTTTCCTTAATCTTTCTTCTAAGATAAGTCGTAAGGTCAGTATTGCCTCACGTGTTCCAGTATTTCTACGGAATCCAAACTGATCTTCCCCGAGGTCGGCTTCTACTAGTTTTTCCATTCGTCCGTAAAGAATTCGTGTTAGTATTTTGCAGCTGTGGCTTATTAAACTGATTGTTCGGTAATTTTCACATCTGTCAACACCTGCTTTCTTTGGGATTGGAATTATTATATTCTTCTTGAAGTCTGAGGGTATTTCGCCTGTTTCATACATCTTGCTCACCAGATGGTAGAGTTTTGTCAGGACTGGCTCTCCCAAGGCCGTCAGTAGTTCCAATGGAATGTTGTCTACTCTGGGGCCTTGTTTCGACTCAGGGCTTTCAGTGCTCTGTCAAACTCTTCACGCAGTATCGTATCTCCCATTTCATCTTCATCTACATCCTCTTCCATTTCCATAATATTGTCCTCAAGTGCATCGCCCTTGTATAGACCCTCTATATACTCCTTCCACCTTTCTGCTTTCCCTTCTTTGCTTAGAACTGGGTTTCCATCTGAGCTCTTGATGTTCATACAAGTGGTTCTCTTATCTCCAAAAGTCTCTTTAATTTTCCTGTAGGCAGTATCTATCTTACCCCTAGTGAGATACGCCTCTACATCCTTACATTTGTTCTCTAGCCATCCCTGTTTAGCCATTTTGCACTTCCTGTCGATCTCATTTTTGAGACGTTTGTATTCCTTTTTGCCTGCTTCATTACTGCATTTTTATATTTTCTCCTTTCATCAATTAAATTCAATATTTCTTCTGTTACCCAAGGATTTGTACTAGCCCTCGTCTTTTTACCTACTTGATCCTCTGCTGCCTTCACTACTTCATCCCTCAAAGCTCCCCTTTCTTCTTCTACTAAAAAAACTAGTGGAATTAAATTTTTCTTGACACTTAAGAGTCTCAACTTTATTTTCAACAGTGATGGAAGCTGAAAAAATGAATTAAAGTTCGTGCTATAGCAAGGGCTTGAACCCAGGTAACCTTCTAAGTACATAACTGTGCTAAGCATTACTGCATTGTAGCACCTAACACAAGTACGTGGACTACCATAGTCTAATGACGTCCCTAACACAATCTTCACTTCACACCTTCAGCCCATTTTTCCCTTCTTAAAACATCACTACTGTCAATGCTCTACAGTACTGGAACAGAACCCCAGCTGTGTAGGTAGTGCGGTAATCCCGCTTGTTTCTCAGGTTCAGGTGATCCATTGAGCTGATGGAATTCATTACAGAAGATAAAGTTCAGACTCATATGTATCAAGGGAAATTTAATTGCATAAGATTCAACATGGCGTACAAAGCTTGTGTACTATTCCAAGACTGGAGAACCTCGACAATGCTAAAGATTTAAGAAGGGGAAAATAGACTGCTGGTGTGAACAGAAGTTTGTGTTAGGGGCGGCACTGGGCTAAGGGAGTCGTTCAGGTGGGTTAGCTGTACTGCTACGGTGGTGTAATGGCTAGCATGTCTGCATGGTAAACTGGAGATCGGGTCCAAGTCCCTTGCGTCCCGCATACCGCATGTCGCCCAAACGCTACCTATTCCGAAGCCCTTGGCTCGTAGCATTATGGCAGCGCTGGGATACTTCGTCACCGCTGGTATGTTACTGAAGATCAGATACGTATCTCTTACCCTCACCAAGGAAAAAGGTGGTCTCGGCCTAGTTAACGTCCATGACAGGGCCATTGCCCTCTATGTTAGCTCACAATTATGTCTGCTGCGCCGTTGTCCTGCGAGCCTCACGAGTCTGCTTCTGACGGCGCTACGACCTGCTTCACTAAGAGCGCCGGTGCCACTGCAGGATATCCCAGCGCCCCTCTTTTACATAGGACGTTTCTATTTAGAACAAAGTTATTGCAGTGTCGCGCTCACGACACCAC